>NC_041388.1:248690762-248867496 GCF_002162155.2 Triticum dicoccoides
GGGAGGAAGAGGGGGTCGCGGCGGAGCTCCTGAGCTCAGCGGAGGGGCGAGGGGTGGCCGGTGACGGCTACTATGGCGAACGGCGGCGATGGAGGTGTTCGGCCGTGAGAGAGAGAGCGAGGGAGAGGAGGGAAGAACCGAGGGGGAGTGAGAGAGAGCAGGGGGGAGGCGTGGCGTCGTCCGGGGCATCGAGCGAGGAGGGGAGGGCAGGCAGGCAGCCGAGCAGGTGGCGTGGCGTGGTGGCGCGCGCGCGCGCCGGCCACACTCCCCTCCCTCTGTCGAGGACGAAGACGACAGAGGAGGGAGGCGGGCTGGGCCGCCTGCTGGCTGGGCCGGCCAGCTGGCTGGGCCGCACAGTGGAGGAGCCCAGGTAAGCTCCTCCTGTTATTTATTTTTCTGTTTTCTAATTTCTGACATTTGTTTTGATTTAAATAATATATTAAATCATTTATTTAACTTATGCCAATTTTTGCAGGAGCTAGATATATTATTCCAGAGCTCCTTTATATTTGGCATAATATTTGGACATATATTATTATATATAATTAATATATTTCCAATGCAAATATTTATGCATTAATTCCAGATGCCCAAAATAAATACCTATGAGCTCTTAAAAATATTGGTTTGATTTTTATCTCTGTCCAATATTTTCAGAGAGCAACATGAGCATTTTCTTGGACCCTTTTGGAGAAATTTTTATTGGGATCATTTTCAGGAATGATTCTGAGGGTTTCACAATCCCCATTTCAAGTTAAATGGAAATTTTAAACATGATGCACACACTCTGATGCATGACTAGCTAGGGTGTGACACCTTAAATTCAGTTTCATGTCATGAGAGTCCACTATATCTACCTATGGATTGAATAAGATCTTTCAAGTAAGTTTTCATCGGTGCATAAATCAATAAAAATTGCCTCTAAATATGTATGATCTTTTATTGTAAGGGAAAATAAGCTTTGTACAATCTTGTGATGATGGAGAAATAAAAGCAACAGACTGCATAATGAAGGTTGTATCACAAGGGGCAATATAAAGTGGCGTTCCTTTACATTAAGAGAGTGCGCATCCAAAAACAAAAAGCGCATGACAACCTCTGCTTTCCTGTGCGAACGGTCTATCTTTTACTTTCATGTATTTATTTTGATGCAAGAGTCAACAGTGTTCATCCCTATTTCTCCCTGTGTACTCTTCAGTGGCAAGCATCACCTGGTGGATAGATCCAGATATATATATATATATCCTGTTGAATGTAGGTGATCATGAGTTATTATTGTTGACATTACCCTTGAGGAAAATAAGTTGGGAGGTGAAACTATAAGCCCCTATCTTTCTATTTGTCTGGCTGAAACTTTTGCTCTATAAATATGCCTTGAGTGTCAGCAATCACAGAAGACTAAATGATAGTTGAGTATGTGAACTTGCTAAACAAAGCTCTTACATATACTCTTTCTGAAATATAATGGATAGTGATTATTTTAGTGAATGAAACCATAGTTTGTTAGTTTTCAATAAAGTTTATGTTTCATACTTTAGCTTGTGAATGAATTGCCACTCTAGCATGAGAAATTTTATGATGATATATTGTTGTTATGATAATGACCATGATAGTATCATGTCCGTATTTTGTTTTTATCGACACATCTCTCTCTCTCTAAGCACGTGGTCATGATTATCGATATCGACTTTGGCTTGAGGACAAGCGAGGTCTAAGCTTTGGGAGTTGATACATCCATTTTGCATCATGTTTTCCTATTGATATTAATTGCAATTTGGACTATTATTTCACTCTATGATACAATTCTTGTGCCTTTCCTCTATTATTTTGCAAGTTTCACATGAAGAGGGAGCTTGCCGGTGATACATCCATTTTGCATCATGTTTTATTGCTGTTATTTATGATGTTTTTATGCATAATAATGTTTTTTGGGGTAATTATAATGCATTTTCTCTCATAATATGCAAGGTACACACAAAGAGGGGGAATTCTGACAGCTGGAAATCTGGACCTGGAAAAGCTACGTTAGGCCACCTATTCTGCACAACTCCAAATAAGCTGAAACTTTACGGAGATTTTTTATGGAATATATGAGGAATATTGGAGCCAATAAGTACTAAAGGGGGCCCACCAGGTGGGCACAACCCACCTGGGCGCACTAGGGAGCCCAGGCGCGCCCTGGTGGGTTGTGCTCACCCAGGCCCACCTCCGGTGCCCATCTTCTGGTATATAAGTCATTTTGACCTAGGAAAAATAAGGAAAGGACTTTCGGGACGGAGCGCCGCCGTCTCGAGGCGGAACTTGGGCAGGAGCACTTTTGCCCTCCGGCGGAGCGATTCCGCTGGGGGAACTTCCCTCTCGGAGGGGGAAATCATCGTCATCATCATCACCAACAACTCTCCCATCTTGGGGAGGGCAATCTCCATCAACATCTTCAACAACACCATCTCATCTAAAACCCTAGTTCATCTCTTGTGTTCAATCTTGTTTTCGGAACTATAGATTGGTGCTTGTGGGTGACTAGTACTGTTGATTACATCTTGTAGTTGATTACTATATGGTTTATTTGGTGGAAGATTATATGTTCAGATCCATTATGCTATTTAATACCCCTATGATCTTGAGCATGTTTATCACTTGTGAGTAGTTAATTTTGTTCTTGAGGTCACGGGATAAATCATGTTGCAAGTAATCATGTGAACTTGATATGTGTTCGATATTTTGATAGTATGTATGTTGTGATTCCCTTAGTGGTGTCATGTGAATGTCGACTACATGACACTTCACCATATTTGGGCCTAAGGGAATGCATTGTGGAGTAGTTATTAGATGATGGGTTGCGAGAGTGACAGAAGCTTAAACCCTAGTTTATGCGCTATTCCGTAAGGGGTCGATTGGATCCAAAAGTTTAATGCTATGGTTAGGATTTATCCATAATACTTTTCTCGTAGTTGCGGATGCTTGAGAGGGGGTTAATCATAAGTAGGAGGTTTGTCCAAGTAAGAAAATCACCTAAGCACCGGTCCACCCACATATCAAATTATCAAAGTAGCAAACACAAATTGAATCAACATGATGAAAGTGACTAGATGAAATTCCCGTGTACCCTCAAGAACGCTTTGTTTATTATAAGAGACCGTTCTGGCCTGTCCTTTGTCTCAAAAGGATTGGGATACCTTTTGCTGCACTTTTGTTACTATTACCATGACTTGCTCATTACAAAATATCTTGTTATCAAACTACTCTGTTACTTACAATTTCAGCACTCGCAGACATTACCTTGTTGAAAACCACTTGTCATTTCCTTTTGCTCCTCGTTGGGTTCGACACTCTTATTTATCAAAAAGAGCTACAATTGATCCCCTATACTTGTGGGTCATTAAGGCTATTTTCTGTCGCTATTTCCAGGGAGTGAAGTGCTTTTGGTAAGTGGAAATTGGCAAGGAAACATTTATATAGTGTGCTGAAATTTATTGTCACTTGTTACTATGGAAAACAATCCTTTGAGGGGTTTGTTAGGGGTATCTTCACCTCGACCGGAACCACAATTAGCCACCCCTCAATCTACTGAACCTACTGAGAATATTGAATATGAAATTCCTTCGGGTATGATAGAACAACTGCTATCTTATCCTTATGCAGGAGATGGAACGGAACATCCCGATATGCACTTGATATATGTGGAACAAATTTATGGATTGTTTAAGATTGCAGGTTTACCCGGAGATGAATTTAATAAGAAGGTTTTCCCTTTATCTTTGAAGGGAAAAATCATTGGCATGGTATAGGCTATGCGATGATATTGGATCTTGGAATTGGAATCGATTGAAATTGGAGTTTCACCAAAAAAATTATTATGTGCATCTAGTTCATCGTGATCGGAATTACATATACAATTTTTGGCCTCGTGAAGGAGAAAGTATCGCTCTAGCTTGGGGGAGGCTTAAGTCAATGTTATATTCATGCCCCAATCATGAGCTCTCAAGAGAAATTATTATTCATAATTTTTATGCCCGACTTTCTCGTGATGATCAATCCATGCTTGATACTTCTTGTACTGGTTCTTTTATGAAGAAGACTATTGAATTTCGGTGGGATCTTTTGGAAAGAATTAAACGCAACTCTAAAGACTGGGAACTCAAAGAAGGTAAAGAGTCAAGTATTAAGCTTAACTATGATTGTGTTAAATCTTTTATGAATACCGATGCTTTTCAAAAGTTTAACACTAAATATGGACTTGACTCTGAGATAGTAGCCTCCTTTTGTGAATCTCTTGCTGCTCATGTTGATCTCCCTAAGGATAAGTGGTTTAAATATCACCCACCTATTAAATAAGAAATTAAAGAACCAGAACTAGCTAAATAAGAAACTATACTTTATAATGTTGATCCAGTTGTTCCTACTGCTTACATTGAGAAACCACCTTTCCCTGATAGGATAAAGGAACATGCTAAAGTTTCAATTGTGGTTAACAAAAGTTATATTAGAACACCCAAACCTGATGAACAACTCAAAGTAGAACCTAGTGTTGCCATGGTTAAGGATATCTTGGAAGAAAATGTAGATGGGCATGTTATTTACTTCTGTAATGAAGCTACTAGAATTGTCAAACCTGATAGAACGGATAATCATAGACCCCTTGTTGGCATGCCCGTTGTCTCAATTAAAATAAGATATCACTGTTATCATGGTTTATGTGATATAGGTGCTAGCGTGAGTGCTATTCCCTATACCTTATATCAAGAAATTATGAATGACATAGCACCCACAAAGATAGAAGACGTTGATGTTACTATTAAACTTGCTAATGGAGATACTATACCATCAATTAGGATTGTTAGAGATGTTGAAGTCTTGTGTGGGAAAATAAAATACCCTATTGACTTTCTTGTTCTTGGTTCCCCATAAGATGACTTTTGTCCCATTATCTTTGGTAGACCTTTCTTGAACACCGTTAATGCTAAAATTGATTGCAAGAAACAAACTATCGGTGTTAGCTTTGGTGATGAATCTCATGAGTTTAATTTTTCCAAGTTTAGTAGAAAGCTTCATGAAAAAGAATTGCCTAGTAAGGATGAAATAATTGTTCTTGCTTCTATTGATGCGCCTCCTACTGATCCTCTAGAACAATATCTGCTAGACCATGAAAATGATTTACATATGCATGAAAGAAATGAAATAGATAAGATTTTCTTTGAACAACGTCCTCTGTTTAAACACAATTTGCCTATTGAAATTCTAGGAGGTCCTCCTCCACCTAAAGGTGATCCTATGTTGGAATTAAAATAATTGCCAGACACTTTGAAATATGCTTATCTTGACGAGAAGAACATATATCCTATTATTATTAGTTCTATTCTCTTAGAACACGAAGATGAAAGATTATTGCAAGTTCTAAGGAAGCACCGAGCTGCTATTGCATATAATCTTGATGATTTAAAGGGCATTAGTCCCACTCTTTGTCAGCACAAGATTAATATGGAGCCTGATGCTAAACCCGTTGTTGATCACCAACATCGGTTAAATCCGAAGATAAAAGAAGTGGTAAGAACGAAAATATTAAAACTTTTGGAAGCAGGTATAATCTATCCTATAGCTGATAGTAGATGGGTAAGTCATGTTCATTGTGTCCCTAAGAAATGAGCTATCACTGTTGTTCCTAATGATAAAAGTGGACTTATTCCACAAAGAATTGTTATAGGCTACAGAATGGTAATTGATTTTAGAAAAATAAACAAAGCAACTAGAAAAAGATCATTACCCTCTGCCTTTTATTGATCAAATGCTAGAAAGACTATCTCAACACACACTATCGGTGTCAAAACCGGTGGATCTCGGGTAGGGGGTCCTGAACTGTGCGTCTAAGGCGGATGGTAACATGAGGCAGGGGACACGATGTTTTACCCAGGTTCGGGCCCTCTTGAAGGAGGTAAAACCCTACGTCCTGCTTGATTATTCTTGATAATATGAGTAGTACAAGAGTTGATCTACCACGAGATCGGAGAGGCTAAACCCTAAAAGCTAGCCTATGGTATGATTGTCTGTTGTCCTACGGACTAAAACCCTCCGGTTTATATAGACACCGGAGGGGGCTAGGGTTACACAAGGTCGGTTACAAAGGAGGAGATATCCATATCCGTATCGCCTAGCTTGCCTTCCACGCCAAGTAGAGTCCCATCCGGACACGGGACGAAGTCTTCAATCTTGTATCTTCATAGTCCAACAGTCCGACCAAAGGATATAGTCCGATTGTCCGGAGACCCCCTAATCCAGGACTCCCTCAGTAGCCCCTGAACCAGGCTTCAATGATGATGAGTCCGGCATGTAGTGTTGTCTTCGGCATTGCAAGGCGGGTTCCTCTTCCGAATATACCACAGAAGAGTTTGAATACAAGGATAGTGTCCGACCCTGCAAAATAAGTTCCACATACCACCGTAGAGAGAATAATATTTCCACAAATCTAATCTGCTGACACGTTTTGGCAGCATGACATCACGCCACAGCCCGGTAATTATTTGAACCGTTTTTCCTTAACCAGCCCCGCACATAACGCGAGGCGGTTTCTTGACACGTCTTGTCAAAGCAGAGATCGTGT
This sequence comes from Triticum dicoccoides, assembly GCF_002162155.2. Classification (NCBI taxonomy): domain Eukaryota; kingdom Viridiplantae; phylum Streptophyta; class Magnoliopsida; order Poales; family Poaceae; genus Triticum; species Triticum dicoccoides. Next base: position 248,697,358 of record NC_041388.1, read on the forward strand.
TCCCCTTATTACGGGAGTCTCATCAATACGAACGTGGGTAACCCAACCGTGCCTAGGACTCCTAGATTTTAGGCAAGTCCCAAACGGCCACGAGGAGGACGCTTGACATTCACCCTCTTTATAAAGGGACAAGGCTTTTACTTCTTCCCTCCCGTGCTCAAATGAATCCTTCCCCCGCCTCGAGTTCTAACACCCAAAGCCCAGGTCAGGTGCTTCGGACCTTCAATCATGTACGGATCCAGCCTTCAAGGCCGGTGGATGCCTTCCTCCGTCACGGAGGAGGATATCAATAAGTTGAGGGAGGCCAGATACCTGACCGCCGAAATTTCGCATAGGCTGCCCGCCCGAGGGCAAGTCATCCCTACTCCCGAACCCAACGAGAGCGTTGTGTTCGTCTCCCACTTCCTCTGAGGACTAGGCCTCGCTCTGGATCCCTTTGTTAGGGGTCTTATGTTCTATTACGGGCTGGATTTTCACGACCTAGCCCCGGATTCCTTCCTTCACATCTCGTCATTTATTGTCGTTTGTGAGGCCTTCCTCTACATTACCCCCCACTTCGGCCTGTGGCTCAAGACCTTTGATGTGAAGCCGAAGATGGTCGAGGGGCAATATGCAGCGTGCGGAGGTGCTCTAATAAGCAAAATCACTGGCGCTCCATGGCCGAAGGGCTCCTTTCCAGAAGTGTCCGGATTGTGGCAACGGGAGTGGTTTTACGTCACAGCTCCCCGAAGTGCCAAGTGGGTAGCCGCCCCCACCTTCCGCTCGGGCCCTCTACCACAACGGATGTCATGGATCAGCGGGGGGCTGAGCTGGGGCCTAGCCAAGGATGTGCCCATACTGCAGAGCCGCATCCGAGATCTCTTTGAGGGTGATTTCAGTCTGGTTATGGTAATGCAAGTCATGCTGGTTCGTCGAGTCTAGCCTTCCAAACGCCGGCCCCTCCGCATGTGGGAATTCAACCCGGAAGGACCACACACTATTCATAATTTCCTCGGCCTGACACACGAGGAGATGTACAAATCGTTCTTCGGACCCCAAATAGAGTGTCCGAACACTACCGAGGATGTGGGCCTGAGCAGCAACCGCACTGCGGCCCAAGTAAGTAATCCCATGGCCGTACACACTGTCCTTTTTTTATCATGACATCATTCTGAAGAATCGCTCTTTGACCAGGACTGGATAACAAAGGCGAAGATGATCCGGTGTTCGGCCCCCCTTCCTGAAGGCTTGGACAATCCGGTGCTGGAAAAGATGCTCGAGCCAGCACCTTGCCTGGTGCCCTCAAAGGAAGATGAAGGGGGGAATAAAGAGGGCAAAAGCGGGCCTCCACCGCTAACTATTCCAACCGAGGGAATGAGCGCCTCCGTGAGGTGAAAGTGCTAGTGATCGACTAGAGGGGGGGGGTGAATAGGCGATTTTTAAGAAAGTCTTCAAAACATGGGAGTTTCGAAGACAAACGATAGAAATAAACCTATTACCATGCAGCGGAAGGTAGACTACACTAAGCAAGCCATAGTCAAGTATTCAATGAAGTGAAAGCACAACGACTAATAGCAGCTAGGCAGTATAGATCAGGTAGGAAGATAGTATGAAGCCAATCAGAACAAGCAGTCACTCATTGAAGACAAAAGATAATGCAAACAGACAATGACTTCACAAGGACCAACTGTAAATAAAGAGATGGGAAGGATAGAACTAGTGACTCGTTGAAGACAATGATTTGTTGGACCAGTTCTAGTTGCTGTGACAACTGTACATCTAGTTAGGGAGGCTGAGATTCAACTCAGAAGACCGTGTCTTCACCTTATTCCCCTTGAGCTAAGGACACCCAGTCCTCGCCCAATCACTCTGGTAAGTCTTCAAGGCAGACTTCCAAACCTTCACAGACTTCGTTCACCGGCAATCCACAATGACTCTTGGATGCTCAGAACGCGACGCCTAACCATCTGGAGGATTCACAGTCCTCAAGTGTAATAAGTCTTCAGATCACACAGGCAGGAAGACTTAAGTGATGCCTAACACTCTTTGGCTCTGGGTGTTTAGGGCTTTACCCTCGCAAGGAATTCTCTCTCAAAGGCTTCGAGGTGGGTTGCTCTCAAACGACAAAAGCCGTACACTAACTCTGAGCAGCCAACCGTTTATGGTTGTAGGGGGTGGGCTATTTATACCCACTAGGCAACCCAACCCGATTTGTCCGAAATGACCCTGGGTCACTAAGGAACTGACACGTGTTCCAACGGTCAGATTTCAAACACACACGACAACTTTACTTAGGCTACCAGCAAAGCTGACTTATCCAGCTCTGGATAAGATTGGCTCTCATTGTCTTCGCTCGAAGACATAGGATTTTGGTTAAGCATCACTTCAGTCATTCTCACTGGTTCTCTTGGACCCCACTTAACAGTACGGTGGTTCCTATGACTCAACAAAGAAGAAAAAGAACGACGAAACAACTAAGTCTTCGCGCTCCATAGTCTTCACGCGATGTCTTCTCTTGTCATAGTCTTCAATGTGAATGTCTTCACATACCACCTTTGACTTCAATGTCTTCATACATTTTTAGGGGTCATCTTTGGTAGGAAAACCGAATCAATGAGGGACTTCTACCTGTGTTATCCTGCAATTCTCACAAACACATTAGTCCCTCAACCAGGTTTGTCGTCAATACTCCAAAACCAACTAGGGGTGGCACTAGATGCACTTACAATCTCCCCCTTTTTGGTGATTGATGACAAACTGGTTGAAGTTTTCAACGGGGAATAAAATATGTGAAATTGTAAAGGATAGGGTATTGTCTTCATAAGTGGCAAAGGCTCCCCCTGAAGATGTGCATATAAGTAATTTGCTCTTGGAATGCAAATCACATGGTAGGTTGTACTTGTGGAGATCCTCTTCAACTTATGATGACAATTCATCATGCATGATTTGATGTAACAAAGATAATGACATGCAAAATGAAAAATGGACGTCTGCAAAATGACCTAAGTGCGGAAGTTATGATCGCACATGCGAAATTTATCATCGCATCACAGAATAGCAAATAAGTAGCAGACGACCATTGAGTTTAAGCATTACAACTCGAAGAACCAAATGTATCGAAAAGCAAGAGTTGTAAGCACTTGGCAAAAGTAGCAAAAGGTAAAGCAACCACCCATATGGACCCGCTTGAAGACTATCAACTCATATGCTTCTCCCCCTTTTGTCAGTAAGGACCAAAAAGGTTTGAAGACATAGATCGCCTACTCGTTCCCATGAGGTGCAGGCGAGGCAGCAGGGTCGTCGTTGAGGTCTGGTGGTGCAGAATAACTTGGTGCACTGTCGACACGCGCTAAAGTTGGAGGAGGTGAAGTTGCATCATCTTGGTCATCAATGACTCTAGCATTCACTGTCGAAGCTGAGGACGAATAGTCAGAGTCTTCAAGTGAGGGAGTCCGACGCAAGTGAGCATTCCCGGGAGGAGTTGAGTCAAACTTGAATCGTTCGGTGAAGCCATCATCTTGCAGATCAGCTTTAGCACTAAGCAATGTCAAACTCTTCCACGACCTCCAACAGGTTTCATGAGTGACAAAGGCATTCTTGGTGGCAAGATTGCGAATGCGGTTGACATCCACCAAGAGGCTTTGCATCTGACGCTTAAGCCAGTCGTGATGTTTGTCTTGTTTCTGGTGTAGCGCGACGAGAAGCTCTTGGTCATTTAGAACGCGAGATCGCCTTCGAGGCCTTTGCGCAATGGTGCTACCAGTGGCGTCAGTTTGAGTGCGAGGGGCACGTGTGTTGCCAGCCAAGGGATAAACACGCGAGACTGCCTGAACTCCTTCAATGGGCTGGGTGAAGCTTTGGTGATCAACATTGTGAAGATAAATGGGATCCTTAGCAGGCTCTGGGCAAATAGCTTCAACAGACAGATCAACCTCTGGCAAGAAGACAAGATGATTGCGCATAGACGGCTGATAGTTAATGGCAGAGTGAAGCTTGATAAGTCGCATTACCCATGGAGCATAGAACTTCAGACCAAAAATGTCGGAGCCTAATGCAGCCAACTGCCTGATGAAGAAGTCTTGAGCATTGAAGCTGATTCCATTGAAGATATAGAAGACCAAAGTCTTCATTGCTCCTTCAAGCTTCGCTGCAGATGAATGTCCTTTGACGGGCCATAGAGTTTTTCTGATGATATGATAAATGGTGCGAGGTAGATACTCTAGGTCTTCAACAAAGAATTCAGATGGGTAGTCAGCGTCGTGAGACAAAGGCTTCATCATGCTCAACATTTGGCTCATGTTGGGTTCTGGCTTCTGAAAGATGCTCTCCAAAGCATTCTGGTGTTGTTGACAACCTGGTTCATAGTATTCACCAGGAGTGGGCAGGCCTGTGAGCTCAATGATATCAAGAGCTTTGGCTTCATGATGGACATTGCCTGTCATCCACTCAAGGACCCAAGTCTTTGGATCCCTGTTGTAGCCTCGAATGTGAAGAGTTGCATAGAACTGTAGCAGAAGCTCTTCATTCCAGTGTTCCTTATCTGTGATAAACTGCAGCAGTCCAGCGTCTCTGAAGCAATCCAACGCTTCTTCAAGGCAGGGCAGGCCAGCTATAGCTTTAGTGTTGAGACGCATATGTGGAAATATGCGCCCTTGATTGTATAAGACACAGGAATAGTAGCTGCGCTGCTGATAGCTCCAGAACCGATCTGATGAAATGCGAGGTTTGGTGTAAGGGTTCTTGGCGCTGTTGAAGAAGGTGTTGTGTGCCACGAAGCCATTCATATTGAAGACCCCAGGTGAAGTTGTAGTGCCTAGGAATCATGGAAGTCTTGGCTTGGGCTTCTGGACGGGAGGTCTGTGCTCGACATGATAGTTAAATTGTGGACCCACAGTAGGTGGAGGAACCAGAATGGGCCATCGGACCATAACAGGATGACCACGATCAAATGCCAGCTCAATTGTATGAGGTCTTGGAGGGGGTACAGGAGCATTGACATTGTCGTTGATCTGGGCTTCAGGGGCCACATTGGCTTCAGGTGCTTCAGTATTTGCTTCGGGCGCTGCAGTGGCTTCAGGTACTTGTACTTCTGGCACCGCAGTAGCTTCAGGCGCCACATTAGCTTCAGCCATGACAACGTCATTGGCTTCAGTGTTGATGTTGGTGGCCGCCTCAGGATTGTTAACCTCCACTTCAGAAGCTGGAGGGTTGGACACGTTCTCCTCGAGAACAACATCTTGGTGGGATGGGGTGTGACGCTCCGTGACCGTTGCGCCAGGTGTCTTCCAGTTATTTGCCGTCGTTGCCATGTCATTCGGTTGCGTGTGCATCTTGTCATTGCATCATGTGCATTGCATCATCATGTTTTCAAAACTTGCATTCGTCCGGGTTATCCTAGTTCTCCCTGTTGTCCGTTCTGAGCCCATACACACTTGCACGCGCCCGTGGCACGTCCGAAATCTTATTTTATAAGTGGCTGAAAAATGTTCTCGGAATGGGTTGAAAGTTGGCATGCAGTGTTGTTATGTTGTAGGTAGGCAACCTGCCAAGTTTCATCGCATTCGGAGTTCGTTTGATGCCCCAACGGATAACTATAGCGACATTATAGTCGCTCAAAACGTCGGACGTTTTCGGTCTCCGGAAACAGTTGCCGGGCTGCACTCCTCTCCTCTCATCTCAGCCCAACCTCTTTTTACAACCCACCTGCAGCCCACCTAAACCCCCCTCCGTTCCGGACCGTCAGGTCACGATCGGAGGCCCCGAAACGCTCCGAAAACCCCCTCAAAGCCCCCTAACCCTAGCTCCTACCCTATATAAACACCCATCCTTCCTAATTTGGAAAACCCTAACCCCTAACCTCCCGCAGCCGCCACCTCCCCCTGTCTCCTCGCTTTCAGTGCCGCTAGCCCGCGCCCACCACTTGTCGTCGCCGCCGCCACGCGCCACGGCGAATCCCAGCGCGCCACCTGTCCCCGAGCGCCGCCTCCAGCCAACCCCCATGTGCCACGTCGCCCTGGCCTCCTCCTACCTCCCCGTGACCCTCCCGGCCCGTACCAGGCCCGCCTCGGGCCGATCTGGGCCTGAGGGAGCCTGCTCGCGCTGCCTCCGCGTGACATCGCCGCCCCGGTCTTCGCCGCGCTGCCGCCTTCGCCTCATCGCTGACGAGCCGCGCGCCTCCGCCGCCCCGCGCCCGCGCCGCCATCGCCGGACTCCTTCCGCCAGGCCAGGCCTTGCCGTCCCCTACTCCTTGGTTCTTCCCCGTGTTTCCTCTCTCTCCCTCACCCGATCTCTCTCTCTCTCTCTAGGGCACCGCTGCGACGTGGAGCTCGCCGCCGGCCTTGCCTTCGCCTGACCCGGTCGGGACCCGCCGCCCCACGACCGGTTCTCGTCCGCCTCAACCCAGCCGGACCCCGCCACCGCCCTCGAGTCTCGCCGTCCCCGGCGTGAATCGCCACTGCCACCCCTGCCTCCCAATTCGTGCGAGAACGGGAGGAGGACGGCCACAGCCCCGTGGGCCGCGACCCACACGGGGCCCATCAGCACCCTAGATCCGCGGCCCAGCTCCCTCCTCCTCGATTGGGCTTGGCCCATGGTGAGGACCCACAAAACCCCCCTGTGCACTGTGGGCCGGCCAGATTCGGCCCAGAGTCTTTTTTTTAGACTTTGGTGATTTTGTCTTTTTCCCAGAGGCTGCCAGTTTTACAGAAAAGTCCCTGGAGTTCATGCATATAATAACGCATTAACTGTGCATCGGATTAAAACAAACTTTATATGTAAAATGTCTAGAATTTTGTCTAGTTTAATAATATCCAACTTTCATCCATTTTTAAAATATTTAAAATGCTGTTTGGCTAAATTTGCTCCTATGTCATGTTAAAATGCTTTAATTCATAACTAAATAACCGTAGCTCCAAACTTAACAAACTTTATATGTAGATGGGGTAGAATTTTGCCTAGTTTAACATGGTGGCATTGCTTTGCATGTTTAACAACTCTAAAACTATGTTTAGGGCAGAACAGTACCAAACCTTAAAATATGCACATGAGGATTTTCCGGACTTGTTGTTTGTTGTTCCGGCCTCATTTAAACTTGCCTAGATAGGTAGTTTTCATTTGCTTCACCCTCTTGCCATGTTTATCAACATTTAATATTGTTGGGTACATAAACGAGATCGAACTAAATAACTTGAATGTGGTGTTCCGTCAATATGCAACTCATTGCATATTGAGCTCCACTTAATTTGTAGGATTGTTTGTGCACTTTGCCATGCCATGCTTCATTAATCCGGACATGCATCATACTTGGTTGTGCATCATGCCTTGCTTATGTGTTGGTTGTTTACTATGTTGTTTGCTTCTTTCCGGTGTTGCTTCTTCGGGTTGGTTCCGATAACGTCGTGTGTGTGAGGATCCGTTCGACTACATCCGTTTGTCTTCTTCATGTACCCGTTCTTATTCCTTGCGGGATCTCAGGCAAGATGACTATAACATCCCAAAATTCTAAATTTTGGAATGTTATATTAAATAAATTATTATGATTGTTTGTTTTATTTTTGTGTGAAAATGATTGGAAATTGAAAACTTTTTGAAAGTTGAATGAGAGGGAATAAAAGGAGTTTCCCAAAACTTTGCATCTTGCATTTTGATCTTCTTGAATTCAAATTCATTTCATCACAAAACCCTAGAGTGAAGATGATATGACTTGTTCCATTTAAAGAAATGAAAAGGGGTTTGAAAATGATTTGAATTCCTTTTTGAAATATTTCAAATTTAGAAAATTTAAGCAACTCAATGAGTTCATAAAATGACTTCGTCATATTTGAAGAAAGAGAGTTGGAAGTTTCAAAGGAATAATTTGAAGTCACTTTGAAGTTGTTTGAAATTCCAAATTCAAATCCAATTGGGAGTTATTTGAGTTCCTATTCAAATTATTTTTCTCCTAAAAAGAAATAAATGGAAATAAGGGTAAAATGATTCCCTTCAATGGAAAATTAGGAGAAAATAAATTTGAAATCATTTTGCTATATTAAAAATGATTTTTATTGATTTTAAATGCAACAGTAGCACTGTTTGACTTTTATGAATTTTTATGGAATTTAGTTGAACTTGGAAAATAGTTCATCTTATTCTTTGTATTTTTCTGAGCATTTTGGTATATAATATGCCTATGTTAATTTTTTTGTTATTTTTGCTCTGTTATAGTTTTGTTCTATAAAAAAAACACGCACGCACGCGCTGGCCAGCCGGCCCAGCCATAGGCTAGCGAGGCCATGGGCCAGCCGCAGCGCTAGGGCAGCCAGTGGCCTGCCAGGCCAGCGCCAGGGGGCCAGCACCGCACGCACGAGCCGCCGCTCCTCCCGCGCTCGCTACCCGTTGCTGCCGCTGCAGGTGGGGCCCAACCCCATCGTCCTCAACCTCCCGCTCGCCCCGCACGGGATCAGGACAGCGCGCGCACAGCGAAACCACCGGCGCCATAGCTCCGGGATAAGGCTTATCCGCTGCACCCCGAGCCCTCTGCTCGCGCCTATAAAACCCCCAGGACCTCCTCTCTCCATTCAGTCAACTCGCACACCCCCTCGCCCTCGCATCGCTCGCCGTAGCCACTTGGATCTCGCCGGAGCTGTGCTAGTTCACCGGAGGATTTCGTCGCCCGTGAGCCACCCCGGCCTCCACCGACTACTTCTTTTTGCTGCCCGAGTCGAAGCGCATCTCGTTGACATCCTCCTCTGGTCCCTAGGTCACCAGAGACGCCGCCCCGACGACCTGCGTCCTCGCCGGAGCATGGAGCCGCCGTCCTTCGCTCCACCCGTCCCGGCCACCCCGACGCGCGCCGTCACCACCACCGGACCGCCCACCTCGCGCCCGTCCCGTCCGTCCTCTTCCCCGCTGCTGAGGAGAACCGCAGCCGCCGCCCCCTCCACCGCCCGACGCCTGCGCCACCGTCGCCATGTACATCGTCGTTGTCATCAAGGTGAGCGAACCGCTTGCTCGCTGTTTGTTTTTTCTCTCTCTAAGATCGGTTTAGTTTAGTGTTTTTTAGATCGGTTAATCCGGTTTACTTAAACCGAACGGTTTTGGTTAAACCGATGTTTTTTTTAGCCACCGCATAGGGTTTTGCTTATTTAGTGGCCGTTTGCCGTTTAGCCTAAGCCGCGAACGCTGCTCAGCCACCCGGAAGCCGCCACGTGGCCAGGGACCTGGTCACAAATAAAACTTTCACAGTCAAGTCCCTGTAAATTTCAGTTTAGCCCCTAAACTTCGGATAGCCACAACTTTTTAACCGTTGATCCAAATTCGATGAAACCAGCGCCAAAATGTTCGTCTCGAATAGCTTTATCCAGAAAGCCAACTTTGAAAACTTTTGGCCAAATTCAAATTTGAACTTTATTCAGATTTGAATTCAAACTTCAATTGGCCATATCTCCTAAACCGTAGCTCCGATTGATGTGATTCTTTTTGCACCGTGTCACCGTTGCCAAACCCTATCACCTGGACCATTGTCACACTAACTTTCACACACTTAGGATCTGTCCTTAGTAGTTTTACTCGTATGCCTTGTATGCACTATGCTTCACGTCACAAATTCTGAACCACATGCCTATGTTGTGTTGCACTTAGAATATTTTGTGATAGTTAAGTGTGTTGTATGTTCATTTGGTTTTTCCAAGACTTTTTACTTTGCATGTTCTTCTTGGTTCTTCGAAATGATTACTTATGCGAATGCAATGTTGACTTTGTAGATTTTCATCGGAGAGTGACGAATAGTTCTATTATGTAAAGTTCTAAGAGCGATATAATCTTCATCAACTATTACCAGGCAAGTTCACATTTGACCATTCTTCCAATTACCTATGTTTATATTATGCACTTAGTCCTTTTGTGGTAGGATTGCATGGTAGGATTTATTGTTGCCAGATGGCTATGCCGTTACCTAGTAGTTCATTTGAGGTAGGTCTGATCTATACATCCTCGTCACCACCGTGTAAGTTTATTTTTGCCTCGCTAAATGTAGACGTGGTTTAGGAAGCGAACATGGCGAGACATGAGTGACAAAGTAGTAATCAGGACCAAGACTTGTAAATGAACTACCTGGGCGGTATTTGGTTTGAATGGGGGCGAAGTACAGTGGGAGCATGCATGGTTAATCCATGGTGGTGCACCACTAGTGGTCGGCCGCCCAGGCTCAAAGAGATCAATCGTATTCTCATGTCTAGAAGCTTACGTGTGCAGACACAAGCCAATATGGGCTCTGTCTTAGTTGAGTAGTTAGTGTGACCCCTTCCGGGATGGGCTAGCAGATGTAGAATGATGTAGGTGTACCGGCCTATCCGTGGGTTAAGGGGGAACTTTTTCGAAAGACTATGTCTCGGTCATCCTGTTCTCAAACGCCAGGCAGTGCGAGAACTTCAAGGGAGGCGATCGAGTCTTGTGGGGAAAAGTGTGCAAACCTCTGCAGAGTGTTAAAACCTAATCGATTAGCCGTGTCCCCGGTCACGGACAACTTGAGCATCTAGTAGTGGAAATGCTGGGAGATCTCATCACTCTTAATTAAACAGTTGGGTTTTAAATGAAACTTTGGGAATGAATTGAGTTGGGTTTACTAACTCATCCTATGCTATACAGTAGTGGTAGAATGATATCTTTTATTCTAGGGAAAAACTAGCTTTATGCAAAAAACTAAACTTAGAGCTTTCCACCAGCCAAATTGCATGTACAATAGGTTCATTGTCCTTATGATGTGACTTGCCAGTACATTCAATGTACTGACCTACATGGCTGCAATGTCTTATGTTGCAGGAATTTTCTACGATGAGTAAGAGTTACGTTGTAGGGTTACGGTCTACACTCAATTTGCCGTTGGCGTTGATGGACTCCACACCCTTATGTTTGTTTCCGCTGAGACTTATGAGGTATATATCAGTTTTACGTTATTTATACATGTGATTGCACTTTGATATATACATTGATGTATTGTGTGTGCCAGCATACCGATCCAGGGATGGCACGGATACACAGAGGCTTGACCGTTTGAGGTCGGGTCGCTACAGAGATGGTATCAGAGCACATGTTGACTGTAGGACGTGACCGTAGAAACTGGAAAGCCCTTAGGAAAGGATTTCTCTTAAACTTTATTTTGAAGAAGGTCCTTTATCTCTCTTCTTTTCTGAGCTTTATTAAATATTCCCTTTTAGTTAGACAAACCCCGTTCCCTTTGGACCACAAGGAGGATGAACTGAAGCCACTCCGAGAACGACAAGATATCAGACTTCACCATACACTAGGAGAGTTGAAGCTACAATAGTTGAAGCCTTCGAAGAATTGAGGAATTTGAAGACACGGAGGAATTCCAAGATTTATATGAACTTTAGAGGACCAAACCCCTGTTGTATACTTACGTTAGATGCGATGTTGTGAGATGTCATTGTTTGATGTTTTTCCTGACAGCCACAAATAAAACTTATTTTGAAAACTATATTGTATGTAGTGTGTGTATCCCTCTTATCTCATCCCGAAACCCTTGGACCCAATAGATGATGAATGAAGATGGACTTGCATTCTCTGAACCGATCACTCAGTTGGAGGCAGAGCTATGGATTCAACGCATGGAGAATCATTTCAGGAGCAATTTGGTTGCAAGGAAGTATGAGGTTCAATACTCTCTTCAGTACTTTACAAAAAGTGCTGCAACCTGGTGGAAAATGCATCAGGCCATACAAGGATGTAACAGAGCAAAAACTTGGGAGGAATTCAAGATGACTCTACTGAGGTCTCGTCTCATTCAGAAGCCCTATGGCAATAAAATGAAGAAACCTTTTGCATGCAAGATTTGTGGTGAGATAGGACATACCCATGAAGAACACAAGGATGGATGCCCTCATTGTGAAGGAAATCACCAATCTGAAGAATATCCAACCATGAAGGTTACTTGTTTCTTGTGTGAAGGAACTACGCACTACCTTGCCCAGTGTCATATTTATCCCAAGGTACAAGAAATTACCAAGCAGCAGAAGGAAGCAGTGAAAGAAGCCGTCAGGGAAAGTTTAAGAAAACCGGTGATGAAAGAAGATGTTGACGACCCTGATGGAGAAAGCCTAAACCGATTTTACTCCAATGCTTGCTATTCATGTGGGGAAGAAGGACATTTTTCACAATATTGCACAAAGGAAAACCAAGAGTATCTGGGAGACTTCCCGATAGAAGAAGTGGAATTTGATCGACATGAGATAGAAGAATTGATCGGAACAAAGAAGTCGAGGAAGAGAAAGAGCATGTATCCCGAGAACAACCCAATTTCTGCAGAAAAGGATCTGAGTCAAATCACTTGTTACAGGTGCAAGGATTTAGGTCATTACGCTAGCAAATGCCCAGCAAGGAAGCTAAGAACCCAAGGAGCCAAGATAACCACCAGGAAGCCCCTGGATTTGTCTGAAGTCATTTGTTTATGCTGCAAAGGAGTAGGACATTTTGCCAGAGAATGTTCAGACCCGAGGAGAGCTTGAGCAGAGTAGTTGAGATCTTGATATTGGAATAAAGCATGTAATAAAGTTGGAACACACTTGTATTTTCGTTGGGGATGTTGAGTTGAGTTATAAAATAGAAATTGTAATAGTTTGTAAAGCAATAAAAGTTGAGGTGTTTGGAATCTCATATGAAATGTTATGAGTTGTTTGTTGAATGTGAGTGCCTCTCTCATTATCTCACCCAGACTAAAACCTTGAACCCATGGACAAGCTGACCCCAAACTTTTTCCAACAATCACATTTCACCCAAGGAAATACATATAGTATCCTAAGTACCCCTTCTATCTTATACCTGCAGATGACAAACCTTTACGAGTCTTTTCTCAAGGGCCCAAAAACGATCATGACCCTGACCAGTGATCAGCATTACCCAAAAATCCTGAAGGACATGATGAAGCATATTCATCTTGAAGGAGATGCAGTTTACAAGGGTTATCCTTTCATGGAGAAGGGAGTTGAACTTTGGAATGTGGAGGTACACCTCCACCGTGTGAAGGGAGTTTGCCCAAAGACTATGGGGCAATACTTTTTTATTTCTCGAGTACCACGAGCAACATTCTTCGACTCTGTTCATGAAGCTGCTATGGAAGCCATACGTCAGATTGGAGAAATACTAGAAGCAAGACTCCGTCACACTTAGGAATACCTGAGAGAGGTCCATGCAGAGATGATGGCGATGAAGCTCATGGCCACCATGATGAAGCAAAAGGTCGATGATTTCAAGGATCACATCGCACAATTCCGGTGGGACTAAAACATCTTCAAGAAGGGCAAATGAATAAAGATGGAAGTAATGCTTGACCATACCAAACTATGTGGATGGCAGCTTTTGTAATAGAGTACTTTTGAAATTTGAGTTTTGAGTAGTGGTTAAGGATGTAATAAGGGATTTGATATGAAGAGAATATGAATTATGGATGAACCAGTGCATTTTTTTGGAGATACTTGTCTGTGTGAACAATTGACCGATGGAAAGGAAAATGTTGTTCCATATAAAGTTGGAGTTTGGACAAATGAGTTGGAGTTTTGTTTTAGTTATGATGGTTACCCCAGGAGTAGGCAGGAATGAAGTGATATTGGATTTAAAGGAGATGTAATGTTGGAATATGGAACAATAGTAGCTCCAAGGATGAGTTAAAGTTATACAAGTGTTGAAGTGGGCCATAACCCACAGGACCCAGGATTTGATAAGGAAATAAGCACAATCTTGTTGAAGAAAAGAATTTTGGAAGAAGCTGTGAGTTCATCAGCAGATGCTTCATAGGAGGTTACGTAAACCCGAGAGTTGTGAAGAAGCGATAGAGATTTTGTTTGGCTTGCAGAACAAATGGATTTACCCGAATCCAGTTCGTGGGGAAGAGAAGTTCTGCAATGCTTGTGAGGATGCCCAAGTGTTAGAATACGTGATTCACTATCTGCGTATGTGGTAATGATTCAAGTACGGGATGGATTGGCCCCCATACCGAAGGCTTCTATCATGAGCTATCATATGTTAATGGGAAAATCAGAGAGACTTGAAATCCTTTGAAGAGTGTCGACGTGACAAGCCATACAACCATAGAATGGTAGGATGATGGAACCCTTTACAAGCAATCGTTGCCAATCGTAGGTTCTACGGTGAGATTCAACCCAGACCCATTTCCTGCAGGAGGAACCCGAATTTGTTGACCACCATGAGATTTCAATAGTTGATTAGCATTGGCGCTAGACCTGTCAAGTCTCATAAGGATCCTATTTTGATGCAAGGACTCCTGATTTTGAAGAAAAGTCCATGCCCTTACCAGAAGAAAACAAGTGAAGGAGTTATCTCGGAGAATATGAGAATGCCGACACCGTTAACACCAAGGATGGAGTACATGAGTTTTGTTGGAACCGTGACCATGCTTCTGAGGGTGGTAGCACCCCATACCATGTGTTGATTAATGGATTTTCAAGGAGACCCCCCAAACCTAACCTTCTTTCTAGTCTCTCCGAATCTCGAGGACGAGATTCATTTTAAGGGTGGTAGTTTGTAACATCCCAAAATTCTAAATTTTGGAATGTTATATTAAATAAATTATTATGATTGTTTGTTTTATTGTTGTGTGAAAATGATTGGAAATTGAAAACTTTTTGAAAGTTGAATGAGAGGGAATAAAATGACTTTCCCAAAACTTTGCATCTTGCATTTTGATCTTCTTGAATTCAAATTTATTTCATCACAAAACCCTAGAGTGAAGATGATATGACTTGTTCCATTTAAAGAAATGAAAAGGGGTTTGAAAATGATTTGAATTCCTTTTTGAAATATTTCAAATTTAGAAAATTTAAGCAACTCAATGAGTTCATAAAATGACTTCGTCATATTTGAAGAAAGAGAGTTGGAAGTTTCAAAGGAATAATTTGAAGTCACTTTGAAGTTGTTTGAAATTCCAAATTCAAATCCAATTGGGAGTTATTTGAGTTCCTATTCAAATTATTTTTCTCCTAAAAATAAATAAATGGAAATAAGGGTAAAATGATTCCCTTCAATGGAAAATTAGGAGAAAATAAATTTGAAATCATTTTGCTATATTAAAAATGATTTTTATTGATTTTAAATGCAACAGTAGCACTGTTTGACTTTTATGAATTTTTATGGAATTTAGTTGAACTTGGAAAATAGTTCATCTTATTCTTTGTATTTTTCTGAGAATTTTGGTATATAATATGCCTATGTTAATTTTTTTGTTATTTTTGCTCTGTTATAGTTTTGTTCTGTAAAAAAAACACACACACGCACGCGCTGGCCAGCCGGCCCAGCCACAGGCCAGCGAGGCCATGGGCCAGCCGCAGCACTAGGGTAGCCAGTGGCCTGCCAGGCCAGCGCCAGGGGGCCAGCACCGCACGCACGAGCCGCCGCTCCTCCCGCGCTCGCTACCCGCTGCTGCCGCTGCAGGTGGGGCCCAACCCCATCATCCTCAACCTCCCGCTCGCCCCGCACGGGATCAGGACAGCGCGCGCACGACGAAACCACCGACGCCATTGCCCCGGGATAAGGCTTATCCGCTGCGCCCTGAGCCCTCTGCTCGCGCCTATAAAACCCCCAAGACCTCCTCTCTCCATTCAGTCAACTCGCACACCCCCTCGCATCGCTCGCCGTAGCCACTTGAATCTCGCCGGAGCCGTGCTAGTTCACCGGAGGATTTCGTCGCCCGTGAGCCACCCCGGCCTCCACCGACTACTTCTTTTTGCTGCCCAAGTCGAAGCGCATCTCGTTGACATCCTCCTCTGGTCCCTAGGTCACCAGAGACACCGCCCCGACGACCTGCGTCCTCGCCGGAGCATGGAGCCGCTGCCCTTCACTCCACCCGTCCCGGCCACCCCGACGCGCACCGTCACGACCACCAGACCGCCCACCTTGCACCCATCCTGTCCGTCCTCTTCCCCGCCACTGAGGAGCACCGCAGCCGCCGCCCCGTCCACCGCCCGACGCCTGCGCCACCATCGCCCTGTACGTCGTTGTTGTCATCAAGGTGAGCGAACCGCTCGCTCGCTGTTCATTTTTTCTCTCTCTAAGATCGGTTTAGTTTAGTGTTTTTAGATCGGTTAATCCGGTTTACTTAAACCGAACGGTTTTGGTTAAACCGATGTTTTTTTATTTAGCCACCGCATAGGGTTTTGCTTATTTAGTGGCCGTTTGCCGTTTAGCCTAAGCCGCGAACGCTGCTCAGCCACCCGGAAGCCGCCACGTGGCCAGGGACCTGGTCGCGAATAAAACTTTCACAGTCAAGTCCTTGTAAATTTCAGTTTAGCCCCTAAACTTCGGATAGCCACAACTTTTTAACCGTTGATCCAAATTCGATGAAACCAGCGCCAAAATGTTCGTCTCGAATAGCTTTATCCAGAAAGCCAACTTTGAAAACTTTTGGCCAAATTCAAATTTGAACTTTATTCAGATTTGAATTCTAACTTCAATTGGCCATATCTCCTAAACCGTAGCTCCGATTGATGTGATTCTTTTTGCACCGTGTCACCGTTGCCAAACCCTATCACCTGGACCATTGTCACACTAACTTTCACAAACTTAGGATCTGTCCTTAGTAGTTTTACTCGTATGCCTTGTATGCACTATGCTTCACGTCACAAATTCTGAACCACATGCCTATGTTGTGTTGCACTTAGAATATTTTGTGATAGTTAAGTGTGTTGTATGTTCATTTGGTTTTTCCAAGACTTTTTACTTTGCATGTTCTTCTTGGTTCTTTGAAATGATTGCTTATGCGAATGCAATGTTAACTTTATAGATTTTCATCGGAGAGTGACGAATAGTTCTATTAAGTAAAGTTCTAAGAGCGATATAATCTTCATCAACTATTACCAGGCAAGTTCACATTTGACCATTCTTACAATTACCTATGTTTATATTATGCACTTAGTCCTTTTGTGGTAGGATTGCATGGTAGGATTTATTGTTGCCAGATGGCTATGCCATTACCTAGTAGTTCATTTGAGGTAGGTCTGATCTATACATCCTCGTCACCACCGTGTAAGTTTATTTTTGCCTCGCTAAATGTAGACGTGGTTTGGGAAGCGAACATGGCGAGACATGAGTGACAAAGTAGTAATCAGGACCAAGACTTGTAAATGAACTACCTGGGCGGTATTTGGTTTGAATGGGGGCGAAGTACAGTGGGAGCATGCATGGTTAATCCATGGTGGTGCACCACTAGTGGTCGGCCGCCCAGGCTCAAAGAGATCAATCGTATTCTCATGTCTAGAAGCTTACGTGTGCAGACACAAGCCAATATGGGCTCTGTCTTAGTTGAGTAGTTAGTGTGACCCCTTCCGGGATGGGCTAGCAGATGTAGAATGATGTAGGTGTACCTGCCTATCCGTGGGTTAAGGGGGAACATTTTCGAAAGACTATGTCTCGGTCATCCTGTTCTCAAACGCCAAGCAGTGCGAGAACTTCAAGGGAGGCGATCGAGTCTTGTGGGGAAAAGTGCGCAAACCTCTGCAGAGTGTTAAAACCTAATCGATTAGCCGTGTCCCCGGTCACGGACAACTTGAGCATCTAGTAGTGGAAATGCCGGGAGATCTCATCACTCTTAATTAAACAGTTGGGTTTTAAATGAAACTTTGGGAATGAATTGAGTTGGGTTTACCAACTCATCCTATGCTATACAGTAGTGGTAGAATAATATCTTTTATTCTAGGGGAAAACTAGCTTTATGCAAAAAAAACTAAACTTAGAGCTTTCCACCAGCCAAATTGCATGTACAATAGGTTCATTATCCTTATGATGTGACTTGCCAGTACATTCAATGTACTGACCTACATGGCTGCAATGTCTTATGTTGCAGGAATTTTCTATGACGAGTAAGAGTTACGTTGTAGGGTTACGGTCTACACTCAACTTGCCGTTGGCGTTGATGGACTCCACACCCTTATGTTTGTTTCCGCTGAGACTTATGAGGTATATATATCAGTTTTACGTTATTTATACATGTGATTGCACTTTGATATATACATTGATGTACTGTGTGTGCCAGCATACCGATCCAGGGATGGCACGGATACACAGAGGCTTGACCGTTTGAGGTCGGGTCGCTACAATGACCATACCCTCGAAATCACTTCTATCTTTGCTTGCTAGTTGCTCGCTCTTTTGCTATGCCTATGCTATGATACCTACCACTTGCTTATCATGCCTCTCGTATTGTTAAGCCAAGCCTCTAACCCACCTTGTCCTAGCAAACCATTGTTTGGCTATGTTACCGCTTTGCTCAGCCCCTCTTATAGCGTTGTTAGTTGCAGGTGAAGATTGGAGCTTGTTCCATGTTTGGAACATGGTTATTTTGTTGGGATATCACAATATCTCTTATTTAATTAATGCATCTATATACTTGGTAAAGGGTGGAAGGCTCGGCCTTATGCCTAGTGTTTTGTTCCACTCTTGCCGCCCTAGTTTTCCGTCATATCGGTGTTATGTTCCCGGATTTTGCGTTCCTTACACGGTTGGGTTATAATGGGAACCCCTTGACAGTTCGCTTTGAATAAAACTCCTCTAGCAAGGCCCAACCTTGGTTTTACCATTTGCACTAACAACCTAGCCTTTTCCCTTGGGTTTCGCGGACTCAAGGGTCATCTTTATTTTAACCCCCCCGGGCCAGTGCTTCTCTAAGTGTTGGTCCGAACCGAGTAGACTACGGGGCCACCTCGGGGCAACTTGAGGGTTGGTTTTACTCGTAGGATGTCTCATCTGAGTGTGCCCTGAGAACGAGATATGTGCAGCTCCTATCGGGATTTGTCGGCACATTCGGGTGCTTTGCTGGACTTGTTTTACCATTGTCGAGGATGTCTTGTAACCGGGATGCCGAGTCTAATCGGATTGTCTTGGGAGAAGGAATATCCTTCGTTGACCGTGAGAGCTTGTGATGGGCTAAGTTGGGACACCCCTGCAGGGATTGAACTTTCGAAAGCCGTGCCCGCGGTTATGGGCAGATGGGAATTTGTTAATGTTCGGTTGTAGAAAATCTGAAGTTGATCTTAATTAAAATGCATCAACCGCGTGTGTAACCGTGATGGTCTCTTCTCGGCGGAGTCCGGGAAGTGAACACGGTGTTGGAGTAATGCTTGACGTAGGTTGTTCTAGGATCACTTCTTGATCATAGTTGTTCGACCGTGCTTTTGCCTTCTCTTCTCGCTCTCATTTGCGTATGTTATCCACCATATATACTAGTCGCTTGCTGCAGCTCCACATCACACCTTTTACCCTTCCTATAAGCTTAAATAGTCTTGATCGCGAGGGTGTGAGATTGCTGAGTCCCCGTGACTCACAAATACTTCCAAAACCAATTTGCAGGTGCCGGTGTAACCGAGCAGGTGACGCAACCAAGCTCAAGGAGGAGCTCGATGAAGATCTTGTCCTTTGTGTTGTTTCGTTCTAGTTGATCAGTAGTGGAGCCCAGTTGGGGTCGATCGGGGATCTGTGTAGCATTTGAGGTAGTCTTCTTTTATTTTGGTTCCCTAGTCGGACCTTGTGTGTATCTGGATGATGTAATGTTATATTCATGTATTGTGTGAAGTGGCGATTGTAAGCCAACTATGTATCTCTTTCCCTTATGTATTACATGGGTTGTGTGAAGATTACCTGACTTGCGACATTGCTTTCAATGCGGTTATGCCTCTAAGTCGTGCTTCGACACGTGGGAGATATAGCCGCATCGAGGGTGTTACACGGGGGTGTAGCAACTCTTTCTACTTCAACTCTTGGTTCTTCTCTTTCATCGGCTGATGCAGCCGGAATATCTTCAGCGGTTTTGGCTTCAGACTCTAACACGTGCACAGTGGGAGTGACTTGGGGCCTCGGTCCTTTGCGAAGCCTGCGTAATGCTGGCGACGGTTGCGGAGATCGAGTTTGCTGGGCCTCAAAGTCATCGTCATCTTGCACGGGTGAGGTAACTTGTAGTTGGGGAGAACTTGGGGTGTCTTGTTGTTATGGGTGTTCAGCCCATGATGCATCCTGAGCAGTTGGCATCAGAGGACGACCAATGCTGATGAGTTCGTTGTGCGTGAGCACAGGAGATGATACCAACTGGTGCTTGATCTGAGGAAGGACTTCATCATCTTCAACATTGTCGGGAGGACCAATGTCTTCAGCTGCGGTGGGGTCAACAGCTGGATTGTCTTCAGCTTCATGAGCCTTTGTGGAAGCAGGCTAATGAACTACCACTTGGCGTTCTTGATTTTCAGATGCAGGACGAGCCACTGAAATTGGCTCGACCTCAAGGGGCTCTGTGGGAGCAGCCCGATCTCTCTTCTTGGTTTTGCGTTTCTTAGTTGGAGGAGCATCATCAGTGGTGGCATTGGTTTTGCACTTTCTGGCT
This sequence comes from Triticum dicoccoides, assembly GCF_002162155.2. Classification (NCBI taxonomy): domain Eukaryota; kingdom Viridiplantae; phylum Streptophyta; class Magnoliopsida; order Poales; family Poaceae; genus Triticum; species Triticum dicoccoides. Next base: position 248,717,708 of record NC_041388.1, read on the forward strand.
TCAGCTTCAGCTGCCCTTGTTTTCTTCAGTTCTGAAGCCACTGTGGGGATCTTAGGCTTCGAGCCTGTCATACTGGCTAGGAAGACAATTGGATGTACTTCCTGCCTTGGTGCTTCGGGTTCTACCACAGCTGGCTTCTTCTTCTTGGTCGCCATTCTAGGGTCGATGCCTGGTCGCCCCAAACCCTTGCGCTTTTCAGCTTCATTGTATCCCTGAACACATTTAGCAGCAAGATCCTTCATGCGCTCACGAGAACCTTTGGCTTCTTCGCGTTTGGTTCGGAATGCTTCCTTGAGCTCATGCATCATGACCTGGAAGTTTTGAATGTCTTCAACATTGAGCTTGGCCATATGCTTCTTGAGCTGAGCCTTTTCATAATCTATCTTATGCTTCAGCTCAACAATTTTCTGAGCTAGAGCCAGCTCAGCAGCAATGGCTCCATGGAAGGCGACGCTGAGGCCAATGGGAAGCTGAAGATCATCAAAGCTAACATTTGGGCTGTCAAACCACTCATCAATGAACTTGTTGATGATTTCAACATCAAAGAGAGGAAGGTCATTGAAGATTTCTGCCTCTTGCTTGCTCTTGATCAACTGCTCAAGAGCGTCATCGCCAAGGTCGTCGTCGCTGGACAGATCAATGGCGTCATTCTCGTTGCGCAGAACAGCAGCAGGGGTCAGTGCTTGGCTGGTGGGTTGCATGGACATCTTCACTTTGGAGGGCTTGGAGATGCGTGACAGATCTTCAGACTGCACACTGTGTTCAGGAGGTGCAGTGGCCAGAGGCTTCGCCCGTGAAACCTTTGGTGCAGGGGCAGGCCTCAAAGCCTTAGGTTTCTTCGGCTTCTTTGGCTTCGGTGGTGCAGGCGCTTCGTCAGATTCAGCATCGTCTGCAGGTTGATCCACGACTGCCCCTTGAACCTGTATGTGAGTAATGAGACCTTCTAAGTTATAGAAGGGCCCAACCAGATTGGGTTCAGCTTTGCGTGTGCCGTCAGCACGAGGAGCAGAGGGGCCTGGATTGAAGTCTAGTCCCCATGACTTCTTGTTTGCTTTGGCCGAGTTCTTGGCAAACTGGAAGTTGCGCTTGAACAGATTGTCGTCACGGCACCATAGCAGCGAAGATGGGTCTGCATTGGCAGGCTGTGGTCCACGGACCATGCAAGGATACAAGCCTTGTTCAATGGCTTCAGCTCTGGATCTGGGTTGAAGATTTTTGTACAAGATGTCTCCCCACGGTCGCTTGATGGCGTTTTTCTCAGCATACTCTTGGGTCACGAACCTGTACTTGAACCATTGTTCTGCCCAATATCTTCGAATCCATTGGATTCGGGTTTTCTGCTGATTGTAGTCCTCCTCTGGATCTGTCTTGTACAGCTCATAGAGGTCAGGAGGCAAATCTCTTGAGGTGTTGCCACGATGCTGTCTGCCACCCTTCCTTGCAGATTTCTTTGTGGCCATGAAGTTTAGACTGAAAGGCTTCAAAACTGTCAAAGTCTTCCGTCTACTGGTCAGACAAGAACTGGCTTCAGGAGAATTTATATGATGCTGTAAGAACTCTGCAAATGAATGCATACTATGAGAACCAAGGAATTCTCCCACGGACATGTACCTGTGACAGCATTAAAGGTGCGAGGGAAGGGGAAGAGGTCATATGCATTCTCAGAAGATTTTTGAAGATAAATCAGTTTAGAAGACATTGACCTCATAGTGCGAAGACATTCACTCATAGGTAGAGAGTTGGTTCCAGATTTGTACGAATCCATGAATAAGTACAAGTGAGGAATCTAACTACTTTGTGAAGCATAAGTGAATATACTAGGCATGTTATGAGATGCAGTATGAGATAGATCCAACTTGTGTGAACAGAAACTACTTGTGGTTGAAAAGGATGAATCGGATCAAAAGGACTGTAAAAAGGAGGTTTTATTTACCACACGGGGAACTGCTAGACGGAGTGGGAGAGGAGGCCGAGCAGTTCGATCGTCTGTGTCCTAACTTGGCGACGGAGGACACCTACGGCGACGGCGGAGAAGACGATGTCCGCGGTCGGCTTGAGGACGGCGTCGGTGAGGTCGCGGCAGCTAAGCACTTCGTCGTCGGCGTCGTCGAGGGCTAGCGGTGGCGCTAGGGTTTGTGCGAGAGTGGAAGAAGAGATAATGACTGGGGTGAGGCGTGTATTTATAGGGACAGGGACAACACAGTGTTATTACACAGGTGCCCCTGGCGGTTCACATCTGAAGGACACATGGCTATCATGCAACACATTGGAGGTTGTTCCATGTTCCCACGCACACCTGGATTGTCGGGTGGTCGTTCCCACTTCTCCGGGTTTCAGGTGGAAGGATTTAGCATTGAAAACAGATTAATGTTTGTCTCTGTGTCTTCTGCTGACAAGGACGCAGAGAAGACATTTTGACAGTGTCAATAGAATGCATATGATTTGGATAGATAGACTTAGGAAAGAAGCATAGAGGGGTTAGGGTCCGATCACATTCACTTAGTTCAAAAGATTCAGCAAGAAGCCATAGCTATAAGTGAATGTTGTAGAGGACAGAAACCAAATCAGTACGTTGAAGATAAACATGAAGCCATGTTAACACTGAAGACAAACAGAAAGTGAAGACTTTGCAAATGTAACGCCATGTGAGAAACACTTCTTAGGGAAGAATTTGGTGGTGGCATTACCCACCGTATAGGAAGTATTAGACCCAGACACGGCGCACAATTATCGTGGCGCTCCAAAGTCAAATTCCACGTTAATGTATTCACACTCAGAATGCAAGTCTTCATTGATTGAAGACATACGTTACTTCATGTGTTGCACATCTAAGTCATCAACATGCATAAGTGTTAGGATGTGTGCCTGATCACAGGACATTTGAGGATTCCAAGATATTTAGCTCACACCGTAACTTGCAAAACCTTTTCTCATCCAAGGGCTTTGGGAAGATATCTGCCAGTTGCTCTTCAGTGTTGACGTGTATGATATCAATATCTTCCTTCATGACATGATCTCTGAGAAAGTGATGATGAATTTCAATGTGCTTTGTGTTCGAGTGCTGAACTGGGTTGTTAGCAATCTTGATGGCGCTTTCGTTGTCGCAGTAGAGTGGCACTTGCTTCAGATGAATGCCATAGTCCTTGAGTGTTTGCTTCATCCATAGAAGCTAAGCGCAACAAGATCCAGCAGCAATGTATTTAGATTCAGCAGTGGAGAGATACACAGTTCTGCTTCTTTGAAGACCAACATACAAGTGATCGTCCCAGAAAGTGACATGTGCCTGATGTAGACTTGCGATCCACTTTGTCACCAGCATAATCAGCATCCGAGAATCCAACTAGATCAAACTCTGAGCCCTTTGGATACCATAATCCTAGTGTTGGGGTGTGAGCCAAATATCGAAGAATTCGCTTCACAGCTAAGTGATGCGATTCCTTTGGTGCCGCTTGGAATCGGGCACACATGCAAACACTAAGCATGATATCTGGCCTAGATGCACATAAATAAAGCAAAGAACCAATCATGGAGCGGTATACCTTTTGATCGAACTCTTTACCATTGTCGTCGGGACCCAGATGGTGTTTAGCTGGCATTGGCATCATGTAGCCTTTGCAGTCTTGCATTCCAAACTTCTTCATGCAATCTTTGAGGTATTTCTCTTGAGATATGAAGATGTCATTGCGTTGCTGTCGTATTTGAAGACCAATGAAGAACTTCAGCTCACCCATCATGGATATCTGATATTGCTCTTGCATCATATATCCAAACTCTTCACTGTATTTCTGGTTAGTGCAGCCGGAGATAATGTCATCCACATATATTTGGCACACAAACAGTTCACCATCATATGTCTTAGTGAAGAGAGTGGGATCCAGTGAACCAGGTTTGAATCCTTTGCTCTTCAGGAAGTCTTTGAGTGTGTCATACCAAGCTCGAGGGGCTTGTTTAAGGCCATACAGTGCCTTGTTGAGCTTGTAAACCATGTCAGGATGTTTTGGATCTTCAAAGCCAGGCGGTTGTGCAACATACACTTCTTCTTCAATCTTGCCATTGAGAAAGGCGCTCTTCACATCCATTTGATATAGAAGAATGTTATGATGATTTGCATAGGCCAGCAGTATGTGTATAGCTTCAAGCCTAGCCACAGGAGCAAATGTTTCATCGAAGTCAATTCCTTCAACTTGAGTGTATCCTTGAGCAACGAGACGAGCTTTGTTTCTGACAACTTGACCATGCTCATCTTGCTTGTTGCGATATATCCATTTAGTGCCTATGATATTGTGCTTACGAGGATCAGGACGCTTGACCAGTTCCCATACATTATTCAACTCAAACTGTTGAAGCTCTTCTTGCATAGCTTGAATCCATTCAGGTTCCATGAGGGCTTCATCAACTTTCTTGGGTTCAGATATTGAGACGAATGAGAAGTGTCCACAGAAATTTGCTAGCTGTGTTGCCCTTGAACGAGTGAGTGGACCTGGTGCATTGATGCTACCAATTATTCTCTCAATCTGTACTTCATTTGCAACACGAGGATGAATAGGATGAAGATTTTGCTCTTGCTGATCATTGTCATCGTTAGAAGGATTGTCTTCAGGCTGAGCATTGTCTTCAGGTTGATCAGGTGCAGAGATGATGAGTTCCTCTTCAGGCTGAGCTTCAGACGGTATGATTTCTCCAGTTCCCATGAGCTTGATGGTTTCACTGGATGGAACTTCATCTAGCACATTTGGCAGGTGCTCTCTTTGTGATCCGTTAGTCTCATCGAACCGCACATCCACAGTTTCAACCACTTTATAGTGAAAGAGGTTGAAGACTATGTACGAGTGCGAGTCCTTTCCGTATCCAAGCATAAAACCTTCATGTGCTTTCGGTGCAAATTTTGAAGTGTGATGTGAATCCTTGATCCAGCACCTGGCACCAAATACTCTGAAGTAACTGACATTTGGCTTCTTACCAGTAAGGAGCTCATAGGATGTTTTGTTCAGAAGCTTGTGAAGATAAACACGGTTGATGATATGGCATGCAGTATCAATGGCTTCAGGCCAAAACTTTCTTGGAGTCTTGTATTCATCGAGCATCGTCCGGGCCATCTCAATAAGTGTTCTGTTCTTGCGTTCCACAACACCATTCTGCTGCGGCGTGTACGGAGCTGAGAATTCATGAGTGATGCCCAAAGTATCAAGATAAGTGTCGAGGCCGGTGTTCTTGAATTCAGTGCCATTGTCACTTCTAATGTGCTTGATCTTGACGCCATAGTTGTTCATGGCTCAATTGGCGAAGCGTCTGAAGACATCCTGCACTTCAGTCTTGTAGAGGATTATATGCACCCAAGTATATCTTGAATAATCATCAACAATGATGAAGCCATAGAGACAAGCAGTGGTAGTAAGAGTTGAGTAGTGAGTGGGACCGAAGAGGTCCATGTGGAGGAGTTCGAAGGGTTGAGTCGTTGTCATGATTGTCTTTGAGGGATGCTTGGCCCTCGTCATCTTTCCTGCTTCACAGGCACCGCATAAGTGATCCTTCTTGAACTTGACACCCTCGATGCCTATGACATGTTTACTCTTTGCAAGAGTGTGTAAGTTCCTCATGCCAGCATGCCCTAGCCTCCGATGCTAGAGCCAGCATTCTGAAGCTTTTGCTAGAAGACATACGGCAAGCTGTGGTCCTGCTGAGAAATCTACCACGTACAAATCATCTTTTTGATACCCTTCAAAGACTAGAGACTTGTCAGATTCCATTAGAACAAGGCAACGATATTTTCCAAATATCACAATCATGTTTAAATCGCAAAGCATTGAGACAGACATTAAGTTGAAACCAAGGGATTCAACAAGCATCACTTTATCCATGTGTTGATCCCTTGAGATTGCAACTCTACCTAGACCCAATACCTTTCTTTTACCAGTATCAGCAAATGTGATGTGACTCTTGTCAGATGGACGTAAAGTTGAGTCCATGAGAAGACTTCGCTTGCCAGTCATGTGATTAGTACACCCACTATCTATAATCCATTCTGAAGCAGCTGGTGTTATACCCTACAGTGCAGTTAGGGGGATAGGCTTCACGAAGAGAATTGTGAAGCATAAACATTTCACGAGCAAGTGGATTATGAAAGCTTAGATCGAGGTTAGGACTGATAGGGCAAGTAGCAAGCGATTCAGGAACAAAATACATAATAAGACCATTTGGGCATTTGATTTTGCACCCTACAAGATGTTTAAGGTCCCCAGCAATAGCTTCAGACGAATTTGATTTTCGGCTGGAGACCCTTCCCTGCAAAAGAGAGTTAAGCTTTCTTAGCCACCCACATCTTCAAGGGTGGCTTCGAAGCAATGAGTCTAAGTGCAGCATCTGAGAACTTTGGCTTTGGAGCCCTAGCAAATAGTCTTGCAGGTGGACAATAGTACTCATAAGAATAAGCAGAGTACTTCTTGGTCTTATGAACATGGCGGTTTGATGAAACACGCTCATATTCATAGGCCTGAGTATGGTTTCCCTGCAAAACATTTGCGTTAGTGCGACTTAGGTGAGTCCTTTGTCTGTATGAAGCCTTTGGACCATATGAAGCCTGTGGTCTGGGGTTTGTCTTCTTCACTTGTGGTGTCATGACGACATTCATAGGAAGATTCTCCAACCACTTTTTCGACACCCAAACTTTCTTCATAGGTGGCCCATTCCTGCAGTTAGTACCAAGATACCTGGCAAACACTTCACCATTCTGATTCTTAAACAGTTTATAGCTTGCATCAAAGGATTCATCAATAACAATGGGATTAGCACAAGTGAAGCCAGACAGGGTGGATGGATCCACTGAAGGTTCCTTTGTAGCAACCCATGTGGTTTTGGGGTACTGCTCAAGTTTCCAGTAAGAGCCATTAGCATTCATTTTCCTTTCGAACCCAAGACCCTCTTTCCTAGGGTTTCAGTTCATGATCTGCCTTCTGAGGACATCACATAGTGTCTGATGCCCTTTGAGACTTTTGTACATCCCTGTTTCAAGCAATGTCTTCAACCTAGCATTTTTATCAGCAATAGCAGTGGTATCCTCAGTAGAGGGGTTAGTTACCACATCAACAGTTGAAGATATTGCAATAGTAGCAGCAGTAGAACATCCAGCAACAGAAGTAGCATTGTCATGCTCAATGCATTTAAGACATGGTGGTTCAAATCCTTCCTGAGCGGAACTGATCTGTTTGGCGCGAAGTGACTCGTTTTCCTTTTGAAGATCTTCATGAGCCGCTCTCAATTTCTCAAGATCTTGCTTCCTTTGAAGACAATCATAGGAAAGCTTTTCATGAGTTGTTGAGAGCGTTTCATGACGACTTTCAAGTTCCTCATACTTAACATGAAGATTTTTTATGTCTTCAATTAAGGACTGAGATCGAGTCATTTCAGCGTCTAACAGGTCATCGCTTTTGTCTAACAGTTTTTGAATATGTTCCATAGCTTTTTGTTGTTCAGTTGCAATTTTAGCAAGTGTTTTGTAGCCGGGTTTGGAACCACAATCAGAGTCATCTTCACTGGATGTTTGATAGTGAGTAGTGCGTGTGTTTACCTTGGCACCGCGTGCCATGAAGCAGTAGGTGGGAGCGGAGTAGTCCTTGTCATTTGCATCGGCGTCGATGAAGAAGTCATTGTCTTCAGTGTTGAAGATGGACTTGGCAACGTATGCTGTAGCCAGACTTGCAACGCCAGAATCGGACTCCTCCTCAGACTCCACCTCCGCCTCCTTAGAAGTGGACTCCTCCTCTGAATCCATTTCCTTGCCAACAAACGCACGAGCCTTGCCAGATGAGCTCTTCTTGTGTGATGAAGACTTGGAAGAAGAATTTGAGTATTTCTTCTTCTTCTTGTCGTCAGAATCATACTCCTTGCTCTTCTTCTTCTTGTTGTTGTTGTTCTCATTGTCCCACTGCGGACACTCAGAGATGTAGTGGCCAGGTTTCTTGCACTTGTGGGATGTTCTCTTCTTGTAGTCATGAGCAGAAGCTTCATCTTTCCTTGAGCTTGAACGTGAAGACTTTCTGAAGCCTTTCTTCTTGGTGAATTTTTGGAACTTCTTCACAAGCATAGCAAGCTCCTTTCCAATGTCTTCAGGATCATCAGAACTGCTGTCAGATTCTTCTTCAGATGAGGAGACAACTTTTGCCTTCAGGGCACGAGTTCGCCCATAGTTGGGACCGTAGATGTCTCTTTTCTCAGAAAGCTAAAACTCATGTGTGTTGAGCCTTTCAAGTATGTCAGACGGATCGAGTGTCTTGAAGTCAGGACGTTCTTGAATCATGAGGGCTGGGGTGTCAAACGAGCTGTCAAGTGATCTCAGGAGTGTCTTGACGACTTCATGCTTGGTGATCTCAGTAGTGCCAAGGGCTTGAAGCTCATTTGTGATGTCAATGAGTCGATCAAACGTGAGCTGAACATTCTCATTGTCATTTCTCTTGAAGCAGTTGAAGAGGTTGAAGGACACTGATTCTTTGATCTCTCTAGGTTGAGACACCTTCGTTGACCTTGGAGAGCCAGTCCCAAACTAGCTTAGATGTTTCCAGAGCACTCACACGGCCATACTGTCCTTTGGTCAGATGACCACAGATGATGTTCTTGGCCGTGGAGTCCAGTTGAACGAACTTCTTAACATCAGCAGCGGTGACACCTTCACCAGCCTTGGGGACGCCATTCTTGACGACATACCAGAGGTCGACATCAATGGCTTCAAGATGCATGCGCATCTTATTCTTCCAGTAGGGATATTCAGTTCCATCGAAGACTGGGCACACAGCGGAGACTTTGATTATCCCTGCAGTCGACATAGCTAAAACTCCAGGTGGTTAAACCAAATCACACAGAACAAGGGAGTACCTTGCTCTGATACCAATTGAAAGTGCTAGTGATCGACTAGAGGGGGGGGGGGTGAATAGGCGATTTTTAAGAAAGTCTTCAAAACATGGGAGTTTCGAAGACAAACGATAGAAATAAACCTATTACCATGCAGTGGAAGGTAGACTACACTAAGCAAGCCATAGTCAAGTATTCAATGAAGTGAAAGCACAACGACTAATAGCAACTAGGCAGTATAGATCAGGTAGGAAGATAGTATGAAGCCAATCAGAACAAGCAGTCACTCATTGAAGACAAAAGATAATGCAAATAGACAATGACTTCACAAGGACCAACTATAAATAAAGAGATGGGAAGGATAGAACCAGTGACTCGTTGAAGACAATGATTTGTTGTACCAGTTCCAGTTGCTGTGACAACTGTACATGTAGTTAGGGAGACTGAGATTCAACTCAGAAGACCGTGTCTTCACCTTATTCCCCTTGAGCTAAGGACACCCAGTCCTCGCCCAATCACTCTGGTAAGTCTTCAAGGCAGACTTCCAAACCTTCACAGACTTTGTTCACCGGCAATCCACAATGACTCTTGGATGCTCAGAATGCGACGCCTAACCGACTGGAGGATTCACAGTCCTTAAGTGTAATAAGTCTTCAGATCACACAGACAGGAAGACTTAAGTGATGCCTAATACTCTTTGGCTCTGGGTGTTTAGGGCTTTATCCTCGCAAGGAATTCTCTCTCAAAGGCTTCGAGGTGGGTTGCTCTCAAACGACAAAAGGCGTACACTAACTCTGAGCAGCCAACCGTTTATGGTTGTAGGGGGTGGGCTATTTATAGCCACTAGGCAACCCAACCTGATTTGTCCGAAATGACCCTGGGTCACTAAGGAACTGACACGTGTTCCAACGGTCAGATTTCAAACACACACGACAACTTTACTTGGGCTACAAGCAAAGCTGACTTATCCAGCTCTAGATAAGATTTGCTCTCATTGTCTTTGCTCGAAGACATAGGATTTTGGTTAAGCATCACTTCAGTCATCCCGACTGGTTCTCTTGGACCCCACTTAACAGTACGTTGGTTCCTATGACTCAACAAAGAAGAAAAAGAACGACGAAACAACTAAGTCTTCGCGCTCCATAGTCTTCACGCGATGTCTTCTATTTTCATAGTCTTCAATGTGAATGTCTTCACATACCACCTTTGACTTCAATGTCTTCATACATTTTTAGGGGTCATCTCTGATAGGAAAACTGAATCAATGAGGGACTTCTACCCGTGTTATCCTGCAATTCTCACAAACACATTAGTCCCTCAACCAGGTTTGTCGTCAATACTCCAAAACCAACTACGGGTGGCACTAGATGCACTTACATGAGGGAGGACAACCCAGGGGAAGAATCTGACATTCTCTCGCCCCGGGGAAGGAAGAGGACTACCTCTGAAGACCCAGAAACCAAGGTTTCCAAACGGGAGAAGAAATCTCCACCAGAGGGTCCTGCCTCGGAGGGTGCTCTTGCCGCACAATGTCCGCGCGAGGATCAGCCCTCTAACGAGCTGTAAGTAATGAAAAAGTACTTAGTAGTGAAGATATCCTACCTTACTTCTGAGGAAAATAACCGAAGTATTTATCTTACAGTTAGGATCTTAGCCCTTCTCAGCAGAGCTCGTCTTCAGGGGATCTTTTTCCGGAGATGATGGAGAGCGAAATGCCTCCCCCAGACTCCCCAGCTCAAGAAGCGGGCGACCTTGAAGTGTCGTCGTGGAGGGTCTCTCCGGATCCGGCGAGGCCAGAAGATAATCCTATGGCCACCCGAAGTCCCCAGTATCCGGCTCTTGAAGAGAGCAACCAAAAGAGTCCGACACCATCTGGTATGCGGTCGGACGTACTGAGGGAGCTGCTAGAGCGAGCGACTATCTCAGAAGAGCACCGTACGTTGATGGGTATGGTGATTGAAAGGATTTCGTCAACCGAAAGCGGGTTGCATGAAGTCTTTATGAGTCTACTGACGGGTTTTGAGGTACGTGAAATGATGTACATTTTTGACAGTACCGCACATTTTAAGGTGTGCCCTGTGTAGATAGTAGCCCCTGAGACTCTGGTTGTCGTTGAGAACGGCGACAAACAGAGGATTATAGTCCCAGGTAATAACCAGACCGCCTTTATGTGCAGGTGGTTTAAGCTCCGGTGGATAGCCGGACTGATGGGTTTGCCGGACTAAAGCGGCAACTGGATGCGGCAGATGCCGACATTGTGCTTGTCAACAAGCGGCTTGACGAGGCACAGGGTGAGTGATTTTTCTGGTGATAGTCACATAATAAGAGAAACATGATGCCAGTATCTTTAACATGTTGTGACTGCAGATGGAGCTGCCACCGTGGAGACCCTTCGGGCGGAGCTTGCCCGAGCCAAGGAGCAAGCAAGGAGTAGTAATGCGGCCACTTTAAAGGCGGCCAAAGAGTTAAGAGCCGAAAAGGCCGCGCATTGCGAGAGAAAAGAGAAAATGGCCAAGATGGCTGTAAAGTTAAGACACTGCCGACCGTTGCCAGCTTCTTGAAGAAGAAAACCGGGCAAAGGCGACGGACCTGGAAAAGGCCATGATGGCGACCAAAGACACCCGCTCTGCGATGAGAGCGAAGAAGGAGGAGTTGCGTCAAGCCGGGGATATTGTGGCTGGGAAACCTTTCATGCTGTGGAGGAAATTTGGAGATCCTCAGTATGCCCCTCTGGACCGGCTGTGGAGTTCGTCGGTCGCATATCTGGACTTGGCGGCGAGTGCTGTCGATGCGGGCGAATACTTCCGAGATCAAACAGATCGTGAAGTGGACAAGCTATTCTGGCCACAATTTAATGTTCCAGAGCGTCCGCTTCCATTGACTGATCGGCTTGCCGAATGGGCCGAGCTAAATAGATTGTCCGGACTCGCCATGAGGTCTGTTGTGGATCATCTGTGGCCGGAAAGGCCAAAGCCGAACAACTATTTTAGTTTGGTGCATCAGTTCCTTGGTGCGGTGCCCCGCATTAATGCGATGAAGAGGTCGGCGTGCATAGAAGGCTCGTAGATGGCCCTTGCCCGTGTCAAAACATACTGGGCGGAGATGGATGCCACCACTGTCGTGGCGCAGGGTTCGGCCATAGGCCGAGTGGCTGCCGAGCACTATTTTGAAGATGTTCTTGAAGGCACTCGTTCGATAGAGGCCCAGTGCTCGAAGAATATTATGTTTGAATGACATGTATTCCCATTGTAAAAACAATGTTTTATTAAGTTTATCAAGGTTGTATTTATACTTTTGCCCGAAAGTATTATGATGCCTCCTGTGCGGCCGTTTATGTATATATGTATATAACCTGAAAGATTGCAGTCGTCGGCTTCAGCCCCCACGCTTATAATGCGGGGGTGTTCGCAGAAGACGCATGTTCACACTTGATCCAACGTCTTGGTCCATTAAGGAGGTGATAGCGCAGCGAACCAAGCAACCGGACTATAATGCTTTAACACTTTCACTTAGCCAGAGGAGTTTGACAGTGGGGCTACTATATAGCCCCTGGTGGCTCCGCACTCCTCCGAATTCGGGATGTGTACATGCCTGGCCGGGAAACGTCCCTTCGTTAAGGCGGAGGAATCCCGAAGATTCCGGTAGGTCATCGAGTGGTTGACCAGTCTCACGCTATATCATGACAGTCAGTTTTCGGCTTTCTCTACTAAGGTGCTCGTCCGGATGAACCAGGGCACAATCGCAGTAGTTCTCCTGGTGCCGCCTTAGCCGATAGAGCGGACGTAAGGCAGCAAAACACAGGAGCTGGGCAAACCCAACATTTGACCAAAGACATGATTCGGAGCTGATGCATATAAGGCCAAACTCGCGACGCCGAACACTCCTTAAGGTATTCGGCCTTTATGGTGTAAACCGGGCCTAAACAGTGCCCTTTGTAATAAGCCCCTGGTGTCCAGGTACGTGCAATATTCTGACGTGGCCACATGCCAATACGTCAGCATCCTTCTCAACTGTACCGAGAATCCGGGGGATGTGTATCAACAAGAGACATTAAAAAAGGTTTACGCAGGGTCTTAATCTAAAAAGAATCCTTGGAACGGGTCCCTTCTGCACGTCTGCGCCTGTGTCTCCGTTGTGCCGTATCCTGGACGGGTGTAGCATGATGGTCATCTATAAAAGAGAGGAACTTAGTTGAAAATTTGTCGTGCAAAAAGGTAGGTTGTACTAAAGAAAATATGTACAGTTCAAGATGAGTAAAGTTGAGCCTAATTGCCACTTGTTTACGAGCGTTGAGCCCCTTGTATTGTAATAGGGGTATAGCCATCAAACCCGTATCAATTACATATAATTGCGCCAGACTCGTCGAACCGCGTCCGTGGTCTTAACGACCTGTCAGATGCTTCAGTTGGTGAGGCCGTTTAGCGTGCGGCTGCCAAGGCAGCCGCATGGTCTTCCGCACGCAAGGAGTGCTCAATATTTCCATTTACCGTAATGATGCCATGTGGACCGGGCATCTTAAGCATAAGAGAAGCATAATGCAGTATTGCGTTAAAGCGAGCGAAAGCTTCGCGTCTGAGTAGAGCTTGATAGCCACTTTGGAATGGAGCGATGTGGAAGGTTAACTTTTCGCTGCGGAAGTTATCCGGAAAGCTGAATATAACCTCTAGTCACAGGGAGCCCGTGCGATGGGCTTCTGGGCCTGGCGTTACTCCTTTAAAGGTAGTATTGCTATGGCTAATTTTTGCTGGGTCTATCCCCATGTTGCGGACTGTGTCCTGATATATCAGGTTTAGACTGCTGCCGCCGTCCATCAGGACTCGTGTGAAGTGGTATCCATCAATTATTGGGTCAAATACCAAGGTATCCCATCTTGCACGCCGGACACTTGCTAAGTAATCCCGATGGTCAAAAGTGATCGGTTGGGACGACCAGTGGCAGAACTCCGCGGTGATAGGCCCTGGGGCATGTGTTTCTGGGAGTGCCGCTTTGTTTCTCCCCTTTGTCATGTATAACACATTGACTGTTTTGACTTCTGGTGGGAATTTCTCCTGTTCCCCGGTGCTTTGCTTGCGAGGCTCGTCCTCGTCTTCGATTGGTGTATCCTGCCCCTTATGTTTGGTGTTGAGCTTGCAGGACTGCTTGAAGACCCAACATTCTCTATGGGTATAATTTGCAGGTTTATCGGGGGTACTATGGATCTGACATATTTGGTCCAGAATCTTGTTTAGGCTAGACAGTTCGTCTCTGTTGCCTTTGGAGGGCGGCTTTTGCTGACCTGGCCGAGAGCTTCTGAATCCGGCGTTTACCGCCGCGCTCTTCGGGCTGTCTTCTTTATTCTGACGCTTGTTTTTGCTGCGTCGTGATTTCCCGTTTCCTTCCCTGACTTCGGATGTACTTGGCAGTTGTATTTGCTTGTGATAAGTTTAAACCGTCCCTGTGTTGATACAAAGACCTATTCGGATGATGGGTTGTTAGACCTAGATGAAAGAAGGGAAATAGATGAAGTATTCTTTAAACAAGGACCTATTCTGAAACACAACTTGCTGTTGAAATCCTAGGGGATCCTCCTCCACCCAAGGGTGATCCCGTGTTTGAGCTTAAACTGTTACCTGATACTCTTAAATATGCTTATCTTGATGAAAAGAAGATATATCCTGTTATTATTAGTGCTAACCTTTCAGAGCATGAAGAAAATAAATTATTGAAAACTCTGAAGAAGCACCGTGCTGCTATTGGATATACTCTTGATGCTCTTAAGGGCATTAGTCCCACCCTATGTCAACACAAAATAAATTTGGAGAAGGATGCCAAACAAGTTATTGATCAGCAACGACATCTAAATCCTAAGATGAAGGAAGTGGTAAGAAAGGAAATATTAAAGCTCCTTGAGGCAGGTATAATTTATCCCGTTGCTGATAGTCAGTGGGTAAGTCTTGTCTATTGTGTCCCTAAGAAGGGAGGTATTACCGTTGTTCCTAATGATAAAGATGAATTGATCCCGCAAAGAATTATTACAGGTTATAGGATGGTAATTGATTTCCGCAAATTAAATAAAGCTACTAAAAAAGATCATTACCCTTTGCCTTTTGTTGATCAAATGCTAGAAAGATTATCCAAACATACACATTTTTGCTTTCTAGACGGTTGCTCTGGTTTCTCTCAAATACCTGTGTCAACTGATGATCAAGCTAAGACCTTATATTTGTGAAAAGGAATTCTTAGCAGTTGTATTTGCTTGTGATAAGTTTAGACCTTGTATTATTGATTCCAAAGTAACTATTCACACTGATCATGCTGCTATTAAATATCTTATGGAAAAGAAAGATGCTAAACCTAGACTTATTAGATGGGTTATCTTGCTACAAGAATTTGATTTGCATATTATTGATAGGAAGGGAGCTGAGAACCCCGTTGCAGACAACTTGTCTAGGTTAGAGAATGTTCTTGATGACCCACTACCTATTGATGATAGCTTTCTTGATGAACAATTAAATGTCATAAATGCTTCTCGTACTGCTCTGTGGTATGCTGATTATGCTAATTACATTGTTGCTAAATTTATACCACCTAGTTTCACATACCAGCAAAAGAAAAAGTTCTTCTATGATTTAAGGCATTACTTTTGGGATGACCCACATCTTTATAAAGGAGTAGATGGTGTTATTAGATGTTGTGTACCTGAGCATGAATAGGAATAGATCCTACGCAAGTGTCACTTCGAAGCCTATGGAGGGCACCATGCTGGAGATAGAATTGCACACAAGGTATTGCAATCCGGTTTTTATTGGCCTACTCTCTTCAAGGATGCCCGTAAGTTTGTCTTGTCTTGTGATGAATGTCAAAGAATTGGTAATATTAGTAGATGTCAAGAAATGCCTATGAATTATCCACTTGTTATTGAACCATTTGATGTCTGGGGCTTTGATTATATGGGATCGTTTCCTTCCTCTAATGGGTATACACATATTTTAGTTGTTGTTGATTACGTTACTAAGTGGGTAGAGGCTATTCCAACTAGTAGTGCTGATCATAACACCTCTATTAAGATGCTTAAAGAAGTTATTTTTCCAAGGTTTGGAGTCCCTAGATATTTAATGACTAATGGTGGTTCACATTTTATTGATGGTGCCATTCGTAAAATGCTTGCTAAGTATGATGTTAATCATAGAATTGCATCTCCATATCATCCACAATCTAGTGGTCAAATAGAATTAAGTAATAGATAGCTCAAATTAATTTTGCAAAAGACTGTTAATAGATCTAGAAAGAATTGGTCCAAGAAACTTGATGATGCATTATGGGCTTATAGAACTGCATATAAAAATCCTATGGGTATGTCTCCATATAAAATGGTTTATGGAAAATCTTGCCACTTACCTCTTGAACTAGAACATAAGGCATATTGGGCTATTAAAGAGCTCAACTATGACTTCAAACTTGCCGGTGAGAAGAGGTTATTGACATTATCTCACTTGATGAATGGAGAACCCAAGCCTATGAGAATGCAAAACTGTTCAAAGAGAAAGTTAAAAGATGGCATGACAAAAGGATACAAAAGCGTGAGTTTAATGTAGGTGAATATGTATTGCTATACAACTTTCGTTTAAGATTTTTTGCAGGCAAACTCCTCTCTAAATGGGAAGGTCCTTACGTTATCGAGGAGGTCTATCGTTCCGGTGCCATAAAAATCAACAACTTCAAAGGCACAAATCCGAAGGTGGTGAATGGTCAAAGAATCAAACATTATATCTCAGGTAATCCCATAAATGTTGAAACTAATATTATTGAAACCGTAACCCCGGAGGAATACATAAGAGGCACTTTCCGGAATGTTTCAGACTCCAAAAAGGAATAGGTACGTGGTACGGTAAGTAAACCGACTCCAAAACAGTTCTAATGGCAATTTTTCTCCGTTTTCGAAAATATAAAAAATAGGAAAATAAGAAGCAGACCGAAAAGGACACGGGGCTTCCATGAGGGTGGAGGGCACGCCCTACCCCCCTGTGCGCGCCCCCTACCTCGTGGGCACCTCGTGTGCTCTCCGGACTCCGTTTTCTTGCACGATACTTCTTTTAGTCGGTACAAATTCATTATATAATCTCCCGAAGGTTTTGAGCTCCGTATCATGCAAAAACCCCTTGTTCTTATTTCAAGCTGTTTTCTGCCAGGGTTGTCAAGGCCAAGCATCATGTCATCTCCCTCCTCCTCCAACAATGAGGGCAATGATGCTTGGGTAATGAAGATAGAACTGAAGAGAGAAGAACCCGGAGAAATCAACAAGGATGATGGGATCAAGAAGGCCATGGGAGATCAAGTTCTGGCATTAGCAGAAGAAGACATCTTTCAACCTCACCACAATCTCTTTACCCCAACAGAGATTGAAGCTTTCAAGATGATTGAGTTAGCTCACATTCAAAACAAGTATCTCAAAAGTGAAAATATTTTGTTGAAGGAGCATATCATCGCACTCAAGGGAATTATCCGCAAATTGGAGGATCTCTTACGCTCGATGTGCGACTACCCATCATCACCAACACCTTCTTCACCAGTAAAGAAGAACCGAGCATCGGGTATGGGCACTCCCCTTGGCAACTGCCAAGCTTGGGGGAGTGCCCGGGTATCATATCACCATCACTTTTATCTTTACCATTTTTCATAGTTCGATCCTTTTGATAATATCTTGATCTAGTAGAATAAAGTTTTAGTATGATCTAGTTGTGAGTTTTGCTCTATGATCCTTCTATGTAATCGAGTCCGTGAGCTATTTATAATAAAGATTAGTGTTGAGTCAAGGGCTTGATTATTTTGCTATGATCTTGAGGGAATAAAATAAAATAAAAGAGAAGAAATAAAAAGAAATAAAGAGATCATATGGATCTCATGGAGAGTAATGAGCTCACATATAAAGAGTATGATGAATAAAAGTTGTTGAGAGTTGACAAACATAGTTTTGGTCATCATTGCAATTAATAGGAAGTAATAAAGAAAGAGAGGTTCACATATAAATATACTATCTTGGACATCTTTTATGATTGTGAGCACTCATTAAAGTATGACATGCTAAGAGTTGACGTTGGACAAGGAAGACACGTAATGTGTTATGTTTTCTTACATCTGAGAAAAATTATATTTTGTCATGGATCATCCAACATGTTGAGCTTGCCTTTCCCTCTCATGTTAGCCAATTTCTTTGCACCAAGTAGAGATACTACTTGTGCTTCCAAATAACCCTAAACCTAGTTTTGTCATGAGAGTCCACCATATCTACCTATGGACTGAGTAAGATCCTTCAAGTAAGTTGTCATCGGTGCAAGCAATAAAAATTGCTCTCTAAATATGTATGACTTATTGATGTGGAGAAAATAAGCTTTATACGATCTTGTGATATGGAAGAAATAAAAGTGACGGACTACATAATAAAGGTCCATATCACAAGTGGCAATATAAAGTGACATTCTTTTGCATTAAGATTTTGTGCATCGAACCATAAAAGCACATGACAACCTCTGCTTCCCTCTGCGAATGGCCTATCTTTTACTTTTATCTTCTACCTTATATAAGAGTGATGGTGATCTTCACCTTTCCTTTTTACATTTTATCCTTTGGCAAGCACAATGTGTTGGAAAGATCCAGATACATATAGCTAATTGGATGTGAGTCTGCATGAGCTATTATTGTTGTCATTACCCATGAGGTAAAATGTTGGGAGGCAAAACTATAAGCCCCTATCTTTCTCTGTGTCCGATTAAAACTCCATACCCATAAATATTGCGTGAGTGTTAGCAATTGTGAAAGACTAAATGATAGTTGAGTATGTGGACTTGTTGAAAAGCTCTTATATTGACTCTTTCCTATGTTATGATAAATTGCAATTGCCTCAGTGACTGAGATTAGAGTTTGTTAGTTTTCAAATGAAGTTTATGATTCATACTTGAAATTGTGATTGAATTGTTACTTTAGCATAAGAGATCATATGACAAAATATATATATTGCTGTTCTAAGAATGATCATGATGCCCTCATGTCTGTATTTTATTTTTATCGACACCTCTATCTCTAAACATGTGGACATATTTTTTGATTTCGGCTTTCATTTGAGGACAAGCGAGGTCTAAGCTTGGGGGAGTTGATACATCCATTTTGCATCATGCTTTTATATCGATATTTATTGCATTATGGGCTGTTATTATACACTATGTCACAATACTTATGCCTATTCTCTCTTATTTTACTAGGTTTACATGAAGAGGGAGAATGCCAGCAGCTGGGATTCTCGGCTGGAAAAGGAGCAAATATCAGAGACCTATTCTGCACAGCTCCAAAAGTCCTGAAACTTCACAGAAGTTATTTCCAGAATATATAAAAAATACTAAGCGCAAGAAGTACCAGAGGGGGGCCACCCACCAGCCACGAGGGTGGGGGCGCGCCCTACCCCCTGGGCACGCCCCCTGCCTCGTGGCCCCCCTGGTGGCCCTCCGATGCCCATCTTCTGCTATATGAGGTCTTTCGTCTGAGAAAAAATCATAAGCAAGCTTACGGGACGAAACTCCGCCACCACGAGGCGGAACTTTGGCGGAACCAATCTAGGGCTCCAGCGGAGCTGTTTTGTCGGGGAAACTTCCCTCCGGGAGGGGGAAATCATCACCATCATCATCATCACCAATGATCCTCTCATCGGGAGGGGGTCAATCTCCATCAACATCTTCACTAGCACCATCTCATCTCAAACCCTAGTTCATCTCTTGTATCCAATCTTTGTATCCAAACCTCAGATTGGTACCTGTGGGTTGCTAGTAGTGTTGATTACTCCTTGTAGTTGATGCTAATTGGTTTACTTGGTGGAAGATCATATGTTCAGATCCATTATGCATATTAATACCCCTCTCATTATGAACATGAATATGCTTTGTGAGTAGTTATGTTTGTTCCTGAGGACATGGGAGAAGTCCTGCTATTAGTAGTCATGTGAATTTGGTATTCGTTCGATATTTTGATGAGATGTATGTTGTCATCCCTCTAGTGGTGTCATGTGAACGTCGACTACATGACACTTCACCATTGTTTGGGCTTAGAGGGAGGCATTGGGAAGTAATAAGTAGATGATGGGTTGCTAGAGTGACAAAAGCTTAAACCCTAGTTTATGCGTTGCTTCGTAAGGGGCTGGTTTGGATCCATATGTTTCATGCTATGGTTAGGTTTACCTTAATACTTCTATTGTAGTTGCGGATGCTTGCAATGGGGGTTAATCATAAGTGGGATGCGTGTCCAAGTAAGGACAGTACCCAAGCACCAGTCCACCCACATATCAAATTATCAAAGTACCAAACGCGAATCATATGAACGTGATGAAAACTAGCTTGACGATAATTCCCATGTGTCCTCGGGAGCGCTTTCCTTCATATAAGAGTTTGTCCAGGCTTGTCCTTTGCTACATAAAGGATTGGGCCATCTTGCTGCACCTTATTTAATTTTATTGCTTGCTACTCATTACAAATTACCTTATCACAAAACTATCTATTACCGACAATTTCAGTGCTTGCAGAGAAAATACCTTACTGAAAACTGCTTATCATTTCCTTCTGCTCCTCGTTGGGTTTGACACTCTTACTTATCGAAAAGGCTACGATAGATCCCCTACACTTGTGGGTCATCACTCCCCAACCACAAGTCACATTTCCCCTGTTTCGTCCTTCCTTGCTCCCTTCCTAAGCTATAGCTGCTTCCTCGCTTGCTTCCTCGCTCTCGCCGTCTCGCATCCTATCACCGGGGTCGCCATGGTCTTCTTCAAAGACCTCTCCAGTGGTTCCTCCTCCTCCGATGACTCCTTCACCACCCAGGTATGACTCTCTTCTCTCTCTCGGGTTATGACTTGGAATGAAGGATTTTTACCCGGCGGTCGATCTGAGTCATTTCTTCCTCTGGTAGCTCCCTAGGACCATCAGTGGCAACGAATGGAGCGGGGTGGCTGAAGATCTATCTGCTCATTGTCACCATCAATCTCCATGCATGAAGCTAGTTGCGTTTGAATCTGTGGATAGTGGGAGGAAGTTTCTGGCATGTGCAGAGAAGGTTAGACCCTCTTTCGTTGTTACAAACCATTTGTTAGATGTGATTCAGACACTGTCACGGTCCCAACCCATTCATACCACACCTTCAACCAAACGCATCCTAAGACAGTGTCGCAGTTTGTACCTAGTATCTAAAATTGTTGCCATCTCATCAGCGGTGCCATTAGAAAATTATTTGGCACCGCTTCAGTAGTTTGTGTAGCCAACTTTGGTCCAAACATCCGAGCAGCCAAGCAATAAAATACTAAATCTTTATGGCATGAAGGAACTAGGCATCAGAGCAACTAGGTGCTCCAGAGTCCGGGTCCCTGATTTTTTTCCGCTACATCGGCTCGCCAGTGCAGGGCACCGGTGCGAGATGTAGCAACAATTATCTTTACACCAGTTTTGGCATACATAGTGGACGGGCTTAGTGCTATTAGTTCTATGTTACTAAATTTGTGCATGTACAACCTGTTAGTATCAATTTGTTGTCATCCAAACACTGTCGCTATGCTGTTGCAGTTATATTTACCTTTCTCATAAAATGTTCAATTTTTTATTTATTGTACATGAGTAAGAACTTGTAGCATTGTTGTAGTTAATTATAGCTTCAGTTGTTCCAGAATTTGGTTGTTGTCTCAGTAGCAATTAATTCATTCACACATTGATCTTTTTGAGAAGATATGTCATAATTAACATGTTTCTTTAGTTTTTTAAAATAAGCATTGGTGATTTTCTATGTTGCTATAAACCCATTTCCCCTACCATTGTTACTAATCTAGTTTTAAATATTATAGGATGAACGGAAGTGGTCTTACTTGGAGTGGGTTGATCAAGAGTGGCCACAGTCTTTGAAGATGTGCCTAGCAAAGCTCTGGAGCATGTATGAGGTAGAGAAGAGAGTTAGGCTTAGAGAAAGTGTTGTCAATGCTGAAGAATATTTGCAGACGTGGGACAAAAAGAAGAAGGTGGAGAATGAGCTCGGATTTTTTAAATCAGACTTTGTTATGATGGTGTTGGCGAAGGAGGAGGCACTTTCCCAGTTGGCCAATGCAAAATAGATTCTTACTGAACTGAAAGCAGAGGTGGATAAGACGAGCCTGGATGATCTCGATTAGGGAAATGAATATATTGTTCTAAGATTGTTCTTAGGAAGTTGAACTAGCTATATGTTGTACTGTGATGTTTTCATGTAGCTATCGTACTGTGATGTTATAATATATTTATGTGCCTGATATGAAATTGGCAAATAGTTGTTCGATATGAAATGTGAATTTGCGTAATACTAGAATTATTAATTGTAAACTAATAAACCTGCTAAATGTGTCATGGAACTTTGTAAACGGTTCTAGCAATAAAAGCGCTTGTGATGGATAGCCCAATGCCACACAGTTTTCTTCATCAAATCGTGTGTGATGTAGTTGATAAAACCAAACTGATAACCAAGGAAGATTGTGTGTGATAGTTACACCTTTCACACATGAGCCTACACATAAAACTGTGTGGGATGTACATACGAATAGAAACATTTTCCCTGGTTTGACTGTGTGGGATGTACATAAGAACGGAAACGTATTCCCTGGATTAATTGTGTGTGATATACATGCAAACGGGAACGTTTTCCCTGGATTGACCGGGTGGGATGTACATAAGAACAGAAACGTATTCCTTGGATTCACTGTGTGTGATATACATACGAACGGAAATGTTTTTCTGGGTGTCGGTGTCAAAACCGGCGGATCTCGGGTAGGGGGTCCCGAACTGTGCGTCTAAGGCGGATGGTAACAGGAGGCAGGGGACACGATGTTTACCCAGGTTCGGGCCCTCTTGATGGAGGTAATACCCTACGTCCTGCTTGATTGTTCTTGATGATATGAGTATTACAAGAGTTGATCTACCATGGGATCAGAGAGGCTAAACCCTTGAAGCTAGACTATGGTATGATTGTCTGTCGTCCTACGGACTAAAACCCTCTGGTTTATATAGACACCGGAGGGGGCTAGGGTTACATAATTTCGGTTACAAAGG
Source organism: Triticum dicoccoides (assembly GCF_002162155.2). Taxonomy (NCBI): domain Eukaryota; kingdom Viridiplantae; phylum Streptophyta; class Magnoliopsida; order Poales; family Poaceae; genus Triticum; species Triticum dicoccoides. The sequence goes on from NC_041388.1 coordinate 248,740,627, forward strand.
AGGAGATATACATATCCGAATTGCCTAGCTTGCCTTCCACGCCAAGTAGAGTCCCATCCGGACACGGGACGGAGTCTTCAATCTTGTATCTTCATAGTCCAACAGTCCGGCCAAAGGATATAATTCGGCTGTCCGAAGACCCCCTAATCCAGGACTCCCCCAGTAGCCCCTGAACCAGGCTTCAATGACGTCAAGTCCGGCGCGCAGTATTGTCTTCGGCATTGCAAGGCGGGTTCTTCTCCAAATTTTGAATGTCTGTTAAGTAGTGTCCGACCCCGTAAATGTTGGACTTCTTGGCTTCTGTGCTCAATAAGGGCTATCTTCCACGCGTCGAATGAATACGAGGAGCCAGGGCGTTTTTACATTTGCCCCCTAGCCAGATAAATAAATTGTCTATTAAAGGGATGGGGATTCTTAGATCCAATCCATACCATCCTCCCACAGCGAGAATCCATCGGAGCACGCTTTGGAAAAATCCACTCCAACATGGCCGACCACCGCAACTCCTCCTCTCGCCCCCGTAGCCCTAAGCCCGGTGATTGGGAGAGGTGTTCCGTCCTACACAGTCGATTAGTAGAACTGCAGACTCGGGGATTTCTCCCTCCAGCGTATATGGTTCCCGTCCGAGCCGGGCTCGCCACCTATAATGGCGGGGAGCAAGCGGAGAGCTTCCCCAGCCCCTCTATGGGGGAGCGGGTGTGCCTTGTTCCTTACTTACTAATGGGACTCGGATTTCCAATTCACCCGTTCCTCCGCGGGCTCCCGGAGTTTTACGGCCTCCAACTGCATAATTTCACCCCTCCTTCCATATTACACATCACCGGCTACGTTGCCCTTTGCAAGCTATTCCTGGGCTGTGAGGCTCATTTCAAGCTATGGAAAAGGTTATTTTGCCTCGTGCCCCGCACATAGAAGGGGTCACTTTATCAAGTGGGCAGAGCCAAAATATGGCGCATCACCGAAACCGGATACCTGTCCGGTACTCTGAAGAAGATGTCTGAAGAATGGCCTTCGGAATGGTTTTATATGGAGGACGTCTCCCTTCCAGACCCTGTTTGGCAGGGTCTTCCTGAGTACAACAATGCTCCTCTGAAGAAACGCCGAAGCTGGCGCCCATGGATCCCCCAAGAGGAAGACAACGGAGAAGTCCTTTACCTGATGAACCGGATTAAAGCGCAGGCTCAATCAGGATTGTCAGTAATCGAGGTTATGTCAATATGCGTAATGCGGGGAGTGCAGCCACTTCAATATCGAGGGCACCCCTTGTGGTGTTTTAACGGGGAAGATGATGCCACCCGTTGCGGGCGTAAGGGACCGGACTCCGCTGCTGCTTTAGCAAAAATTATGTCCGAGTTGTTCAAGGGAGAGGAAGATGAGTTCATCCGTATCAAGCCACGGGATGGATTCTCCATGTACAACCCTCCAAGCTGGGTGAGTTATATCTCTTTACTCCCATTCTTCCTGCATTCTTCGTTGTAGGTACTCACCTTGCCATTTTACGACAGGAACTGCGAAAAGCTATAAGGGAGGTCAACATCCCATCTCCACAACCAGAGGACCCTGGCCGGGCCCTTGGTCCCGGACTCAAAGAAGATCCGGACGTATTCACGGAGCTGATAGACATGCAATTCTATCAATTGAGCTGTGCTGACGCCATGGTGGCCATAACGGCCGACTATCCCGGACTGCTCCCTGCGTCGCACGTAAGAAAAACCAAAATCCCAACTCCAAAACTAGGATCCCCTTTTAGACACTTCACCTACCGTACACATATGGTGTTTTACAGGGAAGGCATTCGGGACGCCGTGCCAAACCCGCAGCAACTCGCCAACAAGAGGCACCGAGGCCGGGTAGGCCAAAAAGGAAGGCGGTCAGGACGGAGACGCCGGCGCACAGGTATGACACAAAACCCCGCTCTGTGGTTGTCGTCTTTCTCAAAATGCAATGACGTCCATGCTTCTTTAATAGAAAAAATGCTCACCGGAATATGTCCGGAGAGGCTGCCGATCACACTTCCACCAGTCGGGCTCCAGGGCCGGACATAGAGGCGGAAGCCGACATGGGGCGGCCGCCGGATGCTCCTCCTACAGAGGATGCGGATAGACTGTCCGCTACAAATCTAGAAGTGGAGAGCGCCATGAATCATAGGCGTCGCCGGGCCGTACTCCGTGACGCTTGCTTCTCACCAGAGGCATTTGATGCATTCAATTCTGGAGACGCGTACCTCCGTGCTGCTCAAAATGGTCTAGCGAGAGCCACGGACCAATATGTAAGGGATGTACGGGTAAGCAAATTTGACGATTATATGTATCAGTAGCCTCTGAGACTTGAAATAGTTGACACAACTGATTTAAGGATCATTATTTGTGCAGGTTCTTATGGAGAAGAATTCCCAACCGTCTCAAGAGCTGGACCAGTGCAAGGCCCAGCTTGAAGCCACTGTTGCCGCATTGAAGGAGTCCAAAAAGGGTCCCCCTGGTAACTCTTTTGTCTATTGAAAAGAATATCGGTACCAGGTAGTATGCAGCATGTATGCACACCTAACAATAGATGTTGCAGGTGGCCCCGGGGTGAATCCGGAGGCCGTGGAGGCGGATACGGCACGTGATGATCGACAGCGAAATGCTGGCGAGCACGTGCCGACGCGAGTCAGGCAGGAGAAAAATGATCTCCAAGATGCCAATATCCGGCTGGGCGTGGAACTGAAGGATGTCCGAGCCCAGCTTGCTGACTCCGTGAAGGAGAATAAACGGCTTCAGCGCAACATTTTTAGTAAGTGCTTGAACGAACTTTTTAAAGGAGTTCGGCGAAGAAGCCTGCTAATAGCGTTATGTCTGCAGGTATGCTGACGGGTCATCCCGCGGAGGAGATGCCCGGGTCTTCGGGTGATCTTCTACTAGAGATCTCACAACTGCACGAACAAGTTTGGCAGGTGATGCAGAGTATTGCCCAAGCCTTGTGGCCATCCGCGTCCCCGCCAGGAGGCATGGGGGAGCTTATAGGGAAGCTCAAGGGAGCGCAGCGGCGCTTCCAATTATGGAAGATATCAGCCTGTCGACAAGGTGCAAGGGAAGCCTGGGCTATGGTGAAGACACATGGCCGAGGTCGGACCACATGGCCGAGGTCGGACCTGTGGGGCCCGATGGGAAAGAGATCCCCATCAGTTTAGTGCATGATCAAGTAGAATTAGCCGCAAAGTATTCCCAACAGGATTGTAGGCTAGACAGCCTATTGGATGGTATAGAAGAAGAATTTAATCAGTCTTAGTGACTGTGTACTTCAAGTGACATATGTAATGTCCCTAGCCGAACTGTAAATCATTTGTCATGGCGGACCTTTTCGCTTCGACCTCTGGACCCGATAGTCCGGATTGTATCTGAATACCCACTCGGTTATATAAAACCCGGGGTATGCATGGAGACCAGGCGTAGGGGTCATAAGTGCTTGAACAGACAAGTATCCAACTAGCTATGTTATATTACATGGATAGTAAGAAACATCTTCCAGGGAGAATAGTTCCGTTAAGGGTTCCTTTCCCTGGGTACGCATGCCCTAATGTGCATGTTCGAACTGCGAGACGTAGGCTAAAAACATCTGGGGGCGTGTAGTAATTTAAATGAAAGTCATCTTTTATTCACCGGCCGAATATTCCCTTAAGAACACTAGCTTTCGGCTTCACCCAGTCTGAGGTGCACATCCGGCTGACCCGATAGTAACAATCGCAGAGGTGCTCCCCTTATGCCCTAGCCAAATTAATGGGAACATAGGGCATAAATACAAGAGCCAGGCAACCCAGCTTGGCCAAAACTTAAGTCATATTGATGCATATAATGGCAAAAAAAGGCACATGCGGAAGAATAACACATGTGCGGGGCATAAAGCCCAGAAAGGTAATAAGATTAAGCTTATGTATAGGAAGCCCCCAGGTATATTGAGCGCGGTTAGCGCGTAGGAATTGTGTAACGAAGACACAGGTTTAGCCCTTTAGGGCCTTGAAGAGAAAAGAGATAAAGAAAGAGAGAAAAAACAGATGTGCAAAAAATTCATGGAGGTAAGGAGACGAACATAGAGTCCGGCGCCAGGCGAAGAATCTTCGGAGTCTGGCTGCGTTCCATGGGTTTGGCTCGAGTCGATTATTCAGTGCATCCCGCAGACGGTATGCTCCACCGGTTAGAACCTGGTCGATAATGAAGGGACCTTCCCATTTGGGCTTGAGCTTGTTCTTTTTCTTCTCCGGCAGGCGTAGAACTAGTTCGCCAACGTTATATGTTTTGTCCCGCACTTCTCTGCTTTGATACCTTCGAGCCTGTTGCTGATAGAATGCGGAATGGGCTTTTGTCACGTCGCGCTCCTCCTCCAGGGCATCCAAACTGTCCTGCCGATCGAGCTCGGCCTCTCTTTCTTCTTACATGCGCACTCGAGGTGAGTCATGAATTATGTCGCAAGGCAGCACTGCCTCAGCGCCGTACACCATAAAAATGGTGTGTATCCGGTAGTGTGATTCGGCGTGGTCTGCAGCCCCCATAGTACGGAGTCGAGCTCCTCTACCCAATGGGTGTCTGATTCCTTTAAGGACCAGACTAATCTGGGTTAATGCCACTCATGATAAGACCATTCGCTCATTCGACTTGACCGTTAGTTTGCGGATGATAGACAGAAGCATAATCGAGCTTGATGCCCATGTTGCTGCACCAAAGTTTCACCTCGTCGGCTGTAAAGTTCGTGCCGTTGTCAGTGATGATGCTGTGGGGGATGCCATAACGGTGTACAACCCCGGATATGAAGTCTATCACCGGTCCGGATTCAGCCATTTTGACAGGTTTGGCTTCTATCCATTTGGTGAATTTATCCACCATGAGCAGTAAGTATTTTCCCTTATGGGTTCCCCCTTTGAGGGGTCCGACCATATTGAGCCCCCAGACCGCAAAGGGCCAAGTAATGGGGATTGTTTGGAGGGCGGTAGGTGGCATGTGGCTTTGGTTTGCAAAAAGCTGGCAACCGACACAATGTTGTACCAGATGTTGTGCATCTGCCTGGGCTGTCGGCTAATAAAAACCTGTACGGAAGGCCTTGCTTACAAGGGCACGGGCTGCTGCGTGGTGGCCGCCGAGTCCGGCATGGATTTCTGCCAAAAGCTTCTGCCCTTCTTCTTCGGAGATGCACCTTTGAAGGACTCCGGTTGTGCTTTTCTTATAAAGCTCTCCCTCATTGACCTTGTAGGCTTTAGATCGCTGCACTATGCAGCGGGCCTCATTTTGGTCCTCGGGTAATTCCTGTCTAGTTAGGTAGGCCAGGAATGGTTCTATCCACGGGGCGATGACGGCCATTATCTAGTGGGCTGAAGGTGTTATTTCGGTGGCAGAGCCTCCGATTGTGTCAGAGTATTCGGTATCTGGGGTTGTGGCCAGGTCCGGACTATTTTTGCCGGTGTCCCCTTCCCATACCACGGATGGTTTAAACAGTCTTTCCAGGAAGATGTGTGGTGGGACAGGGTCGCGTTTAGCACCGATACGGGCTAGGATGTCTGCCGCCTGGTTGTTTTCCCGAGCCACATGGTGGAATTCAAGCCCCTCGAACCGGGCTGACATTTTGAGGACAGCGTTGCGATATGCCGCCATTTTCGGATCCTTGGCATTGAAGTCTCCATTTATTTGGGATATTGCAAGGTTCGAGTCCCCATGCACCTCTAGGCGTTGGATGCCCATGGAGACTGCCATCCGGAGGCCGTGTAATAGGGCCTCGTATTCGGCTGCGTTATTGGAGTCTGTATATAGTATTTGGAGCATGTATTGCACCGTGTCTCCGGTGGGGGACGTCAAGACGATGCCAGCCCCCAGACCAGCCATCATTTTAGAGCCGTCGTAGTGCATGATCCAATTGGAGTATGCGCCGTACTCTTTAGGGAGTTCGGCTTTTGTCCATTCGGCTACGAAATCGGCCAGTACTTGCGACTTAGTGGCTCATCGTGGCTTATATGTAATGTCGAATGGGAGGAGCTCGATGGCCCATTTAGCAATCCGGCCCGTGGCATCGCGGTTGTTTATTATGTCATTGAGTGGTACTTCGGAGGCCACTTTAACCGAACACTCTTGAAAGTAGTGTCGTAATTTCCGGGATGCCATAAATACCGCGTATGCTATCTTTTGGTAATGTGGGTACCGTGATTTGCATGGAGTGAGGACGGTGGATACATAATATACCGGCTTTTGAAGTGGGAATTTATGTCCGTCCATCTCGTTCGACGACGAGCACTGCGCTTACAACTTGGTGAGTTGCCGCTATATATAATAACATTGGTTCGCCAATAGTTGGCGCGGCCAGGATTCGGTTGGCGGCCAGGATGGATTTTATTTCTTCCAGTCCGGCCGTGGCTGCGTCCATCCACTCGAAGTGTTCGGTGCGCCGAAGAAGGCGATAAAGGGGAAGTGCCTTTTCTCCTAATCGGGAGATAAAGCAGCTTAAAGCCGCCACGCATCCGATACGTCTCCAACGTATCTACTTTTCCAAACACTTTTGCCCTTGTTTTGGACTCTAACTTGCATGATTTGAATGGAACTAACCCGGACTGACGCTGTTTTCAGCAGAACTACCATGGTGTTATTTATGTGCAGGAGCAAACGTTCTAGGAATGACATGAAACTTCACGGAGACACTTTTCAGAAAATAAGAAAAATACCTGCCAAAGATGAAGGCCAGGGGGCCCACCATCTTGCCACGAGTGTGGGGGGCGCGCCTGCCCCCCTAGGGCATGCCCCCTACCTCGTGGGCCCCCTGTTGCATCTCCGACTCTAACTCCACCTCCATATATTGAGTTTCGATGAGAAAAAATCATAGAGAAGAAATCATCGCGTTTTACGATACGGAGCCGCCGTCAAGACCTAAAACCTCTCGGGAGGGCTGATCTGGAGTCCGTTCGAGGCTCCGGAGAGGGGAATCCATCGCCATCATCATCATCAACCATCCTCCATCACCAATTTCATGATGCTCACCGTCGTGCGTGAGTAATTCCATCATAGGCTTGCTGGACGGTGATGGGTTGGATGGGTTCTATCATGTAATCGAGTTAGTTTTGTTAGGGTTTGATCCCTAGTGTCCACTATGTTCTGAGATTGATGTTGCTATGACTTTGCTATGCTTAATGCTTGTCACTAGGGCCCGAGTGCCATGATTTCAGATCTGAACCTATTATGTTTTCATCAATATATGAGTGTTCTTGATCCTATCTTGCAAGTCTATAGTCACCTATTATGTATTATGATCCGTTAACCCCGAAGTGACAATAATCGGGATACTTACCGGTGATGACCGTAGTTTGAGGAGGTCATGTATTCACTATGTGTTAACGCTTTGTTCCGGTTCTCTATTAAAAGGAGTCCTTAATATCCCTTAGTTTCCGTAAGGACCCTGCTGCCACGGGAGGGTAGGACAAAAGATGTCATGCAAGTTCTTTTCCATAAGCACGTATGACTATATTTGGAATACATGCCTACATTATATCAATGAACTGGAGCTAGTTCTGTGTCACCCTAGGTTATGACTGTTACATGATGAACCGCATCCGACATAATTCTCCATCACCGATCCATTGCCTACGAGCTTTCCATATATTGTGCTTCGCTTATTTACTTTTCCGTTGCTATTGCTATCATCACTACAAAATACCAAAAATATTACTTTTACTACCGTTACCTTTTGCTACCGTTATCACCACTATCATATTACTTTGCTACTAAACACTTTGCTACAGATAATAAGTTTCCAGGTGTGGTTGAATTGACAACTCAGCTGCTAATACTTGAGAATATTCTTTGGCTCCCCATGTGTTGAATCAATAAATTTGGGTTGAATACTCTACCCTCAAAAACTGTTGCGATCCCCTATACTTGTGGGTTATCAAGACTATTTTCTGGCGCCGTTGCCGGGGAGCATAACTCTATTCTTTGAGTCACTTGGGATATATATCTGCTTATCATTATGAAGAACTTGAGAGATCCAAAAACCAAGATCTATCCCTCAACTACGAGGGGAGGTAAGGAACTGCCATCTAGCTCTGCACTTGATTCACCTTCTGTTTTGAGTAATCTTGCGACACCTACACCTGCTTCTGCTATTCGTTCTGATATGTCGCATGTTATTGATGATGCCACTTCTGTTATGCATGATACTTATGATGAAACTACCTCTATGCCTGATACTACTATGTCACTTAGTGCTTTTCTTGATGAACAACTTGCTAGGGCTAGAGAAATTGAAAATATTGAATCTGATGATACCGATGAAAGTGATGATGAAGAACCACTTGCTATTCCTAAGGGTTATGTATTTGATCAAGATGCTTCTTTAGCTATTTTAGCTTGCAGAAATAGAACTAAACTTAAAAATTTATTAGGTAAATGGAGTAAGCAATCTCTAAATGATAGAATGAAATCTGACCCTGCTTTGGCTACTTCACCTATTTTTGTTACCGATAAGGATTATGAATTCTCTATTGATCCTGATATAATTACTTTGGTTGAATCTGATCCTTTTCATGGTTATGAATCTGAAACTGTTGTGGCACATCTTACTAAATTGAATGATATAGCTACCCTGTTCACTAAAGATGAGAGAACTCGTTAATTTTATATCCTTCAAATATTTCCATTCTCATTAAAGGGTGATGCTAAGATATGATTTAATTCTCTTGATCCTGGTTGTGTGCGTAGTCCCCAGGATATGATTTATTACTTCTCTGCCAAATATTTCCCTGCTCATAAGAAACAAGCTGCTTTAAGGGATATATATATATATATATATAATTTTGTGCAAATTGAAGAAGAGAGTCTCCCACAAGCTTGGGGGAGGCTTCTCCAATTACTTAATGCTTTGCCTGATCATCCTCTTAAGAAAAATGAAATACTTGATATCTTTTATAATGGACTAACCGATGCCTCCAGAGATTACCTGGATAGTTGTGCTGGTTCTGTTTTCAGGGAAAGAACACCGGATGAAGCAGAAATTCTATTGAATAATATGTTGACAAATGAAAATAATTGGACACCTCCGGAGCCAATTCTTGAACCTTTTCCTAAACCAACTCCGAAGAAGAGGGGTATTCTATTTCTCAGTCCTGAAGATATGCAAGAGGCAAAGAAATCTATGAAAGAAAAGGGTATTAAAGCTGAAGATGTTAAGAATTTACCTCCTATTGAAGAAATACATGGTCTTAATTTACGCCTGTTGAAGAAACATATAATCTTAATCCTTTACCTATCGAAGAAACTCATGGTCTTGATAACCCGGCACAGGTAGTAAATGTAAATTCTCTCTATAGATATGATAAAGCTGTAATCCCATTTACTAAAATTGCTAGCCCATGCTTAGATGAGTTTGATAGATTTATGGCTAAGCAAGAAGATTTTAATGCTTATTTTGGTAGACAATTAAAATACAATTCAAATATGCTTGGACACTTGGGTGATTATATGGCTAATGTCAAAGGTGAACTTAAACTTATTAGTAAACATGCTTCTATGGTTACCACTCAAGTAGAACAAGTACTTAAAGCTCAAAATGATTTGCTCAATGAATTGAATATAAAGATAATGATTATGCTGTTAGAGTGGCTACTAGAACTGGTAGAATGACTCAGGAACCTTTGTATCTTGAAGGCCATCCTAAAAGAATTGAGCAAGATTCTCAAAGAAATAATATAGATGCACCTAGTTCTTCTAAAAAGAAGAAAAAGAAAAATGATAGGACTTTGCATGCTTCTAGTGATCCTATTGTTGAAACACCTGAGAATCCAAATGATATTTCTATTTCTGATGCTGAAACACAATCTGGTAATGAACCTGAAACTAGTGATAATGTTAATAATAATGTCCATGATGATGCTCAACCTAGTAATGATAATGATATAGAAATTGAACCTGTTGTTGATCTTGATAACCCACAATCAAAGAATTAACTTTATGCTAAGAAAGATTTTGTTGCTACGAAACATGGTAAAGAAAGAGAGCCTTGGTGAGGGAGTCCTGGATTAGGGGGTATCCGGTCAGCCAGATTATATCCTTTGGCCGGACTGTTGGACTATGAAGATACAAGATTGAAGACTTCGTCCCGTGTCCGGATGGGACTCTCCTTGGCGTGGAAGGCAAGCTTGGCAATACGGATATGTAGATCTCCTTCCTTGTAACTGACTCTGTGTAACCCTAGCCCCCTCCGGTGTCTATATAAAGCGGAGGGTTTGGGTCCATAGGACAACATACAATCATACCATAGGCTAGCTTCTAGGGTTTAGCCTCTCTGATCTCGTGGTAGATCAACTCTTGTACTACTCATATTATCAAGAACAATCAAGCAGGACGTAGGGTTTTACCTCCATCAAGAGGGCCCGAACCTGGGTAAACATCGTGTCCCCTGCCTTCTGTTACCATCCGCCTAGACGCACAGTTCGGTACCCCCTACCCGAGATCCGCCGGTTTTGACACCGACATTGGTGCTTTCATTGAGGGTTCCTCTGTGTCGTCATCGTTAGGCTTGATGGCTCCTTCGATCATCAATAGCGATGCAGTCCAGGGTGAGACTTTTCTCCCCGGACAGATCTTTGTATTCGGCGGCTTCAAACCGCGGGCCAACTCGCTTGGCCATCTGGAGCAGATCGAGAGTTACGCCCCTGGCCACCAGGTCAGGTTTGGAAGCTTAAACTACACAGCTGACATCCGCGGAGACTTGATCTTCGATGGATTCGAGCCCCTGCCGAGTGCGCCGCACGGTCACGATGAGCATGATTTAGCTCTACCATCGAACAGTGTTCAGGAGACCGCACCGGCAACCGCTCCGACCCTTAATTCGGAGCCAATTGCGCCATCCATGGACGGGTGGATAGACCCCGCCACGGAGGTCGTATCCTCAGCAGCGATCGAGCCGAGTATCGACCTTACCCTTCACGAGAGTCGTGACGCCAAATTGCCAGATTCTTCCCCGGCCACGGACTGCGAACCGCCTGCGCCCGTGCCTATCGAATCCGACTGGGCGCCAATCATGGAGTTCACCTCCGCGGATATCTTTCAGCACTCGCCCTTCGGCGACATACTTAACTCATTAAGGTCTCTCTCCCTATCAGGAGAGTCCTGGCCGAACTATGTCCGGCAGGATTGGGATGTGGATGACGAAGAAATTTGCCGCCCACCCACCACCCACTTAGTAGCCACTGTCGACAATTTGACCGACATGCTCGACTTCGACTCCAAAGACATCGACGGTATGGACGATGATGCAGGAGACAAACAAGAACCACTGCCCACAGGGCACTGGACAACCACCTCATCATATGATATATATATATATATATATATATATGGTGGACACACCCAAAGAAGGCAATGGCGACGGGACATCGGAGGATGACCCCTCCAAGAAGCAACCCAAGCGCCGACGTCAGTGGCGCCGTTCTAAGTCTCGCCAAGGCAAAGGCGGTGATACCAGCACAGGAGATGATAGCACTCCGGACAGTGCCGAAGATGGAGACAATCCCCTCCAGCAAGATTTAGAGTAGGAGGATGAAGAAGCCAGCCCTCCCAAGAGAGCGACAGATGGAGAGGAGGAGGATGATAATTACATACCTCCCTCCGAAGACGAGGCAAGCCTCGACGATGACGAATTTGTCGTGCCTGAGGATCCCGTCAAGCAAGAGCGCTTCAAGCACCGGCTTATAGCCACGGCAAATAGCCTTAAGAAAAAGCAACAACAGCTTCAAGCTAATCAAGATTTGCTAGCTGGCACATGGACTAAAGTCCTTGCGGCCGAGGAATATGAACTCGAACGCCCCTCAAAGAGTTACCCAAAGCGCAGGTTGCTACCCCGACTGGAGGAGGAAGCATTAAAACCTACATCTCCAGCATATGACACGGCTGATCGGCCACCTTGTGGCCGTGACAGAGAGGCATTTCAGCCAAAAGCTCAACCCGCACCCCGACGCCACTCAAATAAAAATGTCAAGGCACAGGGAAACACGCTAGACCTGCGAGACATATTGGAGGACAAAGCAAAACACGCAAGATCGATCTACGGATCACGAGGGCGCGCCACTACGCGAGACGATAATCGTCATGCCGGATACAGTAAAAGTAAATCTGGCTGGGCCGAACGCAGCGGACAAGACTCATTTGAGCTGTCGCGACATAGCCCAGTACAGAGGCACCGCACACCCCCTATGCTTCACAGACGAAGTAATGGATCACCAAATCCCAGAGGGTTTCAAACCCGTAAATATCGAATCATACAATGGCACAACAGATCCTGCGGTATGGATCGAGGACTTCCTCCTGCACATCCACATGGCCCGCGGTGACGATCTACACACCATCAAATACCTCCCACTCAAGCTCAAAGGACCAGCTCGGCATTGGCTCAATAGCCTGCCAGCAGAATCCATTGGCTGTTGGGAAGATCTGGAAGCCGCATTCCTCGACAACTTCCAGGGCACTTATGTGCGACCACCAGATGCCGATGACTTGAGCCACATAATTCAGCAGCCAGAGGAATCGGCCAGGCAATTCTGGACACGGTTCCTGATAAAGAAAAATCAAATTGTCGACTGTTCGGATGCAGAAGCCCTAGCAGCTTTTAAGCACAACATCCGCGACGAGTGGCTCGCCCGACACCTTGGCCAGGAAAAGCCGAAATCTATGGCAGCTCTCACGACACTCATGACCCGCTTTTGCGTGGGAGAGGACAGCTGGCTGGCTCGCAGCAATAACATATCAAAGAACCATGGCACTTCAGATACCAAGGATAGCAATGGCAGGTCACGTCGCAACAAACATAAGCGCCGCATCAACAACGACAATACCGAGGATACGGCAGTCAATGCCGGATTGAGAGGCTTTAAACTCGGTCAGTGGAAAAAGCCATTCAAAGAAGCACTCCGGGCCCGTCCAGTTTGGACCGTATACTCGATCGCTCGAGCCAAATACACGACACCCCCGACAAGCCAGCCAACAACACCAACAGGGAATGTTGGGTGTTCAAGCAGGCCGGCAAGTTAAATGCCGGAAACAAAGAGAAGGGGCTACATAGCGATGACGAGGAAGAGCCCCGGCCGCCGAACATCGGAGGACAGAAGAGGTTCCCCCCACAAGTGTGGACGGTGAACATGATATACGCAACCCACATCCCCAAGAGGGAGCGGAAGCGTGCGTTAAGGGACGTATATGCATTGGAGCCAGTCGCCCCAAAGTTCAACCCATGGTCCTCCTTTCCGATCACCTTCGATCGCAGGGACCATCCCACCGGTATCCGTCATGGCAGGTTCGCCGCACTGGTCCTAGACCCAATCATCAACGGATTTCACCTCACTCGAGTCCTTATGGACGGCGGCAGCAGCCTGAACCTGCTTTATCAGGACATAGTGCGCAAAATGGGTATAGACCCATCAAGGATCAAACCCGCAAAAACGACCTTCAAAGGCGTCATACCAGGTGTAGAGGCCCATTGCACAGGCTCAGTCACACTGGAAGTGGTCTTCGGGTCCCCGGATAGCTTCCAAAGTGAGGAGTTAATCTTCGATATAGTCCCGTTCCGCAGTGGCTATCGCGCACTGCTCGGGCGAACCGCATTTGCGAGATTCAATGCGGTACCACATTATACATACCTCAAGCTCAAGATGCCAGGACCTCGGGGGGTCATCACAGTCAATGGAAACACAGAGCGCTCTCTCCGCACGGAGGAGCACACTGCGGCCCTCGTAGCACAAGCACAAAGCAGCCTCTTAAGGCAATCCACCAGTTGGGCGATTAAAGACCCGTACACCTTCAAGCGCGCCCGGAGTAATCGGCAACAAGACCGCTTGGCATGTTCCGAGCTCGCATAGCAATCTGGCCCCCACCCCAGTCCCAGCCAAACGGTGAAATCCGTGCCACGCATACATAATTACGCATTGAAAATACCATGGGCATAGGTGGGGAGGGGGGCACGACTACGGCACGCCCCAATATGCGGCTCAACCGCACTAGGGGCTTCCCGCTTTGTTATTTTTCTCCCTTTCAGGACTTTACTCTCTGGAAACCCCGTCTGGCAGTACGATTGCCGGACACACGAGGCAACAACCAAGGAGGCAGAAAGCTACGTCGCACCATGGAACTCCCAGGTGTTCTCTGATAACGAGTGAAATACTTGCTTTAAATACCATTCCTCAGCTTGCCCTTGGAGGGGACATGTCAAATAGTCCTACTTTTTTCTTATCGCACTACTTGTATCATTCTGCTTCGACGCACCTTTTTGAATAAACAATGCATAGCACTAGACTATTACCGCATTCTCTATTCTTTTTTATATATATGTTCATTGATGACCTTCAGCACCCACACACTTTGGTACGGCCAATATGCCAGGGGCTTAAGCGTACCCCATAATACAGCGTGAGAAGTCCGAACACTTTCGACAGTGCGGCACCCCGAACTTATAGCATTATATGCATCAGCTCCGAATCATGTCTTGGGTCAATAGTTGGGTTTGCCCGGCTCCCATGTTTTGGTACCTTACGTTCCGCTATATCGGCTAAGGTAGCACTGGGAGAACTACTTCGATTGTGCCCCGGTTCATCTGGGCAAGCACCTCAGTAGAGAAAGCTAAAACTGACTGTCATGATAAGGCGAGAGTTGGTTGCTGTTCGAGAGGTCTCGAGTCCCTAAAGACTTATGCCGCTTAGAGCGAGGAGTCGACTTTGTCCGGCTTAAGGCGTGTATAGCACCCCGAATTCGGCCTTCCGAATACTAGGGGCTTCACTGAAATTTAAAATTGTAGACTTATATGGCTAAGTGAGAGTGATAAAGCATTATAGTCCGATTGCCTTGTTCGTTGTGCTGAGCACCTCCCTCGAAGGACCCAGCAATGGAAAAAAGAGTGCTCAGATCTATCCCGAACACCCCAGCACTCGTGGCATGGGGGCAGAAGCCGACGACTGGCCATCTCTCAGATTTAATAAACAGCCGCCCAGAAGGTAATATTTTAAATTCAAACAAGCGTTGCATAGTGCATATGACCAAGTTTTCATAATACATGATCACACTAGCAAGTTCATTAAAAAATTACATCCTTCGCACACTCGTCCGCCACAAGACGGGCACCCTTCAGGACACCCTCATAATACATTTCGAGGTGGCGATGCTCCTTGCCCTGCGGCAGCTCCTCCTTCACCAGCTTCTCGGCGTTCATCTTGGCCCAGTGCACCTTCGCACAGGCAAAAGCCCGACGTGCACCTTCGCACGGGCAAAAGCCCGACGTGCACCTTCGATGCAGACGGACCTCTTTATGACTTCCAGCCGTGGGTAGGCATCCACAAGCCGCCTCACCAGGCCGAAGTAGCTGTTGGGAAGGGAGTCGCCAGGCCACATCCGGACTATAAGGCCCCTCATGGCCTGTTCGGCCGCCTTGTGCAGCTCGACCAGTTGCTTCAGATGGTCGCTCACAGGCATCGGGTGCTCGGTCCCAGTATACTGAGACCAGAACAACTTCTCCGTCGAGCTTCCCTCCTCGGCCTGGTAACACTTCGCGGCATCCGACACGCTGCGGGGCAAATCTGCGAATGCTCCTGGAGAGCTCCGGACTCGGGTAAGTAACAAGTAATTTACTTTCACATGCTTGCTTTGCATATTGAATGCCTTACCCGCCGCTATCTTCCTCATCGCCTCAATTTCCTGGAGGGCCTTTTGGGCTTCAGCCTTGGCATGCTTTGTGCTCTCGAGGGCCGCGGCAAGCTCGGACTCTCGCGTCTTCAAGTCAAGCTCCAAAGTCTCCTGTTTCTTCACGAGAGCCTGGAGCTCTTGCTGCACCTCGCCCACCCATGCCTCTTGTTTCTCCCGCTCGGTGCGCTCCTTGGCCGCTTTGTTTTCGGCCTCGGACATCGCTTGCTTCAGGGTCGCCACTTCGGTCGTGGCCCCTGGCACATCCATGATGATCCTGTCATTTTGCAACCACATCTTTTTTTATATATACAGACAAGGTATTACTTACCTTTGTTCTCCTCGAGCTGCCTCTTGGCAAGGCCAAGCTCTTTCTCGGACCGCTTGAGGTTCTGCTTCAGTGTGGCGACCTCCGCAGTCAGTGCGGCAAAGGTCAGCAGCGAAGCCTGCATACGCATACAGACATACTTATATTAGACTCCTGCAGATATTATTTGATCCTCTATTCGGCTTTTCTTTGTGAACACCAAACAAAGCATCAGGGGCTACTGTCTATGCGGTAATATTTTCCTATATTTTAAATACTTACCTCAAAGCCTGTTAGAAGGCTGGCAGAGGCTTCAGTTAGTCCGCTCTTGGCGGACTGAACCTTCTTGATCACCGCACTCATAATAGTGCGGTGCTCTTCGTCGATGGAAGCGTCGTGAAGCACTCCCAGTAGGTTGTCCGGTGCCTCTGGATGGACAGAGGTCACCGGCACGGGCGGCTTGCCCCTCTTGGAAGGGGGCCGCCTGCCGGAGTTCGGAACCACTGGAGGTTCCGGCGTGGTGTTCGGCTGAGGGACGAACTTGGAACCCTTGGGAGTCTTGCTCCCTTTGCTCCTGGAGTCCGAAAGGTCGCCTTGAGGCGCCTCTGGGACTATCTCCCCCTGGATCAGTGCCCCTTGAGCCAATACCTCGACATTGTTCATAGGGCAAGGAGAGGAGGCGGTTGGAAGTGTATCACTATTCATATCCGACGAGTCCAAGGAACCGTCTGACGAGGATACGTCGATACGGGCTCGGGGCGGACTGCATAATCATATTCGACGTCAGGAGAAGCAGTGCAACAAAAGTATGCTATGAGTTACTCTGGTATCCGAATACTTATGACTTCGCCAGCAGCTTGGCCCTGAGTAGCCACTCGTCTTCGCCGTTGGCGGCGGTGGTGGAATAGTCCGGAAGGAGAGTCCTTCCCTTCTTGGACCCTTCGGCCTCCCCGGTTGGGGCGACCTTCCTTTTCTTGTCTCCCCCGGCTGGAGGGGGAGAATCTTCACCTTCCTCCTCCTCGTTTTCACGGGAGGAGTGTGTCTCGGAGTTATCAGACGATGTGTCTGATACCGCCTGGCACCGGGAACTCTTTCGGGTTCCTGTGGCCTTCTTCTTAGTCTTCTTCGGCACCTCATAAGGAGCTGGAGTCCGCATCTCCGTCAGGAGAGCGTCTGCAGGGTCTTCGGGCAGAGGGGCCGGACAGTTAATCTGCTCCGATGTCTCCACCCAGTCCTGTCAAAGGCATGGTTGCTTAGACCCCGCACATGGTTAAGCTATGGGAAATAAATACCCTACCAGATGTACAGAACTTACCGGATTCGCAGGGCGCTTCGCGCTTAGCCCGCGGTCCTCGGTAAGAGAAGGGGGGACCTCGACGCCCTTGAACAGCACCTTCCAAACGTCCTTATGTGTCGTGTCGAAGAGCTCGCGTAGAGTCTGGTGCTGGGCTGGGTCGAACTCCCATAAGTTGAAAGCCCGTTGTTGACACGGGAGGATCCGGCGGAAGAGCATGACCCGGACTATGTTGACAAGCTTAAGTTTCTTGCTTATCATGTTCAGGATACACTTATGGAGTCCGCCAGCTCCACCGATGAGCCCCAGGACAGGCCCTTCTCCTTCCAGGAAGTGAGCCGCATGGGGATTCCGGATCAAAACTCGGGGGCCGCCACCCAGTTGGTGTCACGCGGATCGGTGATGTAGAACCACCCCGATTTCCACCCCTTTATGGTCTCCACGAAGGAGCCCTCGAGGCATGTAACGTTGGGCATTTTGCCCACCATGGCTCCGCCGCATTCCGCTTGTTGGCCGCCTACTACCTTCGGCTTGATATTGAAGGTCTTCAGCCATAGGCCAAAGTGGGGCCAGATGCGGAGGAAAGCTTCACACACGACGATGAATGCCGAGATGTTGAGAATGAAATTCGGGGCCAGATCATGAAAGTCCAGCCCATAATAGAACATAAGGCCGTAGATGAATGGATGGAGGGGAAACCCCAGTCCGCGGATGAAGTGGGGGAGGAAAACCACCCTTTCGTAAGGTTCCAGGGACGATCTGCACCGCGGATGGCAGCCGGTGCACGATATCCGCGGCTAAGTATCCGGCCCCATGAAGTTTTTTGATGTGTCCCTCCATGACGGAGGAGACCATCCACTTGCCTCCCGCTCCGGACATGTTTGGAGAGAGTTGAGGAGAAGGATGTGAACTTGGGCGCTGGAGCTCGAGTGCGCGAGAATGGATAAGCAAAGAGGAAGAAGGCGTGGGTAGAAAAAGGTGAAACCTTATCCCTTTATAAGGGCGGACGAAACTATGAGCCCCCACCAGCCTGGTAAAACTCGCTTATCCCCCAAGCGCCGTAATTGATGGCGCGGTTGGGTTACCCACGTCCGTATTGATGGGAATCCCGTAATAAGGGGACATGATCTCTGCTTCGACAAGACATGCCAAGGAAACCGCCTCGCGAAACACGCTGAGATAGGTTATGAAAAACAATTCGAATAAAGACCTGGCTGTGCTGTGATGTCATGCTACGGGGTACATCAGCAGATTAGATTTGTGGAAATATTGTTCTCTCTACGGTGGTATGCGGAACTTGTTTTGCAGAGCCGGACACGATCCTCGTGTTCAAAATCTTCTTTGAAGTATTCGGAGGAGGAAATCGCCTTGCAATGCCGAAGACAATCTGCGCGCCGGACTCATCGTCATTGAAGCCTAGTTCAGGGGCTACTGAGCGAGTCCTGGATTAGGGGGTATCCGGACAGCAGGATTATATCCTTTGGCCGGATTGTTGGACTATGAAGATACAAGATTGAAGACTGCGTCCCATGTCCGGATGGGACTCTCCTTGGCGTGGAAGGCAAGCTTGGGAATACGGATATGTAGATCTCCTTCCTTGTAACCGACTCTGTGTAACCCTAGCCCCCTCCAGTGTCTATATAAACCGGAGGGTTTAGGTCTGTAGGACAACATACAATCATACCATAGGCTAGCTTCTAGGGTTTAGCCTCTATGATCTCGTGGTAGATCAACTCTTGTACTACTCATATTATCAAGAACAATCGAGCAGGACGCAGGGTTTTACCTCCATCAAGAGGGCCCGAACCTGGGTAAACATCGTGTCCCCTGCCTCCTGTTACCATCTTCCTAGACGCACAGTTCGTGACCCCCTACCCGAGATCCGCCGGTTTTGACACCGACACTTGGGTTCAGAAACCCATGCCTTTTCCTCCCAAACCATCCAAGAAAAAGGATGATGAGGATTTTGAGCGCTTTGCTGAAATGATTAGACCTATCTTTTTGCGTATGCGATTAACTGATATGCTCAAAACTAATCCTTATGCTAAGTACATGAAAGATATTATTACCAATAAAAGAAAGATACCGGAAGCTAAAATTTCCACCATGCTTGCTAATTATACTTTTAAGGGTGGAATACCAAAGAAACTTGGATATCCTGGTGTACCAACTATACCATGCTCCATTAAAAGAAACTATGTTAAAACTGCTTTATGTGATCTTGGAGCCGGTGTTAGTGTTATGCCTCTCTCTTTATATCGTAGACTTGATTTGAATAAGTTGACACCTACTAAAATACCTTTGCAAATGGCTGATAAATCAACTGCTATACCTGTCGGTATTTGTGAGGATGTGCCTGTTGTAGTTGCAAACGTTACTATTTTAACAGACTTTGTTATTCTTGATATTCCCGAGGACGATAGTATGTCTATTATTCTTGGAAGACCCTTTTTGAATACTGCAGGGGCTGTTATTGGTTGCACTAAAGGCAATGTCACTTTTCATGTTAATGGTAATGAGCACACGGTACACTTTTCGAGGAAACAACCTCAAGTTCATAGTATCAACTCTATTGGAAAAATTCCATTGATTATATTTGGAGGTTTTGAATTTCCTCTTCCTACTGTTAAGAAGAAATATGATATTCTTATTACTGGGGAGGTGCATATCCCCGTTGAGGTAACATAGTGTTATTCGAAATTTCTCCGGTTCCATGTTATTCAGAGTGAGTCCGTTAACAAGACTTGATCAACCTTGTTAGTGGATTCCTTTTGATGATCATGAGATGGATGAAACTAGAAGGCACAACCTTCTATACCCCACTTTTACTTTCTGTTATTTATATTAGATAAAAATAAATATTTGTCTGTCTATTATCCGATTATCCGTGCAATATAAAAATACCTCGAAAATAAAAGTTCTCCAAATGCCCTGAAAATTAAATATGATTTTTTCTAGAATGTTTGAGGATTTATGGAACAAAGAACACACCAGGGGGGCCAACCACCTTGCCACGAGGGTGGAGGGCGCGCCCCCTACCTCATGGGCCCATGGTGGCCCTCCTCCACTTATCCTTTCACCCACACACTCCTTCTTCCTCCCCCAAACACAAATAACCAGCTCAAACCCGAGTCCAAGCTTGTTTTGCTGCCATTTTCGATCTCCTTGCTCAAAGCATCTCTCACAAAACTGCTTGGGGAGATTGTTCCTTGGTATGTGACTCCTCCATTGGCCCAATTAGTTTTTGTTCTAGTACTTTATTCATTGCAAAATTTTGCTGCTTAGGTGACCCTGTTCTTGAGCTTGCATGTCAAATTTATATGGTCAAAAGTAGTTTTGATGCACGATATAGGCCCTAGGCACTTGTAGGAGTAGTTGCTATCAATATTATTGAGTTCGGTTTACTTTTATTTTGAAGTTACTAAAAAAATTCAGAATTTTTCAGAGGAAGAAAAATTCTTAGGAAAATGTTCCAATGTGGTTCTTCAAGGAAGCAAGGACCCAGGCTTGCAATGCGTGATGCTGATGACGAGCCACCAAGAAACGCTCCAGTGCATCCTTGTGAATGGCCTTCTGAGAACTTTATGGATCGAGCGGGAATTAAAGAAGAATTCAATGCATATTTGCGTAACACTGATCTCGTGAGCTTCGAGGAAGAGAAGTGCAGCCAGTATCACAACCTCACCAGTACCTTTGTGAGGAGGTTTGAATTCTCAACTTCAGTAATTCTCCAACTGTCCTGTTTGATCTTTATGATAAATCTTACACTATGGACTTAGAGGATTTTACCACTGCATGCAAACTTCCACAATGGGGTAGTATAAGGGATCCTCGCAAATCTGAATTTAGAGATTTCCTTGCTGATATAACTGTGGGAGAATCTAGATATATTACACAAGCTACCATAGGGAGCATTCACTTTCCTTCCATACATTATTTTGCTCTCTTCATAGGCAGATGCATAAATGGTAAAGATGAAGCATGTCACATGTGTGTCCCTGACCTCAGTATTCTTAGGAGTGATGTGTTAGGAGACAAATCATATAATTTGGGAGCCATTCTTGCACGTAGGTTGCATCTTAATAGACGTAATGGAGATTTCTTTGGTGGAATTTATGCAACCCGCGTAGCTAATTTTCTTGGTATAGATGTGCGCGAAGATGATATTGAATTACCTCCTGCCTGTCTAGATTTTAATGCTATGGTTCACCACCAGTTTGCCGAGAGGAACCAATCACCTCTCCAGTATCGACTAATCTTTGACAGACGTTGTGTTGTCCGTATTACTCTCCCTGCTCCTGCTTTCTTTGATTATCAGGCAAGAGGAGGATATACTATTACCATAGAGGAGCCAGATGAGTACGAGAGGAGAGAGGAGGCTGCTCGTCGCCATGCTGCAGCTCAGCAGGCGATAGCTGCTGCATCACAGTACGACCCCAACAACTATTATTATGGATATCCGCCAGGCCAGCCGTGGCCATAGACCAACTTAGGCCAAAAGCCTAAGGTTGGGGGAGTACGTATTTCCCACCGGCATTACATTTATGCTCACACACTCATTGCTAGATGTCGGTGCTCATACTTTTTCATTGTACCATCCATGCTAGTCTAATTTCCTTTTTATGCTTTCTTCTTGTGTGTTTAATAAACCTTAAGAAAAACAAAAAATAAATTAGTTGTAACTTTTAGTTAGTTTAATTTACATGCTTGTAGTAGTAATTAAAAAGAAAACCCAAAAAGATTTCCTGTTCTTCTTTTGCTTGTTGGGAGCTTTCCCGTGTAAATAGTTTTATCTCTTTTCTTTTCTTTGGGGGTCGATAGGAGAAGACCATAATTAAATTCTTGAAGTGGCTCTTATATGCATTATTGTTTATCTGACAAAAGAGCCCATATTGCCTTGTCTTATCCTGTTTATTGAATGCTTGCAGATTCCAGCTTAGTCCAATGCACGTGCACTATTATTATTATTCACACTATTCGGTCGTGCAAGTGAAAGGCAATAATGATGATTATATGATGAACTTATTGGGATGAGAAAAGCTGGTATGAACTCGACCTCTTTTGTTTTTGTAAATATGATTAGTTCATCGTTTCTGATTCGGCCTATTATGAATAAACATGTTTGCAATGACAATTAGAGATCATAGTTTCTTATGCCATGCTTGATTAGCTATGAGTTATAATGGTTTACCTTGCGTTCCAACATGCTATTGAGATAGTTATGATGTGGTATGATAGGGTGGTATCCTCCTCTGAATGATTTAAGTGACTTGACTTGGCACATGTTCACGCATGTAGTTGAAACAAAATCAACATAGCCTTCATGATATTTATGTTCATGGTGGATTATATCCTACTCATGCTTGCATTCAGTGTTGATTAATTTTAATGCATGTTCATGACTGTTGTCGCTCTCCAGCTGGTCGCTTCCCAGTCTTTTGCTAGCCTTCACCTGTACTAAGCGGGAATACTGCTTGTGCATCCAAACTCCTTAAACCCCAAAGTTATTCCACATGAGTCCACTATACCTACCTATATACGGTATCTGCATGCCGTTCCAAGTAAATTTGTATGTGCCAAACTCTAAACCTTCAAATAAATATCTTGTTTTGTATGCTCGAATAGCTCATGTATCAACTAGGGTTGTCCGTATCTTCCATGTTAGGCGGGTTATTCTCAAGAGGAGTGGACTCCGCTCCTCACTCATGAGATAAATGGCTGGTCACCGGGATGCCCAGTCCCATGCTTTATGCAAACTAAATCAAAATAATTGCAAACAAAACTCCCCCTGGGACTCTTGTTAGTTGGAGACACTCGTTGTTTCGAGCAAGCCATGGATTGATGCTTGTTGGTGGAAGGGGGAGTATAAACTTTACCATTCTATTTGGGAACCGCCTATAATGTGTGTAGCATGGAAGATATCGCCATCTGTTGGTTGTTATGTTGACAATGAAAGTATACCGCTCAAAATATTATCCACCTCTGTTTCAAAATTGAGCTCTGGCACATCTACAAATCCCTGCTTCCCTCTGCGAAGGGCCTATCTATTTACTTTTATGCTGAGTCATCATCCTCTTATCAAAAAGCACCAGTTGGAGAGCACCGCTGTCATTTGCATTCATTATTGTTAGTTTACATTGAGTATGACTTGACCGGATCTCTTTTACCATGAATTACAATGTCTAGTCAGTCCTTGGTCTTTAAAGGTGCTCTGCATTTATGTTTTGCAGTCTCAGAAAGGGCTAGCGAGATCCACCTTGTTATATCATATTATGATTGTTTTGAGAAAGTGTTGTCATCCGAGTTTTTTTTATTATGGCTCGCTAGTTGATTATGCTATTGATATGAGTAAACTTGAGACCTATGTGTTATTGTGAATGTGGTTAGTTATAATCTTTGCTGAAAACTTGAATGCTGGCTTTACATATTTACAACAACAAGAGCAAACAGAGTTTGTAAAAGTTTTTTTATCACTTTCAGTTTGTCAACTGAATTGCTTGAGGACAAGCAAAGGTTTAAGCTTGGGGGAGTTGATACGTCTCCAATGTATCTACTTTTCCAAACACTTTTGCCCTTGTTTTGGACTCTAACTTGCATGATTTGAATGGAACTAACCCGGACTAACGTTGTTTTCAGTAGAACTACCATGGTGTTATTTATGTGCAGGAGCAAACGTTCTCGGAATGACCTGAAACTTCATGGAGACACTTTTCAGAAAATAAGAAAAATACCTGCCAAAGATGAAGGCCAAGGGGCCCACCGTATTGCCACGAGGGTGGGGGCGCGCCCCCTACCTCGTGGGCCCCCTGTTGCGTCTCCGACTCCAACTCCACCTCCATATATTGAGTTTCGATGAGAAAAAAATCAGAGAGAAGAAATCATCGCGTTTTACAATACAGAGCCACCGCCAAGCCCTAAAACCTCTCGGGAGGGCTGATCTGGAGTCCGTTCGGGGCTCCGGAGAGGGGAATCCGTCGTCATCGTCATCATCAACCATCCTCCATCACCAATTTCATGATGCTCACCACCGTGTGTGAGTAATTCCATCGTAGGCTTGCTGGACGGTGATGGGTTGGATGGGATCTACCATGTAATCGAGTTAGTTTTGTTAGGGTTTGATCCCTAGTGTCCACTATGTTCTGAGATTGATGTTGCTATGACTTTGCTATGCTTAATACTTGTCACTAGGGCCCGGGTGCCATGATTCCATATCTGAACCTATTATGTTTTCATCAATATATGAGTGTTCTTGATCCTATCTTGCAAGTCTATAGTCACCTATTATGTGTTATGATCCGTTAACCCCGAAGTGACAATAATCGGGATACTTACCGGTGATGACCGTAGTTTGAGGAGGTCATGTATTCACTATGTGTTAATGCTTTGTTCCGGTTCTCTATTAAAAGGAGGCCTTAATATCCCTTAGTTTCCGTAAGGACCCCACTGCCACGGGAGGGTAGGACAAAAGATGTCATGCAAGTTCTTTTCCATAAGCACGTATGACTATATTCGGAATACATGCCTACATTATATCAATGAACTAGAGCTAGTTCTGTGTCACCCTAGGTTATGACTGTTACATGATGAACCGCATCCGGCATAATTCTCCATCACCGATCCATTGCCTACGAGCTTTCCATATATTGTGCTTCGCTTATTTACTTTTCCATTGCTATTGCTATCATCACTACAAAATACCAAAAATATTACTTTTACTACTGTTACCTTTTGCTACCGTTATCACCACTATCATATTACTTTGCTACTAAACACTTTGCTGCAGATATTAAGTTTCCAGGTGTGGTTGAATTGACAACTCAGCTGCTAATACTTGAGAATCTTCTTTGGCTCCCCTTGTGTCAAAATCAATAAATTTGGGTTGAATACTCTACCGTCGAAAACTGTTGTGATCCCCTATACTTGTGGGTTATCAGCATCCAGTCAATTTCTGGATTTGCTTGAGGTCAGTTGGGATAGCCAACTGTGACAGAGCTCAGATTTTAGCCAGATTTGCTTCAATTCCTCTACTGGAGACGATGAAGCCTAGGAGCTTTCCGGCGGGAATGCCGAAAACGCATTTTTCTGGATTGATCTTAATGTCGTATGTTCGGAGATTGGTGAACGTGAGCCTCAAGTCGTCTATTAAAGAGTCGACGTGTCTAGTTTTAATGACCACATCGTCTACATATGCCTCCACAGTCTTACCGATCTGCTTTTCCAGACATGTCTGGATCATGCGCTGATATGTTGCGTCGGCGTTTTTTAGCCCAAAGGGCATTGTGTTAAAGCAGAAGGGGCCGTATGGTGTTATAAATGCCGTTGCGGCTTGATCAGACTCCGCCATATTTATCTGGTCGTAACCGGAGTATGCGTCGAGGAAGCACAATGATTCGTGTCCTGCGGTAGCGTCGATGATTTGATCGATGCGAGGGAGTGGGAAGGGATCCTTTGGGCAAGCCTTATTAAGGTCTTTGAAGTCGACACATAGGTGCCAGGATTTGTCCTTCTTTGGTACAATCACCAGGTTTGCTAGCCAATCCGGATGTTTTATTTCTTTACTGAATTCGGCTCCCAGTAGCTTGGCCAGCTCCTCTCCCATGGCTTGTCGCTTAGGTTCAGAGAAACGCCGAAGAGTCTGCTTGACCGGCTTGAATCCTTTTAGAATATTAAGGCTATGCTCGGCCAATCTGCATGGGATTCCTGGCATGTCTGAAGGATGCCAGGCGAATATGTCCCAATTCTCATGCAGAAACTCCCGTAGTGCGGCGTCTACAGCGGGGTCTAACTGTGCCCCAATGGATGCTGTTTTTGTAGGGTCCGTTGGATGGAGTTGGAATTTAACTATTTCGTCTGCTGGTTTAAAGGAGGTGGACTTGGATCTTTTGTCTAGTATCACATCGTCCCTGTCCACCATGGAGCGCTGCGCGGTTAACTCCTCTGCCACAAGGGCTTCGGATAATGCCTCGAGGGCTACTGCGGCTGTTTTCTTCTTGGCGCGGAGTGCTATGTCCGGATCACTAGCTAGAGTGATAATTCCCTTCGGTCCGGGCATTTTGAGCTTCATGTACCCGTAATGGGGTATGGCTTGCAAAATCGTGAATGCCTCCCGCCCTAGAAGGGTGTGGTATCCGCTACTGAACGGGGCCACTTGGAATGTAATTTCTTCGGACCTGTAATTCTCCGGAGTGCCGAATACCACATCAAGTGTGATTTTCCCAGCGCAATGTACCTCCCGACTAGGGATGATTCCTCGGAAGGTCGTACTGCTTTGCTCAATACGGTTGCTGTCTATGTCCATTTTTGGAGAGTTTCCTCATAAATGAGGTTTAATCCGCCGCCGCCATCCATGAGCACCTTAGTGAGCCGAAAGCCGTCCACAATTGGACCGAGGACCAAAGTGGTTGGTGCTCGGGCTGTTCGGAATTTAGGTTCATCACTCTCATTGAAGGTGATAGCCGTGTCGCTCCATGGATTTATTGCTGCCACGTGGCAGACTTCGACAAGGCTGCGGAGTGCTCGCTTACGCCTATTATTTGAGGCGAAGGTCTCGACGACCGTTAATACTGTGTTGTTATCCGTGGGAAGGTGCTCTGAGGTATTTTGGGTGAGAAGATCCTCACCGCTTTTGGCCACCTGCCGGAGTACCCAACATGCTCTAAGGCTGTGTGTTGATATGGTATCCGCTGTACTATGGATTTTGCAGGGCTTGTTGAGCCATCCCTCCAATACGGTTCCACGCCCTGTAGTGGGCTTTTGCTTCTTTGAAATTGAGTCGGGCGACTTATGAGAGTGCGCCCTTTTAGTTCGGACTGGGGGTTTTGTCAGAGCCGGATTATCCCAAAATTGTGTTTGGGTTTTCCAGGCACTTTCCATCGCACAGTATTTCCATACTATGGCCGCCAAGTCAGCGAAGTGTGCTACATCACGGCGACTTATGGCGTTGAGGACTCCCTTGTCCATGCAATTGTTGCAAAAGAACAAAATTGCATCTTCCTCGCGACAGTCCTTGACCTTGTTCATTACAAGGAGGAATCTGGCCCAATAGTGATGTACTGTCTCTTGGGGCGCTTGCCTAATGTGGGAAAGATCGTTTGTATCTGGGTGGGTGGGTGGATTTAAGTCCAGACCTTGACCCAATCTATGATCCCGGGGCAGGGGAGTTTCTGATCTTGGAAGTTCGGGCTCCGGGATGTTGCCCTGCGGGTTCGGTATGCGGCTTGATTCTGGATTTAGAGTTAGGGCGGTGTCCTCCTGTGAGCGAGTATCCTGTTCGGAGAGCTCGGGAATCCGGACATAGTTCGTCCTCAGGATAGAGGGAGAATCGCCGCGTTGCTCCTCCACCACCGCTATCTGATGGCTGACCGGCGGAGAGTTAATCTCCCTTTGGTCGGATTTAAGCCCGATTCGATCGTAGTCCGTAGTGACTCCCAGAGCAGTAATGCGATCCAAGAGCTCGTCCAAAGAGGAGAGCTCCATTGGATCCATCTGTTCGGCAAATTTTGAGCCGATGTGGAGGCTATTTTCGATGACCCGAGAGGTCATCATCGGCGCAGCAGCCGAGCGGGCGGTCATGACGAAGCTGCCTAGTCGGAGAGTTCGGCCTACAGCCAAGGCTCCCCCAGAGGTGATGTTGTCCTTGACAACGAGGCGAGCCATCTTCCTTATGATGATGACACAGTGGAACTCTCAATGAAAGCACCAATGTCGGTGTCAAAACTGGCAGATCTTGGGTAGGGGGTCCCGAACTGTGCGTCTAAGGCGGATGGTAACAGGAGGCAGGGGACATGATGTTTACCCAGGTTTGGGCCCTCTTGATGGAGGTAATACCCTACGTCCTGCTTGATTGTTCTTGATGATATGAGTATTACAAGAGTTGATCTACCACGAGATCAAAGAGGCTAAACCCTAGAAGCTAGCCTATGGTATGATTGTCTGTCGTCCTACGGACTAAAACCCTCCGGTTTATATAGACACCAGAGGGGGCTAGGGTTACACAAGGTCGGTTACAAAGGAGGAGATATACATATCCGAATTGCCTAGCTTGCCTTCCACGCCAAGTAGAGTCCCATCCAGACACAGGACGAAGTCTTCAATCTTGTATCTTCATAGTCCAACAGTCCGGCCAAAGGATATAATCCGGCTGTCCGGAGACCCCCAAATCCAGGACTCCCTCACTGGGATTCACCGTGTGGGATGTACATATGAACGAAAATGATTAGGTTTCAATGCCTCGCCCGATCGCACGTGAGCTCATTTTGCCCCAGCCTATGTCCCAGGAGGGCCTATCCCCGACGATTTCTGGGTCATGTGGGAAGGACCCCCCTATCGCCCACACTCACTTGGCGACGGTGCCAAATGCCGTCGCGGAAAGGGGTTAAAAACCGTTTGTATAACACCGACGCATACCGGTGTTCTAATGCCTTTTCTCTCATAATATGCAAGGTACACACAAAGAGGGAGAATTCCGGCAGTTGGAAATCTGGACTTGGAAAAGCTATGTCAGGATACCTATTCTGCACAACTCCAAACAGGCTGAAACTTTACGGAGATTTTTTATGGAATATATGAGGAATATTGGAGCCAATAAGTACCATAGGGGGCCCACTAGGTGGGCACAACCCACCTGGGCGCACCAGGGAGCTCAGGCGCGCCCTGGTGGGGTGTGCTCACCCAGGCCCACCTCTGGTGCCCATCTTCTAGTATATAAGTCATTTGACCTAGAAAAAAAAATAAGGAGAGGACTTTCGGGACAGAGGGCCTCCGTCTCAAGGAGGAACTTGGGCAGGAGCACTTTTGCCCTCTAGAGGAGCGATTCCGCCGGGGGAATTCCCTCCCGGAGGGGGAAATCATCGTCATCATCATCACCAACAACTCTTCCATCTTGGGGAGGGTAATCTCCATCAACATCTTCAACAACACCATCTGATATCAAACCCTACTTCATCTCTTGTGTTCAATCTTGTTACCGGAACTATAGATTGGTGCTTGTGGGTGACTAGTAGTGTTGATTACATCTTGTAGTTGATTACTATATGGTTTATTTGGTAGAATATTATATGTTCAGATCCATTATGCTATTTAATACCCCCTCTGATCTGGGGCATGTTTATCACTTGTGAGTAGTTACTTTTGTTCTTGAGGTCACGGGATAAATCATGTTGCAAGTAATCATGTGAACTTGATATCTGTTTGATATTTTGATAGTATGTATGTTGTGATTCCCTTAGTGGTGTCATGTGAACGTCGACTATCTGACACTTTACCATATTTGGGCCTAAGGGAATGCATTTTGGAGTATTTATTAGATGATGGGTTGCGTGAGTGAAAAAAACTTAAACCCTAGTTTATGCGCTATTCCGTAAGGGACCGATTGGATCCAAAAGTTTAATGCTATGGTTAGGATTTATCCTTAATACTTTTCTCATAGTTGTGGATGCTTGCGAGGGGGTTAATCATAAGTAGGAGGTTTGTTCAAGTAAGAACAACACCTAAGCACCGGTCCACCTACATATCAAATTATCAAAGTAGCAAACACAAATCGAATCAACATGATGAAAGTGACTAGATGAAATTCCCGTGTACCCTGAAGAACGCTTTGCTTATTATAAGAGACTGTTTTGGCATGTCCTTTGCCTCAAAAGGATTGGGCTACCTTGCTGCACTTTTGTTACTATTCCATTACTTGCTCATTACAAAATATCTTGCTATCAAACTACTGTGTTACTTACAATTTCAGCACTTGCAGAAATTACCATGCTGTAAACCACTTGTCATTTCCTTCTCCTCCTCGTTGGGTTCGACACTCTTACTTACCGAAAAGAGCTACGATTGATCCCCTATACTTGTGGGTCATTAGCCGGGAGCTGGAATTCTGGACCGGAAAGGACTATATCGGAGACACCTTTTCTACACAACTTCGAATGACCTAGAAATTGATGGAGAATTACTTTGGAATATACAAAAATTATTGGTGAAAGAATCATCACCAGTGGTGCGCCCTACCCCCCCCCCCCCAGGGCGTGCCCCTGGACTTGTGGGGCCCCTGTCAGGCCTTCGAAGCCATCCATCTGCTATAAGGTGCCATTTGACCTAGAAGAAAATAAGAAGGGAGGTTTCAGGATGAAGCGCCACAGTGTCGAGGCGGAACCTGGGCAGGAGCACTTTTGCTCTCCGGCGGAGCGATTCCGCCGGGGAAACATCCCCCCGGGAGGGCGAAATCGAAGCCATCATCATCACCAACGATCCTCTCATCATGGTAGTTCCAATCTTCATCAACATCTTCACCAGCACCATCTCATCTCAAACCCTAGTTCATCTCTTGTATTGAATCTTTGTCTCAAAACCTTAGATTGGTGCCTATGGGTTGCTAGTAGTGTTGATTACATCTTATAGTTAATGCTAGTTGGTTTATTTGGTGGAAGATTATATGTTCAGATCCTTAATGATATTCAATACTCCTCTGATCTTGAACATTTATATGATTTGTGAGTAGTTACTTTTGTTCTTGAGGACATGGGAGAAGTCCGGTTATAAGTAATCATGTGAATTTGGTATTCGTTCGATGTTTTGATGATATGTATGTTGTTGCTTCCTTTAGTGGCGTCGTGTGAACGTCGACTACATGACACTTCACCATACTTGGGCCTAAGGGAAGGCATTGCAGAGTAGTAATTAGATGATGGGTTGCTAGAGTGATAGAAGCTTAAATCCTAGTTTATGTGCTACTTCATAAGGGGCTGATTTCGATCCATATGTTTCATGCTATGGTTAGATTTATCTCAATTCTTCTTTCGTAGTGTGGATGCTTGCGAGAGGGGGTAATCATAAGTGTGAGGCTTGTTCAAGTAAGAACAACATCCAAGCACCGGTCCACCAACATATCAAATTATCAAATTAGCGAACGTGAATCAAACAAACATGATGAAAGTGACTAGATGAATTCCCATGTGTCCTCAAGAACGCTTTGCTTGCTATAAATGAAAGTTCTGGTCTGTCCTTTGCTATAAAAAGGATTGGGCTACCTTGCTGCACCTTTCTTACAATTGCTACTTGTCACTTGTTATGAAATTATTTTGCTATCAAACTATCTGTTACCAATAATTTCAGTGCTTGCAGAAAATGCCTTACTAAAAACCGCTTGTCATTTCCTTCTATTCCTTGTTGGGTTCGACACGCTTACTTATCGAAAGGACTACTATTTATCCGCTATACTCGTGGGTCATCACTGAGTCATAAGCAACAACAGATCCCATCGTTGCCTCCACATATCAAATATGCATACAATCTCAATCCAAATCCTATAACAGAGGATCTGATACCACTATTGGGTTCTTCGGTAGGGTGCGTCGACTACAAAATAAAAAATTCCTACCCGCAAATCAACTAAGAACATGCTAAGAGAGGTGGATCATAGATCTTTACCACTAGACACGTAGTGCTGTGCAACGGAAGTAGAATTGGGGCAGCGCATCTCTAGAGTCATCTCCTCCTCATCGATCTCCCACATAGCCGATCGGATCCCATGAGCAGGTTCGCCACTTCGGTGCTGCCTCTAACGGTATCCGCGCGTGTAGGAGGAATGTCATGCAGCGGACTGCTAGGTCCGATCACACAACCGAAGCGATCAACCAAATGAGTGTGTCGTGTTGATACGCCCATTTTGCATCATGTTTTCTTACTGTTTTTATAATGTTTTTATCCTTAATAATTCTTTTTAGAGTAATACTAATGCCTTTTCTCTCATAATTTGCAAGGAACACACTAAGAGGGAGAATTCCGGCAGCTGGAAATCTGGACCTGGAAAAGCTACGTCAGGCCACCTATTCTGCACAACTCCAAATGAGCTGAAACTTTACGAAGAATTTTTATGGATTATTTAAGAAATACTTGAGCCAATAAACACCAGAGGGGGGCCACCAGGTGGACACAACCGACCTGGGCACGCCAGGCACCCCAGGCGCGCCTGGTGGGTTGTGGCCTCCTCGGCCCACCTCCGGTGCCCATCTTCTGGTATATAAGTCATTTTGACCTAGACAAAAATATAAGAGGAGGACTTTTGGGACGAAGCGCCGCCGCCTTGAGGCGGAACTTGGGCAGGAGCACTTTTTCCCTCTGGCAGAGCGATCCCGCCAGGGGAACTTCCCTCCTGGAGGGGGAAATCATCATCATCGTCACCAATAACTCTCCCATCTTGAGGAGGGAAATCTCCATCAACATCTCCAATAGCACCATATCCTCTCAAACCCTAGTTCATCTCTTGTGTTCAATCTTGTTACCAGAACTATAGATTGGTACTTGTGGGTGACTAGTAGTGTTGATTACATCTTGTAGTTGATTACTATATGGTTTAATTGGTGGAAGATTATATGCTCAGATCCATTATGACATTTAATATTCCTCTGATCATGAACATGTTTATCATTTGTGAGTAGTTACTTCTGTTCTTGAGGTCACGGGAGAAATCATGTTGCAAGTAATCATGTGAACTTGATATGTGTTTGATATTTTAATAGTATGTATGTTGTTATTCCCTTAGTGGTGTCATGTGAACGTCAACTACATGACACTTCACCATATTTGGGCCTAAGGGAATGCATTGTGGAGTAGCAATCAGATGGTGGGTTGCGAGAGTGACAGAAGCTTAAACCCCAGTTTATGCGCTATTTCGTAAGGGATAGATTGGATGGTTAGAATTTATTCTTCATACTTTTCTTGTAGTTGCGGACGCTTGCGGGAGGGTTAATCATAAGTAGGAGGTTTGTTCAAGTAAGAACAACACCTAAGCACCGGTCCACACACATATCAAATTATCAAAATAGCGAACACAAATCAAACCAACATGATGAAAGTGACTAGATGAAATTCCCGTGTACCCTCAAGAACGCTTTGCTTATCATAAGACACCATTTTGGCCTGTCCCTTGCCTCAAAAGGATTGGGCTACCTTGCTGCACTTTTTTTACTATTATCTTCACTTGCTCGTTACAAATTACGTTACTATCAAACTACTCTACTACTTACAATTTCAGCACTTGCAGACAATACCTTACCGGAAACTACTTGTCATTTCCTTCTGCTCCTCGTTGGGTTCGACACTCTTACTTATCGAAAGAGCTACAATTGATCCCTGAGGGAGTCCTGGATTAGGGGGTGTCCGGATGGCCGGACTATACCTTCAGCCGGACTCCTGGACTACGAAGATACAAGATTGAAGACTTCGTCCCGTGTCCGGAAGGGACTTTCCTTGGCGTGGAAGGCAAGCTTGGTGATACGGATATGTAGATCTCCTACCATTGTAACCGACTTTGTGTAACCCTAACCCTCTGCGGTGTCTATATAAACTGGAGGGTTTTAGTCCGTAGGACAACATACAGAACAACAATCATACCATAGGCTAGCTTCTAGGGTTTAGCCTCTCCGATCTCGTGGTAGATCTACAATTGTACTACCCATATCATCAATATTAATCAAGCAGGACGTAGGGTTTTACCTCCATCAAGAGGGCCCAAACCTGGGTAAAACTTCGTGTCCCTTGCCTCCTATTACCATCCGGCCTAGACGCACAGTTCGGGACCCCCTACCCGAGATCCGCCAGTTTTGACACCGACATTGGTGCTTTCATTGAGAGTTCCTCTGTGTCGTCGCCGTTAGGATTGATGGCTCCTACAATCATCAATAGCGATGCAGTCCAGGGTGAGACCTTCCTCCCCAGACAGATCTTCGTCTTTGGTGGCTTCGCACTGCGGGCCAATTCACTTGGCCATCTGGAGCAGATCAAAAGCTATGCCCCTGGCCGTCAGGTCAGATTTGGAAGTTTAAACTACACGGCTGACATCCGTGGGGACTTGATATTCGACGGATTCGACCCACTGCCAAGCGCGCCGCACTGTCACGACGAGCATGATCTAGCTCTGCCGTCGAACAGTGCCCTGGAGGCCGCACCCGCATCGCCTTCGACCCTTAATTCGGAGCCAACTGCGCCGATCGAGGATGGGTGGTTGGACGCCGCCTCGGGGGCTGCGATCCCAACGGCGATCGAGCTGAACACCAGCCCCGCACCCCATGAGACTCGTGCCTCCAAGGAGCCGGACTCCTCTCCGGACTCCGAACCCTCCGCGCCCCCTGCCGATCGAATCCGATTGGGTGCCGATCATGGAGTTTACTGCCACGGACATCTTTCAGCACTCGCCTTTCGGCGATATTCTGAAGACACTAAAGTCTCTCTCTTTATCAGGAGAGCCCTGACCGGACTAAGGTCAGCAAGGTTGGGATACGGACGATGAAGAAATTCAAAGCCCACCCACCACCCACTTTGTAGCCACTGTCGACGATTTAACCGACATGCTCGACCTCGACTCCAAAGACATAGACGGTATGGACGCCGATGCAGGAGACGATGAAGAATCAGCGCCTATTGGGCCCTGGAAAGCCACCTCGTCATACGACATATACATGGCGGACACCCCAAAAGAAGGAGATGGCGATGGAACAGCTGAGGATGGCCCCTCCAAGAAACAGCCTAAGCGCCGGCGTCAGCGGCGCCGTTCAAAATCCCACCAAAGCAAATATGGTGATTCTAGCACAGGAGATAATAATACTCCGGAGAGTGCCAAAGAAAACCCCCTCCAGCAAGATTCAGCACAGGAGGATGGAGAAGCCATCCCACATGAGAGAGCGGCAGACAAAGAGGTCGAGGACGATAATTATATGCCTCCCTCCAAAGACGAGGCAAGCCTCGACGACGACGAATTCGTCGTGCCAGAGGATCCCGTCGAGCAAGAGCGTTTTCAATGCAGGCTTATGGCTATGGCAAGAAGCCTCAAGAAAAAACAGCAACAACTTAGAGCTGATCAAGATTTGCTAGTCGACAGATGGACTGAAGTCCTTGCGGCCGAAGAGCATAAACCCGCACGCCCCTCCAAGAGCTACCCAAAGCGCAGGTTGCTACCCCGATTACAGGAGGAAGCACTTAAACCTACATCACTGGCACTTGATACGG
Organism: Triticum dicoccoides; assembly: GCF_002162155.2. Classification (NCBI taxonomy): domain Eukaryota; kingdom Viridiplantae; phylum Streptophyta; class Magnoliopsida; order Poales; family Poaceae; genus Triticum; species Triticum dicoccoides. The sequence continues at coordinate 248,775,890 of NC_041388.1, forward strand.
CCGACCGGCCACCTCGTGGCCGCGACAGGGAGGCCTCTCGTCCCTCCACTCAAGCCGCACCCCGTACCAAGGCACGGGAAAATGCGCCAGACCCGCGAGACATGTTGGAGGACAAGGCAAGGCAAAACAAGATCGATCTACGGATCGCGTGGGCGCCCCACGACTCGAGATGATAACCGTCACGCCGGACACAAATCCGGTAGGGCCGAACACAGTAGACAAAGCTCATTGGAGCTACGTCGTGATATAGCCCAGTACAGAGGCGCCGCACACCCACTATGCTTCACAGACGAAGTAATGGATCATCAAATCCCCGAGGGTTTCAAACCCGTAAACATCGAATCATATGATGGCACAACAGATCCTGCGGTATGGATCGAGGATTATCTCCTCCATATCCACATGGCCCGCGGCGATGATCTCCACGCCATCAAATACCTCCCACTCAAGCTTAAAGGACCAGCTCGGCATTGGCTTAACAGCTTGCTAGCAGGATCAATCAGTTGTTGGGAGGACCTGGAAGCCGCATTCCTCGACAATTTCCAGGGAACTTATGTGCGACCACCAGACACCGATGACCTAAGCCACGTAATTCAGCAGCCAGAGGAATCGGCCAGACAATTCTGGACATGGTTCCTAACAAAGAAAAATCAAATAGTCGACTGTCCGGACACAGAGGCCCTAGCAGCCTTCAAACACAATATCCGTGACGAGTGGCTTGCCCGGCACCTTGGACAGGAAAAGCCGAAATCTATGGCAGCACTCACGACACTCATGACCCGCTTTTGCGCAGGAGAAGACAGCTGGCTTGCTCCTAGCAACAATATGACCAAGAACCCTGGTAATTCGGATACCAGGGACAATAGTGGCAGGTCGCGTCGCAACAAGCAGAAGCGCCGCATTAACGGTGACAATGCTGAGAATACGGCAGTTAATGCCAGATTTAGAGGCTATAAATCCGGTCAGCGGAAAAAGCCATTCAAAAGAAATCCTAGGGGCCCGTCCAGTTTGGACCGAATACTCGACCGCTTGTGCTAGATACATGGCACCCCCGAAAAGCCGGCCAATCACACCAACAGGGATTGTTGGGTGTTCAAGCAGGCAGGCAAGTTAAATGCCGAAAATAAAGACAAGGGACTGCATAGCGATGACGACGAAGAGCCCCGGCCGCTGAACAACAGTGGACAGAAGGATTTCCCCCCACAAGTGCGGACGGTGAACATTATATACGCAACCCACATCCCCAAGAGGGGGCGGAAGCGCGCGTTAAGGGACGTATACGCGGTAGAGCCAGTCGCCCCAAAGTTCAACCCATGGTCCTCCTGCCCGATCACCTTTGATCGAAGGGACCATCCCACTAGCACCCGTCATGGAGGATTCGCCGCATTGGTTCTAGACCCAATTATTGACGGATTTCATCTCACTAGAGTCCTTATGGACGGCGGCAGCAGCCTGAACCTGCTTTACCAGGATACAGTGCAGAAAATGGGCATAGATCCCTCGAGGATTAAGCCCACGAAAACGACCTTTAAAGGCGTAATACCAGGTGTAGAGGCCAACTGTACAGGCTCAGTCACACTTGAAGTGGTCTTCGGATCTCCGGATAATTTCCGAAGCGAGGAGTTAATCTTCGACATAGTCCCATTCCGCAGTGGCTATCACACACTGCTCGGGCGAACCGCATTCGCCAAGTTCAATGCGGTACCGCACTACGCATACCTTAAGCTCAAGATGCCAGGCCCTCGAGGAGTAATTACGGTCAATGGAAACACCGAACGCTCCCTCCGATTGGAGGAGCACACGGCGGCCCTTGCAGCAGAAGTACAAAGCAGCCTCGCCAGGCAGTTCTCCAGTCCGGCCATTAAACGTCTGGACACCGTCAAGCGCGCCCGGAGTAACCTACAACAAGACCGCCTGGCACGTTCCGAGCAGGCGTAGCAATGCGGCCCCAACCCCAGCCCTCGCAAAAATGCGACGCTAGTGCTTCGCATACATAACTACGCTCTAGAAATACCATGGGTACAGGGGGAGGGGCACCATCACGGCACACCCAAAACACGGCTTAAACCGCACCAGGGGCTGCCGATTTTTTAATATTCTCTTACTTTCAGGACTCCATTCTTTGGAAGGCCTGTTCGGCAGTTCAGTTGCCGCAAACGATGCAAGAACCAGGGAAGCAGACAAGCCATGCCGCATTACGGAACTCCCAGGTGGTCTCTATCACGAGCAGTATACCTGTTTCGCATACCATTCCGCAGCCTGCCCCTAGAACGGACATGTTAAATAGTCCAACCTTTTGCTTATCGCATTATTTGTATCATTCTGCTTTGATCGCAGCCCTTTTTAATAAACAATGCATAGCTTTTGTCTATTTTTGCATTACTCTTTTTTTACAAATATATGTTCCTTAACGACATGTTGCACCCGTACACTTTGGTACGGCCAAAATACGCTAGGGGCTTTAGTACCCCTCAATATGGTGTGAGAAGTACGAACACTTTAACAAGTGCGGCACCCCGAACTTATAGCATTATATGCATCGGCTCCGAATCATGTCTTGGGTCAATAGTTGGGTTTGCCCGGCTCCTATGTTTTGGTGCCTTACGTTCCGCTATGTCGGCTAAGGTAGCACTAGGAGAACTACTGCGATTGTGCCCCAGTTGAGCTGGGTCGAGCACCTCAGTAGAGAAAGCTAAAACTGACTGTCATGATGAAGCGAGAGTTGGTCGCTGTTCGAGAGGTTTTTCGAGTCCCTAAAGACTTATGCCGCTTAGAGCGAGGAGTCGGCTCTGTCCGGCCAAGGCATGGATAGCGCCCCGAACTCGGTCTTTCGAATACCAGGGGCTTCGCCGAAATTTAAAATTATAGAATTCTATGGCTAAGTGAGAGTGTTCACGCATTATAGTCTGATTGCCTTGTTCGTTGTGCTGAGCGCCTCCCTCGAAGGACCCAAACATGGGAAAAAGAGCGCTCAGGTTTATCCCCGAACACCCCAGCACTAGCGGCAGGGGGGGCAGAAGCCGACGACTCGCCATCTCTCAGAATTGATAAACAACCGCATAGAAGGTAATATTTTAAATTCCAACAGCATTGCTTAGCGCATATGAACAAGTTTTCAGCGCACAGGACAAAACGAGCGAGTTTTACTCAAAAATTACATCCCTGGAACATTCATCCGCCATAAGGCGGGCACCCTTCAGAACATCCTTATAATAATTCTCGGGCTTGCGATGCTCTTTCCCCGGCGGTGGCCCGTCCTTCACAAGCTTCTCAGCATCCAGCTTGCCCCAGTGCACCTTAGCACAGGCAAGGGCCCTACGGGCACCTTCAATGCAGATGGAGCGCTTGATGACTTCGAGCCTTGGACAGGCCCCCACCAGCAGCCGGACCAGCCCGAAATAGCTCCCAGGCAGAGCCTCTCCAGGCCACAACTGAACTATGAGGCCCTTCATGGCCTGTTCGGCCGCCTTGTGGAGCTCGACCAGTTGCTTCAGCTGGTTGCTCAAGGGCACGGGGTGTCCGGCCTCAGCATACTGAGACCATAACACCTTCTCTATCGAGCTTCCCTCCTTGGCTCGATAGAATGCGGCGGCATCGGACACACTACGGGGAAGATCTGCGAATGCTCCTGGAGAGCTCCGGATTCGGGTAAGTAACAAGTAACTCATGTTTATGTGTTTGCTTTGCATAAAGAATGCCTTACCCGCCGCTATCTTTTTCACCGCATCCAACTCCTGGAGGGTCTTCTGGGATTCTACCTCGGCAGACTTGGCATTTTCAATAGCCACCGCGAGCTCGGACGCTCGCGTCTTTGAGTCAAGCTCCAAACTCTCATGTTTTTTCATGAGAGCCTGGAGATCTTGCCGCACCTTGCTAACCTGGGCCTCATACTTCTCCTGCTCGGGGCGATCCGTGGCCGCCCTCTTCTCGGCCTCGGATAGCGCTTGCTTAAGGGTCGCCACCTCAGACGTGGCCCCTACAATAGCCACGATAATCCTGTCATTTTTTGCAATTGCACCTTTTTAATATATATTTAAACAAGGTATTTCTTACCTTCCTTGTCCTCGAGCTGCTTCTTGGCACGCCCGAGCTCTTGCTCGAACTGCTCGAGGTTCTGCTTTAGCGTGTCCACTTCCGCAGTCAGTGCGGCAGACGCCAGCAGAGAAGCCTGCATACGCATATTGACTCCTTTTTGTTAGACTCCTGCGAATTTTATTTGATCCTCTATTCGGCTTTTCTTCCCGAACGCCAAAGAGAGCATCAGGGGCTATTGTCTATGCGGTAATATTATTTACACATTCTTTACTTACCTCAACGCCTGTTAAAAGGCTAGCACAAGCTTCAGTCAGTCCGCTCTTGGCGGACTGAACCTTCTGGACCACCGCACTCATAATGGTGCGGTGCTCCTTGTCGATGGAGGCGCCTTTGAGCACCTCTAACAGATTGTCCGGCGCCTCTGGTTGGACAGGGGTCACCGGCACGGTGGGCTTGCTCCTCTTGGAAGGAGATCGCCCGCCAGACTCTGGAACCTTTGAAGGTTCCGGAGCGGTGTCCGGCCTAGAGCCGGACTTGGAGCCCTGGGGGGTTTTATCCCCTTTACTCCTGGAGTCCGGGAGGTCGCCTTGCGGCGCCTCCAGGACCACCTCCTCCTGGCTTGGAACCTGTTGGGACAGCACTTCGGCGTCGTCCGTAGGGCGAGGGGAGGTAGCCGTCGGAAGTGAATTCACATCCGACGAGTCCAGTGAACCGCTCGACGACGCGTCGAGCCGGTCTTTGGGTGGGCTGCATAATCATATTCGACATAAGGGAAAGTTGTGCAATAAAGGAATACTATGAATTACTCTGGTATCCGGATACTTACGATTTCGCCAGGGACTTGGCCCTGAGCGGCCACTCCTCTCCGCCATCGTCGGCGTCGGTGGAGTAGTCCAGAGGAAGGGTTTTCCCCTTCTTGGACCCTTCGGCCTCCCCAATGAGGGCGGCCTTCCTTTTCTTCTCTCCCCCTGCTGGAGGGGGAGAGGTCTCTTCTTCCTCCTCCTCGTCTTCACGGGAGGAATGCGCCTTGGAGCCGTCGGATGATGAACCTGACACCTCCTAGCGCCGGGCACTTTTTCGAGTCCCCGTGGCCTTCTTCGTGGCCTTCTTCTCCGGCACCACATAGGGTGCCGGAACCAGCAGCTTCACCAAGCGGGCATCGGCTGGGTCTTCGGGCAAAGGAGCCGGACAGTCGATCTGTCCGGACTTCGCCTGCCAATCCTGTCAAAGGTAAGGGAGCTTAGATCCCGCATAGAGTTAAACTATGAAAAACTAATACTCTGTAAAAGGTACAAACAACTTACCGCGCTAGCGTGATGCTGCGCGCTGAATCTGCGATCCTCGGTAGCAGATGTGGGAGCCTCGGCGCCCTTGAAAAGCACATTCCAGGCATCTTCGTACGTCGTGTTGAAGAGCCTGCTCAGAGTTCGGTGCTGCGCCGGGTTGAACTCCCACAGATTGAAGGCCCGTTGTTGACACGGGAGGATCCGGCGGATGAGCATAACCTGGACTACGTTGACAACCTTGAGCTGCTTGTTCACTAGGGTTTGGATGCATGTTTGCAGTCCAGTCACCTCTTCTTTGCTGCCCCACTACAGGCCCGTCTCTTTCCAGGACGTGAGCCGCGTTGGGGATCCGGACCGGAACTCGGGGGCTGCGACCCACTCAGGGTCGCGCGGCTCGGTGATGTAAAACCACCCCGATTGCCACCCCTTCAGGGTCTCCACAAAGGAGCCCTCGAGCCATAAGACATTGGGCATCTTGCCCACCATGGCGCCTCCGCACTCCGCCTGGTTGCCGCGCACCACCTTCGGCTTGACATTGAAAGTCTTGAGCCATAGGCCGAAATGGGGGCGAATGCGGAGGAAAGCCTCGCACACGACGATAAATGCCGAGATGTTGAGGATGAAGTTCGGGGCCAGATCATGGAAATCCCGGCCGTAGTAGAACATGAGTCCCCGGACGAATGGGTGGATAGGAAAGCCCAGTCCGCGGAGGAAGTGGGGAAGGAACACTACCCTCTCATGGGGCCTTGGGGTGGGGAGGAGCTGCCCCTCTTCGGGAAGCCGGTACGTGATGTCGTTAGACAAGTATCAGGCCTTCCTCAGTTTTTTGATGTGCCCCTCCGTGATGGAGGAGACCATCCACTTGCCTCCCGCTCCGGACATGGCTGGAGAAGGTTGAGGTGGGGAGTGCGGACTTGGGTGCTGGAGCTCGAGTGCGCAAAAATGGATAGGCAAAGGAGGAAGAAGGCGTAGGTGAAAAGGTGGATCCTTATCCCCTTATATGGGTGGACGCAACTACGTGTCCCCACCAGCCTGGTAAAACTCGCTTATCTCCAAGCGCCGTAATCAACGGCGCAGTTGGGTTACCCACACCCGTATTGATGAGAATCCCGGAATAAGGGGACACGATCTCTGCTTCGACGAGACGTGCCAAGGAAACCGCCTCGTATGACACGCTGAGGTGGGACAATAAAACGATTCGAATAAAGGCTTGGCCGTGGTGCGATGTCACACTACGGAATATGTCAGCAGATTAGATTTGTGTAAATACTATTCTCTCTATGGCAATATGTGGAAACTTATTTTGGAGAGCCGGACACTATCTTTGTGTTCAAAATCTTCTATGAAGTACTTGGAGGAGGAACCCGCCTTGCAATGCCGAAGACAAACTGCGTGTCGGACTCGACGTCATTAAAGCCTGGTTCAGGGGCTACTGAGGGAGTCCTGGATTAGGGGGTGTCCGGATGGCCAGACTATACCTTCAGCCGGACTCCTGGACTACGAAGATACAAGATTGAAGACTTCGTCCCGTGTCCGGAAGGGACTTTCCTTGGCGTGGAAGGCAAGCTTGGCGATACGGATATGTAGATCTCCTACCATTGTAACCGACTTTGTGTAACCCTAACCCTCTCCCGTGTCTATATAAACCGGAGGGTTTTAGTCCGTAGGACAACATATAGAACAACAATCATACCATTAGCTAGCTTCTAGGGTTTAGCCTCTCCAATCTCGTGGTAGATCTACTCTTGTACTACCCATATCATCAATATTAATCAAGCAGGACGTAGGGTTTTACCTCCATCAAGAGGGCCCGAACCTGGGTAAAACTTCGTGTCCCTTGCCTCCTGTTACCATCCGGCCTAGACGCACAGTTCGGGACCCCCTACCCGAGATCCGCCGGTTTTGACACCGACAATCCCCTATACTTGTGGGTCATCAAGGCTCTTTTCTGGCGTCGTTGCCGGGGAGTGAAGCGCTTTTGGTATGTGGAATCTGGTAAGGAAACATTTATATAGTGTGCTCAAATTTATTGTCACTTGTTACTATGGAAAATAATCCTTTGAGGAGTTTGTTCGGGGTATCTACACCTCGTCCGGAACCACAATTAGCAACCCCTCAACCTAATGCACCTACTAAAAATATTGAATATGAAATTCCTTCGGGTATGATAGAACAACTGCTAGCTAATCCTTATGCAGGAGATGGGACCGAACATCCTGATATGCACTTGATATATGTGGAACAAAGTTGTGGATTGTTTAAGCTTGCAGGTTTACCCGAAGATGAAGTTATGAGAAAGGTTTTACCTTTATCTTTGAAGGGAAAATAATTGGCATGGTATAGTCTATGTGATGATATTGGATCATGGAATTGGAATCATTTGAAATTGGAGTTCCACCAAAAAATTTATCCTATGCATCTAGTTCATCGTGATCGGAATTATATATATAATTTTTGGCCTCGCGACGGAGAAAGTATCGCTCTAGCTTGGGGGAGGCTTAAGTCAATGTTATATTCATGCCCCAATCATGAGCTCTCAAGAGAAATTATTATCCCGAATTTTTATGCTCGGCTTTCTCGTAATGATCAAACCATGTTTGATACTTCTTGTGCTGGTTCATTTATGAAGAAGACTATTGAATTCTGATGGGATCTTTTGGAAAGAATTAAACACAACTCTGAAGATTGGGAACTTGATGAAGGTAAAGAGTCAGGTATTAAACTTAAGTATGAATGTGTTAAATCTTTTGTGGATACTGATGCTTTTCAAAAGTTCAGCAGTCAATATGGACTTGACTCTGAGATAGTAGCCTCCTTTTGTGAATCATTTGCTACTCATGTTGAACTCCCTAAGGAGAAGTGGTTTAAATATCACCCATCTATTAAAGAAGAAATTAAAGAACCAGTACCAGTTAAAGAAGAAACTATACTTCATAATGTTGATCCAATTGTTCCTTCTGCTTATATTGAGAAACCACCTTTCCCTGTTAGGATTAAGGAACATGCTAAAGTTTCAACTGTGGTTAACAAAAGCTATATTAGAACACCTAAACCCAATGAACAAATTAAAGTTGAACCTAGTATGGAATGGTTAGAGATCTCCTGGAAGAAGACATGGATGGGCATGTTATTAACTTCTATGAAGAAGCTGCTAGAATTGCTAAACCCGATAAAAGAGATAAACATAGACTTGTTGTTGGCATGCATGTTATTTCAGTTAAAATAGGAGATCATTGTTATCATGGTTTATGTGACATGGGTGCTAGTGTGAGTGCTATTCCTTACACTTTATATGAAGAAATCATGAAAGACATAGCACCTGCTGAGATAGAAGAAATATATGTTACTATTGAACTTGCTAATAGAGACATGCTACCTCTTGAGCACTGCGTTTGTTTTCCCTTGAAGAGGAAAGGGTGATGCAACAAAGTAGCGTAAGTATTTCCCTCAGTTTCTGAGAACCAAGGTATCAATCCAGTAGGAGGCTACGCGTGAGTCCCTCGCACCTACACAAAACAAATAAATCCTCGCAACCAACGCGATAAGGGGTTGTCAATCCCTACATGGTCACTTACGAGAGTGAGATCTGATAGATATGATAAGATAATATTTTTGGTATTTTTATGATAAAGATGCAAAGTAAAATAAAAAGCAATGAAAATAATTAAGTGCTGGAAGATTAATATGATGGAAGATAGACCCGGGGGCCATATGTTTCACTAGTGGCTTCTCTCAAGAGCATAAGTATTTTACAGTGGCTGAACAAATTACTGTTGAGCAATTGACAGAATTGAGCATAGTTATGAGAATATCTAGGTATGATCATGTATATAGGCATCACGTCCGAGACAAGTAGACCGACTCCTGCCTGCATCTACTACTATTACTCCACACATCGACCGCTATCCAGCATGCATCTAGAGTATTAAGTTCATAAGAACAGAGTAACGCTTTAAGCAAGATGACATGATGTAGAGGGATAAATTCATGCAATATGATAAAAACCCCATCTTGTTATCCTCGATGGCAACAATACAATACGTGCCTTGCTGCCCCTACTGTCACTGGGAAAGGACACCAGAAGATTGAACCCAAAGCTAAGCACTTCTCCCATTGCAAGAAAGATCAATCTAGTAGGCCAAACCAAAGTGATAATTCGAAGAGACTTGCAAAGATAACCAATCATACATAAAAGAATGCAGAGAAGATTCAAATATTGTTCATAGATAAACTTGATCATAAACCCACAATTCATCGGTCTCAACAAACACACCGCAAAAGAAGATTACATCGAATAGATCTCCACGAGAGAGGGGGAGAACATTGTATTGAGATCCAAAAAGAGAGAAGAAGCCATCTAGCTAATAACTATGGACCCGAAGGTCTGAGGTAAACTACTCACAAATCATCGAAGAGGCTATGGTGTTGATGTAGAAGTCATCCGTGATCGATGCCCCCTCCGGCGGAGCTCCGGAACAGGCCCCAAGATGGGATATCGTGGATACAGAAAGTTACGGCAGTGGAAATAGGGTTTTGGCTCCTTTTCTGATCGTTTGGGGGTACATAGGTATATATAGGAGGAAGGAGTACTTCAGTGGAGCAACAGGGGGCCACGAGGGTGGATGGCATGCCTAGGGGGGGGGGTAGGCGTGCCCCCTACCTCGTGGCTTCCCTGTTGGTTAGTTGACGTAGGGTCCAAGTCTCCTGGATCATGTTCGTTCCGAAAATCACGTTCCCGAAGGTTTCATTCCGTTTGGACTCCGTTTGATATTCTTTTTATGCGAAACTCTAAAATAGGCAAAAAAAAAATCAATTCTGGGCTGGGCCTCCGGTTAATAGGTTAGTCCCAAAAATAATATAAAAGTGAATAATAAAGCCCAATAATGTCCAAAACAGAAGATAATATAGCATGGAGCAATCAAAAATTATAGATACATTGGAGACGTATCAAGCATCCCCAAGCTTAATTCCTGCTCGTCCTCGAGTAGGTAAATGATAAAAACCGAATTTTTGATGTGGAATGCTACTAGGAATAATTTCAATATAATTCTTCTTAATTGTGGCATGAATATTGACATAGAAATAATAATACTTCAAGCATACTAACTAAGCAATTATGTCTTCTTAAAATAACATGGCCAACGAAAGTTCATCCCTACAAAATCATATAGTTTAGTCATGCTCCATTTTCGTCACACAAGAATGCTCTCATCATGCACAACCCCGATGACAAGCCAAGCAATTGTTTCATACTTTACTAATCTCAAACTTTATAAACCTTCACGCAATACATGAGCGTGAGCCATGGATTTAGCACTATGGGTGGAATAGAGTATAATGATGGGGGTTATGTGGAGAAGACAAAAAAAGGAGAAAGTCTCACATCAACGAGGCTAATCAATGAGCTATGGAGATGCCCATCAATTGATGTTAATGCAAGGAGTAGGGATTGCCATGCAACGGATGCACTAGAGCTATAAATGTATGAAAGCTCAAGAAAAGAAACTAGTGGGTGTGCATCCAACTTGCTTGCTCATGAAGACCTAGGGCACTTGAGGAGGCCCATTGTTGGAATATACAAGCCAAGTTCTATAATGAAAAATTCCCACTAGTATATGAAAGTGACAAAACAAGAGACTCTCTATCATGAAGATCATGGTGCTACTTTGAAGCAGAACTGTGGAAAAAACATAGTAGCATTGTCCCTTTCCATTTGTCTTTTTTTGACCTTCTTTTTTTATTTGGCCTTTCTCCTTTTTTTATTGGGACAATGCTCTATTAAATGATGACATCACACTTCTATTTATTTACAACTCAATGATTACAACTCGATACTAGAACAAGGTATGACTCTATAAGAATGCCTCCGGCGGTGTACCGGGATATGCAATGAACCAAGAGTGACATGTATGAAAGAATTATGAATGGTGGCTTTGCCACAAATACTATGTCAACTACATGATCATGCTAAACAATATGACAATGATGAACGTGTCATGATAAACGGGATGGTGGAAAGTTGCATGGCAATATATCTCAGAATGGCTATGGAAATGCCATAATAGGTAGGTATGGTGGCTGTTTTGAGGAAGATATAAGGAGGTTTATGTGTGAATGAGCGTATCATATCACGGGGTTTGGATGCACCAGCGAAGTTTGCACCAACTCTCAATGTGAGAAAGGGCAATGCATGGTACCGAAGAGGCTAGCAATGATGGAAAGGTGAGAGTGCATATAATCCATGGACTCAACATTAGTCATACAGAACTCACGTACTTATTGCAAAATTCTACAAGTCATCAAAAACCAAGCACTACGCGCATGCTCCTAGGGGGATAGATTGGTAGGAGAAGACCATCGCTTGTCCCTGACCGCCACTCATAAGAAGGACAATCAAAGAACACCTGATGTTTCAAATTTGTTACATAACGTTTACCATACGTGCATGCTACGGGACTTGCAAACTTCAACCTCAAATTCACAACTACTCAACTAGCACAACTTTAATATCACTACCAACATATCTCAAAACAATCATCAAGCATCAAACTTCTCTTAGTATTCAAAACACTCGTAAGAAAGTTTTTACTAATCTTGAATACCTAGCATATTAGGATTATTTAAGAAAATTACCATGCTATTTAAGAATCCCAAAATAATCTAAGTGAAGCATGAGAGATCAATAGTTTCTATAAAACAAATCCATCACCGTGCTCTAAAAGATATAAGTGAAGTACTAGAGCAAAACTATATAACTCAAAAGATATAAGTGAAGCACATAGAGTATTCTAATAATTTCCGAATCATGTGTCTCTCTATCAAAAGGTGTGTATATCAAAGATGATTGTGGTAAACCAAAAAGCAAATACTGAAATCATACAAGACGCTCCAAGCAAAACACATATCATGTGGTGAATAAAAATATAGCTCCAAGTAAAGTTACCGATGGAAGTAGACGAAAGAGGGGATGCCTTCCGGGGCATCCCGAAGCTTTGGCTTTTTGGTGTCCTTAGATTATCTTGGGGGTTCCATGGGCATCCCCAACCTTAGGCTCTTGCCACTCCTTGTTCCATAATCCATCAAATCCTTACCCAAAACTTGAAAACTTCACAACACAAAACTTAAAGTAGAAAATCTCGTGAGCTCCGTTAGCGAAAGAAAACAAAACACTACTTCAAGGTACTGTAATGAACTCATTATTTATTTATATTGGTATTAAACCTACTGTATTCCAACTTATATATGGTTTATAAACTATTTTACTAGCCATAGATTCATCAAAATAAGCAAACAACACACGAAAAACAGTATCTGTCAAAAACAGAACAGTCTGTAGTAATCTGTAGCTAGCGCAAGATCTGGAACTCCAAAAATTCTAAAATAAATTTCTGGACGTGAGTAATTAATATATTAATCATCTGAAAAAATAATTAACTAAATAGCACTTTCCAAATAAAAATGGCAGCAGTTATTGTGAGCGCTAAAGTTTCTGTTTTTTACAGCAAGATTAACAAGACTTTCCCCAAGTCTTCCCAACGGTTCTACTTGGCACAAACACTAATTGAAATAAAAAAACACAACCAAAACAGAGGCTAGATAAATTATTTATTACTAAACATGAGCAAAAATCAATTAATAAAATAAAATTGGGATGCCTCCCAACAAGCGCTATTGTTTAACACCCCTAGCTAGGCATAAAAGCAAGGATAGATCTAGGTATTGCCATAGTAATAGGATAGATCATTAAAACTCATTTCATATTCCCTATGTTCAGCAGCAAGTTTCCTTTGAGGCAAGAAAAAGTAATCAAAAGGGCTAAATTAAATGGGACAAAAGCCCCCAAGATCAATTTTAGGAGGTATAGGTTCCTCTTTCGGCCCTTCATATTGCACAACCAATTCATCATTATAAGCATTTTTTGGCAGAACTTTGTGAGCCTATACTCGAGAGAATATCCTAGCTCATTATTTCGAATAGCCAAATCATCATTAAGTTCAGAAATCCTATCAATTAGAACATTGGTAGGGACCTTTTTTCTAAGGTTTTCATTGAAAGCAACATAGTCTAGAGATTGAAAACGCATTATTTCTTCTTGATCAAAGAGGATAGCCTCTATGGGAGGATGACCAGCGTCCACCCTATAATGTGCAAATATTTCTTTGGCTTCTTTTATAATAAATCTGAACTCATGACAGAAAAATATAGTAGCAGCACGCTTAACAGAAGAGTGCTCTATATTAGAAAATTCTAAGAAAATCCTTTGTATGCAAGGGTGTAAGTGCATAAATTGCATTTCAAGTTCAACTATAAGCATGGCAATAGCGTTCGCAAGACTACTAGTTCTATGAAGATTGGAACTGCCCATAGCAGGCAAAGCACCGGCACAAGCAAAGAAATCTTGAATAACCCCTTTTCCAATAATATTACCATTACCAATTCGGATTTTTTTTATGTAAGCTAGGGGGTTCTTCAGCAAGAGCATCAGAATTTTCCATGTTATTACTATTGTCCATATTGACAATAGTTTCCCCAATTTCAGACATAACGACAAGCAAACGGAAAAGAGAGGGCGAATAAAACGGCAAGAGTGAAGTGGGAGAGAGGAAAACGAGAGGCAAATGGCAAATAATGTAATGCGGGAGATAAGGGTTTGTGATGGGTACTTGGTATGTCGACTTTTGCGTAGACCTCCCCGGCAATGGCGCCAGAAATCCTTCTTGCTACCTCTTGAGCACTGTGTTGGTTTTCCCTTGAAGAGGAAAGGGTGATGCAGCAATGTAGCATAAGTATTTCCCTTGGTTTTTGAGAACCAAGGTATCAATCCAGTAGGAGGCTACGCACGAGTCCCTCGCACCTACACAAAACAAATAAATCCTCGCAACCAACGCGACAAGGGGTTGTCAATCCCTACACGGTCACTTACGAGAGTGAGATCTGATAGATATGATAAGATAATATTTTTGGTATTTTTATGATAAAGATGCAAAGTAAAATAAAAGGCAATGAAAATAACTAAGTGTTGGAAGTTTAATATGATGGAAGATAGACCCGGGGGCCATAGGTTTCACTAGTGGCTTCTCTCAAGAGCATAAGTATTTTACGGTGGGTGAACAAATTACTGTTGAGCAATTGAAAGAATTGAGCATAGTTATGAGAATATCTAGGTATGATCATGTATATAGGCATCACGTCCAAGACAAGTAGACCGACTCCTGCCTGCATCTACTACTATTACTCCACACATCGACCGCTATCCAGCATGCATCTAGAGTACTAAGTTCATAAGAACAGAGTAACACTTTAAGCAAGATGACATGATGTAGAGGGATAAATTCATGCAATATGATTAAAAAACCCATCTTGTTATCCTCGATGGCAACAATACAATACGTGCCTTGCTGCCCCTACTATCACTGGGAAAGGACACCGCAAGATTGAACCCAAAGCTAAGCACTTCTTCCATTGCAAGAAAGATCAATCTAGTAGGCCAAACCAAACTGACAATTCAAAGAGACTTGCAAAGATAACCAATCATACATAAAAGAATTCAGAGAAGATTCAAATATTGTTCATAGATAAACTTGATCATAAACCCACAATTCATCAGTCTCAACAAACACACCACAAAAGAAGATTACATCGAATAGATCTCCACGAGAGAGGGGGAGAACATTGTATTGAGATCCAAAAAGAGAGAAGAAGCCATCTAGCTAATAACTATGGACCCGAAGGTCTGAGGTAAACTACTCACACATCATTGGAGAGGCTATGGTGTTGATGTAGAAGCCCTCCGTGATTGATTCCCCCTCCGGTGGAGCTCCGGAACAGGCCCCAAGATGGGATCTCGTGGATACAGAAAGTTACGGCAGTGGAATTAGGGTTTTGGCTCCATTTCTGATCATTTGGGGGTACGTAGGTATATATAGGAGGAAGGAGTACGTCGGTGGAGCAACAGAGGGCCCACAAGGGTGGAGGGCGCGCCTGGGAGGGGGGGTAGGCGCGCCCCCTACCTCGTGGCTTCCCTGTTGGTTGTTTGACATAGGGTCCAAGTCTCCTGGATCATGTTCGTTCCGAAAAATCACGTTCTCGAAGGTTTCATTCCATTTGGACTCCGTTTGATATTCTTTTTATGCGAAACTTTGAAATAGGCAATAAACAACAATTCTGGGTTGGGCCTCCGGTTAATAGGTTAGTCCCAAAGATAATATAAAAGTGAATAATAAAGCCCAATAATGCCCAAAACAGAAGATAATATAGCATGGGGCAATAAAAAATTATAGATACATTGGAGACGTATCAAGACACCATATCACCAATTGGGATTGTTAGAGATGTTGATGTCTTGTGTGGGAAAATAAAATACCCTACTGATTTTCTTGTTCGTGGTTCCCAACAAGATGACTTTTGTCCCATTATCGTTGGTAGACCTTTCTTGAATACAGTTAATGCTAAGATAGATTGTAAGAAACAAAGTGTTGGTGATGAGTCCCATCAGTTTAATTTTTCCAAGTTTAGTAGAAATCATCATGAAAAAGAATTGCCTAGTAAGGATGAATTAATTGGTCTTGCTTCTATTGTTGTTCCAGCCACTGATCCTTTAGAACAATATTTGCTAGACCATGAAAATGATTTCATATGCATGAAAGAAATGAAATAGATAAGGTTTTCTTTGAACAATGTCCTCTACTTAAACACAATTTGCCTATTGAAACTCTGGGAGGTCCTCCTCCACCTAAAGGTGATCTTGTGTTTGAATTAAAACAATTGCCTGACACTTTGAAATATTCTTATCTTGATGAAAAGAAGATATATCTTGTTATTATTACTGCTAACCTTTCAGAACATGAAGAAGAAAGACTAGTGAAAGTTCTAAGGAAGCACCGGGCTGCTATTGGATATACTCTTGATGATTTAAAGGGCATTAGTCCCACTCTATGTCAGCACAAAATTAATATGGAACCTGATGCTAAACCCGTTGTTGATCACCAACGTCGGTTGAATCCAAAAATGAAGGAAGTGGTAAGAACGGAAATCTTAAAACTTCTAGAAGCAGGTATAATCTATCCTATAGCTGATAGTAGATGGGTAAGTCTTGTTCATCGTGTCCCTAAGAAAGGAGGTATTACTGTTGTTCCTAATGATAAAAAGGAACTTATTCCACAAAGAATTGTTACATGCTATAGAATGGTAATTGATTACAAAAAATTAAACAAAGCAACTAGAAAAGATCATTACCCCTTATCTGTTATTGATCAAATGCTTGAAAGATTATCTAAGACCACACACTTTTGCTTTCGAGATGGATACTCTGGCTTTTCACAAATACCTGTCTCTCAACCTGATCAAGAAAAGACTACTTTTACTTGTCCCTTTGGAGCTTATGCTTATAGACGTATGCCTTTTGGTTTATGTAATGCACCTGCTACATTTCAAAGATGTATGACTACTATATTCTCTGACTTTTGTGAAAATATTATTGAGGTTTTCATGGATGACTTTTCTGTTTATGGGAAGTCTTTCGATGATTTTTTAAGCAATCTTGAGCTAGTTTTGTAGAGATGTGAACAAACAAATCTTGTCTTGAATTGGGAGAAGTGCCACTTTATGGTTAATGAAGGCATTGTCTTGGGTCATAAAATTTCTAAAAAAGGTATTTAAGTGGACCAAGCTAAGGTTGATGCAATTGAGAAAATGCCATGTCTTAAGGACATCAAAGGTATTCGTAGTTTCCTAGGTCATGCTGGTTTCTATAGGAGATTTATCAAAGACTTTTCTAAAATTTCTAGGCCTCTTACTAATATTTTGCAAAAGGAAATTCCTTTTGCTTTTATGATGATTGTTTAGAAGCCTTTGAAAGACTCAATAAAGCCTTAATATCTACACCTATTGTTCAACCACCTGATTGGAACTTGCCTTTTGAAATTATGTGTGATGCTAGTGATTATGTTTTTGGTGCTATTCTAGGACAAAGAGTTGATAAGAAACTTAATGTTATTCATTATGCTAGCAAAACTCTAGACAGTGCTCAAAGAAAATATGCTACTACTGAAAAATAATTCTTAGCAGTGGTGTTTGCTTGTGATAATTTAGACCTTATATTGTTGATTCCAAAGTAGCTATTCACACAGACCATGCTGCTATTAAATATCTTATGGAAAAGAAAGATGCTAAACCTAGACTTATTCATTGGGTTCTCTTGTTACAAGAATTTGATTTACATATCATTGATATAAAAGGAGCTGAGAACCCCGTAGCTGATAATTCGTCTAGGCTTGAAAATGTGCTTGATGACCCACTACCTATTGATGATAGTTTTCCTGATGAGTAGTTAAATGCAATAAATGTTGCTAGTAGTACTCCTTGGTATGCTGACTATGCTAATTACATTGTTGCTAAATATTTACCACCTAGCTATACATATCAGCAAAAGAAAAAAATCTTCTATGATTTAAGACATTACTTTTGGGATGACCCACATATTTATAAAGAAGAGGTAGATGGTATTATTCGACGTTGTGTACCTGAGCATGATCAGGGATAAATCCTATGGAAATGTCACTCCGAGGCTTATGGAGGGCATCATGCTGGAGATAGAACTGCTCACAAGGTATTGCAGTCTGGATTTTATTGGCCTACTCTCTTCAAGGATGCCCAAGTTTGTCTCTTCTTACGATGAATGTCAAAGAATAGGTAATACCGGTAAGCGTCAAGAAAGGCCTATGAATTATCCACTTGCTGTTGAACCATTTGATGTTTGGGGATTTGATTACATGGGACCTTTTCCTTCCTCTAATGGGTATACACATATTTTGGTTGTTGTTGATTATGTTACTAAATGGGTAGAAGCCATCCCAACCAGTAGTGCTGATCACAACACCTCTATTAAAATGCTTAAGGAAGTTATATTCCCAACGTTTGGAGTCCCTAGATATTTAATGACTAATGGTGGTTCACACTTTAGTCATGGTGCTTTCCGTAAAATGCTTGCTAAGTATGATGTTAACCATAGAATTGCATCACCCTATCATCGTCAGTCTAGTGGTCAAGTTGAACTTAGCAATAGAGAAATAAAATTAATTTTGCAAAACACTGTTAATAGGTCCACGAAGAATTGGTCTAAGAAATTAGATGATGCACTTTGGGCTTATAGAACAGCCTGTAAAAATCCTATGGGTATGTCTCCTTATAAAATGGTTTATGGAAAAGCTTGCCATTTGCCTCTTGAGTTAGAACATAAAGCATATTGGGCAGTTAAAGAACTCAACTATGATTTCAAACTTGCTGGTGAAAAGAAGTTATTTGATATAAGCTCCTTAGATGAATAGAGAACCCAAGCTTATGAGAACGAAAAGTTATTCAAAGAAAAAGTTAAAAGATGGCATGACAAAAGAATTCAAAAGTGTGAGTTTAAAGTTGGAGAATATGTTCTTTTATACAACTCTTGTTTTAGATATTTTGCAGGAAAGCTCCTCTCGAAATGGGAAGGCCCATACATCATCGAGGAGGTTTACCGGTCTGGAGCCACCAAAATAAATAACTTCGAAGGTACTAACCCGAAGGTTGTCAATGGGAAACGAATAAAGCATTATATCTCAGGTACGCCTATCAATGTTGAACGTAATATTATCCAAACTTTCACACCTGAAGAACACATAAAAGAGTCCTTCCGGAACACTCTAGAATCATGAAAATAAAGAGGTATGTGATACGGTAAGTAAACGGACTCCAAAAAATCTGCAAAAATCTTTTTTATCAGTTTTGAAATACTTTAAAATTTTGGAAATAAAGAAACTTCCAGGAAGCGTCCCCTGGTGGGCACAAGACACCAGGGCAACCTGGCGCGCCCAGGTGGGTTGTGCCCACCTGAGACACCTTTCATACTCCGTTTTTCTATCATATACTTGTCCTCCAAGATAAAAAATCTATATATACTTCCCGAACCTGTTGATCACCGTACCACAAAGAAATCCTCTGTTCTCTTTCCTTGCTGTTTCTGGTCAGATTTATCAAGCGAGGCATCATGTCTTCTTGCTCCTCCAACAACATTGAAGAAGATGCTTGGCTGATGAAGATCGAGACGAAGCAGGAGGAGCCTACGGATGCCCTCAAGGGAGACAAGGGCAATAAATCTACCTTGGATCCGCCCCCGGTGGCAGCACGAGAGGTGTTGTCCGAGGAGGAGGAAGAGGATATCCTTAAACCATACCTTCCTCATCTTACTCCCACTGAGATTGAGGCTTTTCGCGTCGTTGAAATAGTTCATATACAGAATAAGTATCTTACTCGCGAAAATATTCTGCATCAAGAGCATATCATCCATCTCGGGAGCGTCATCTGATGGCTGGAGAACCTCTTGATCCTTAAGGATAGGATCGCTTCATCACCACCATCATCTTCTTCACCACCAAAAGAAAATTGAGTATCGGGTATGGGCACTCCCCTTGGCCTCCGCCAAGCTTGGGGGAGGTGCCCCGGTATCGTATCATCCCTTTATCTTTTTGCTTTTACTTATCCTAGTTCGATTATTTGCTTAGTGATCTGTCCTTGTAATCGTGTGCAAGTTATATAATAAAGTTAGTTTGAGTTTTGCTTTCTTTACTTTCATGTTGCAAATAAAGAAAAGAAATGAAGAAAGAAAAAGAGGAATGAAATAAATGAAGAAAGGAAGTAAATCAATAAGATTATATACTAATCCTATGGTAGGTGATGACACCACATAAGGAAAAGTATAAGTAGAAAATTTTATTAGAGATTGACAAACATAGCATTAGTCAATGATGCAACTCAGGAAAGAATTAATAAGGGAAGAGAAGATTCACATATAGATATGCTATCCTAGAAATCTTTTGTGATTGTGAGCCCTCATCAAAATATTATATGCCAAAATTGTTGACGTTCGACAAGGAAGACAACCTAATGGTTTATGTTTGTTTATATTCACATAGAAGTCATATTGTCATAGATCCTTTAACATGTGGTGCTCGCCCCCTATATTTGCTAGACAAAAATTCTGTACTAAGTAGAGATAATACTTGCGCATCCAAAAACCCTTAAACCCAAATCTTTTTCAAGTGTCCACCATACCTACCTAGGGATTGAGAAAGATCCCTCAAGTAAGTTGTCATCGGTGCAAAAAGGCAAATAAAATTCTTCTAAAAGTGTGAGATCATTTAGTGTAAGAGAAAATTGAGCGTTGTACGAACTTGGATGACAAAGAATAAAAGCGACAAACTTCATACTAAAGGTTTTCATCTTAAGGGGCAATACAACGTGACGTTCTCTTGCACTAAGGGATTGAGCATACAAACAAATAAGCGCATGGCAACCTCTGCTTCCCTCTGGGAAGGGCCGATCTTTTACTTTTATGCAAAGAGTCAAAGTTTTTCTCTCTATTCCTTTTATTTTTCTCTTTTGGCAAGCATCATGTGGTCAGGAAAGATCTAGGCACATATGTCCTATTGAATATAGATAGCATGAGTTATTATTATTGACATCACCCTTGAGGTGAGTATGTTGGGAGGCGAAACTATAAGCCCCTATCTTTCTATGTGTTTAGTTGAAACGTTTTGCTCATGGGTACGAGGTGAGGCTAGCAATCATAGAAGACTATATGATGGTTGAGTATGTGGACTTTCCTAAAGGCTCTGACACGTGACCCTTCCTGAAAAGATGATGAATTGTAGTTGCAAAGTTGACTGAGAACATAGTTTACTGGTTTCTAATAGAGTTTTTTCTTTATACTTCGATTGTGTGATGAACTATTACTTATTCATGAGAAGTATATGATAAAAGTCCTATGTTTAATTTTTTTGCTGTTATAATAATCAACATGATGCTTCTATGTCCGTATTTTTTTTATCGACACCTCTCTCTCAAAGCATGTGGACATGTTTTTCGATTTCGGTTTTCGCTTGAGGACAAGCGAGGTCTAAGCTTGGGGGAGTTGATACGTCCATTTTGCATCATGTTTCCTTACTGTTATTTATAATGTTTTTATCCATAATAATGCTTTTTGGAGTAATTTCAATGCCTTTTCTCTCATAATTTGCAAGGAACACACCAAGAGGGAGAATTCTGGCAGCTGGAAATCTGGACCAGGAAAAGCTACGTCAGGCCACCTATTCTGCACAACTCCAAATGAGCTGAAACTTTACGAAGATTTTTTATGGATTATTTAAGAAATACTGGAGCCAATAAACACCAGAGGGGGCCACCAGGTAGGCACAACCCACCTGGGCGCGCCAGGCCCCCCAGGCGCGCCCTGGTGGGTTGTGGCCTCCTCGGCCCACCTCCGGTGCCCATCTTCTGGTATATAAGTCATTTTGACCTAGAAAAAAATAAGAGGAGGACTTTCGGGATGAAGCGCCGCCGCCTCAAGGCGGAACTTGGGCAGGAGCACTTTTGCCTCCGGTGGAACGATTCCGCCAGAGGAACTTCCCTCCCGGAGGGGGAAATCATCGTCATCATCATCACCAACAACTCTCCCATCTCGGGGAGGGCAATCTCCATCAACATCTTCAACAACACCATCTCCTCTCAAACCTAGTTCATCTCTTGTGTTCAATCTTGTTACCGAAACTATAGATTGGTACTTGTGGGTGACTAGTGTTGATTACATCTTGTAGTTGATTACTATATGGTTTATTTGGTGGAAGCTTATATGTTCAGATCCATTATGCTATTTAATACTCGTCGGATCATGAACATGTTTATCATTTGTGAGTAGTTACTTTTGTTCTTAAGGTCACGGGAGAAATCATGTTGCAAGTAATCATGTGAACTTGATATGTGTTTGATATTTTGATAGTATGTATGTTGTTATTCCCTTAGTGGTGCCATGTGAATGTCGACTACATGACACCTCACCATATTTGGGCCTAAGGGAATGGATTGTGGAGTAGCAATTAGATGGTGGGTTGCAAGAGTGACATAAGCTTAAACCCCAGTTTATGCGCTATTTCGTAAGGGACCGATTGGATCCAAAATTTTAATGCTATGGTTAGAATTTATTCTTAATACATTCCTCGTAGTTGCGGATGCTTGTGGGAGGGTTAACCATAAGCAGGAGGTTTGTTCAAGTAAGAACAACACCTAAGCTCCGGTCCAACCACATATCAAATTATCAAAGTAGCGAACACAAATCAAACCAACATGATGAAAGTGACTAGATGAAATTCCCGTGTACCCTCAAGAATGCTTTGCTTATCTAAGAGACCGTTTTGGCCTGTCCTTTGCCTCAAAAGGATTGGGATACCTTACTGCACTTTTGTTACTATTAGCGTTACTTGCTCGTTACAAATTACCTTGCTATCAAACTACTCGGCTACTTACAATTTCAGCACTTGTAGACAATACCTTACCAGAAACTACTTGTCATTTCCTCCTGCTCCTCGTTGGGTTCGACACTCTTACTTATCGAAAAAAGCTACAATTGATCCCCTATAATTGTGTAGCATCATGTGTCTCCACTATATATAGCATCCATCGCGGGCTCATCACTTGGGCCCCACATGGACACTAAAGCCCAAAGTCTACTGGTCACGATCCAAGTCCACCTCGGATCACATCCGACCAGTCTCCTCGAATCTGACCTTGTAGGTTCCTTCCCTTAAGCATGCGGCCCCTTAGGTTCAAGTCAGCTTGATCACATGTCGGATCACCTTTGACCTGCTTGGCTGGTAGCGGTCTCTAGCAAGGTGTGCCAAGCACTAAGTAGACAATGAAGCTGGTTAGGCAAACCTGTACATCACACTTATGTTCCCTTTGCCACACGGTATATGTTGTCGGACTCAAGGCGAGTCTATCATCCTTGTGCTAGCTCTTTCTCATTCTAGTGATGCCGACCATAAACCGAATTATCTCATAATACTTGTCGCATGGCGATGCTTATCTTGGTCGGATCACACGAGGAGCTCAGACTATATCTCTCCTGATCAGAGGGGCAAATCCCATCTTGCTCAACCATGTCTCGCAGCATGGATCTGGACAAGCCCGAAACCTACCTTTATAACTACCCAGTTACAGAGTAGCGTTTGGTCGGCCCAAAGCAAGTCTATCACCATCCCAAGTACATGTGACAACTCAAGTCTTTGGACATAGAATGTATGTTGTTCTAGAGACTCCTAGATGACATATTGCTGTGTCTCATAGTTGGGTCGGTCCAATTCGGACCTTATCTCGACTTGGGTCCGAATATATCAAATCCTTTCGAGTCCATTATCCGTCTAGCATCAAATGCTCCATGTCCACTGAGACCAAGCCATCCACCGTGTCATATACTAGTCTAGTCGGCTGCGCATACACACAACACTTTGGACTAGGGACCTTTTAGGGCAGTCATCATGCAATGCATAGTCCCACAAACAAGTCAAGTACTTGTTGATACACATCATTGATAATGTACAAGGACTATCTTTATTCATAAACACACAGGAAATATCATCATACATGATTGCTGAAGGAAATATGCCCTAGAGGCAATAATAAAGTTGTTATTTATATTTCCTTATATCATGATGAATGTTTATTATTCATGCTAGAATTGTATTAACCGGAAACTTAGTACATGTGTGAATACATACACAAACAGAGTGTCACTATTATGCCTCTACTTGACTAGCTCGTTAATCAAAGATGGTTAAAGTTTTCTACCCATAGACATGAGTTGTCATTTGATAAACGGGATCACATCATTAGAGAATGATGTGTTGACATGACCCATCCATTAGCTTAGCACTATGATTGTTTAGTTTATTGCTATTGCTTTCTTCATAACTTATACATGTTCCTATGACTATGAGATTATGCAACTCCCGAATACCGGAGGAACACCTTGTGTGCTATCAAACGTCACAACGTAACCGGATGATTATAAAGATGCTCTACAGGTTGTCTCCAATGGTGTTTGTTGAGTTGGCATAGATCCAGATTAGGATTTGTCACTCCGATTGTCGGAGAGGTATCTCTGGGCCCTCTTGGTAATGCACATCACTATAAGCCTTGCAAGCATTGTGACTAATGAGTTAGTTACGGGATGATGCATTATGGAACAAGTAAAGAGACTTGCCGGTAACGAGATTGAACTAGGTATGAGGATACCGACGATCAAATCTCGGGCAAGTAACATATCGATGACAAAGGTAACAACGTATATTGTTATGCGGTTTGACCGATAAAGATCTTCATAGAATATGTAGGAGCCAATATGAGCATCCAGGTTCCGCTATTGGTTATTGACCGGAGATGTGTCTTGGTCATGTCTACATGGTTCTCGAACCCGTAGGGTCCGCACGCTTAACGTTCGATGACGATTTGTATTATGAGTTATGTGATTTGATGTACCGAAGGTTGTTCGGAGTCCCGGATGAGATCACGGACGTGACGAGGAGTCCCGAAATGGCCGAGACGTAAAGATCGATATATTGGAAGGCTATATTCGGACATCGAAAAGGTTCCAAGTGATACGAGTATTTTTCGGAGTACCAGAGAGTTACGGGAATTCGCCTGGGGAAGTAGTGGGCCTTAATGGGCCATACGGGAAAGGAGAGAAGGCCCTCAAGGGGTGGCCGCATGCCCCCCCATGGCAAGTCCAAATTGGACTAGGGAGGGGGCGACGCCCCCCTCTCCTACTCCTTCCCTCTCTCCTCTCTTGGAAAAGGAAGATGACTCCAACTAGGATTGGGAATCCTAGTTGGACTCCCCCTATAAGCGCGCCCCTCCTAGGCCGGCCTCCTCTTCCTACCTCCTTTATATACATGGGCAGGGGGCACCCATAGACACACAAGTTGATTTCTTAGCCGTGTGCGGTGTCCCCTCCACAGATTTCCACCTCGGTTATATTGTCGTAGTGCTTAGGCGAAGCCCTGCATGGGTAACTTCATCATCACCGTTAACACGCCGTCGTGCTGACAAAACACTCCCTTGGCCTTGGCTGGATCTAGAGTTTGAGGGACGTCACCAAGCTGAACGTGTGCAGATTGCGGAGGTGACGTGCGTTCGGTACTTTATCGGTTGGATCGCGAAGACGTTCGACTACATCAACTGCGTTACTCAACGCTTTCGCTTTCGGTCTACGAGGGTACATAGACACACTCTCCCCTCTCATTGCTATGCATATCCTAGATAGATCTTGCGTGATCATAGGAATTTTTTTGAAATACTGCGTTCCCCAACAATTGCCTCTAGGGCATATCTCCAACAACTCATAGACATGAACGAAACCGTTTGTTCAATGACCGATAGCGGGACCGTGGACGTCCATATCGATCCCTATAAGCACACGAATGATATTCGAATGAACCTTTGGTTATCATGGGATGTTCCCTTTGGTTCGTGATACTTCACAAAACCCAGCGTGCATCGGTATCCTCCCGAGTCATCACTACACTCATTATACCGAAATCCTCATTACTGGTTTTGTTCTTATTTCTCGTTATTGTGTTCCGACATCCCGTGACTAACTCACCTGTGTTTGGCCAGACGATGATCGGTGTCGTCACATCGAGAGAGCCCAAAGAATATCTCTCCATCTTCGGAGCAGCAAATCCCACTCTTGAGCTACCCGGTGATACGTCTCCAACGTATCTATAATTTATGAAGTATTCATGCCGTTATATTATCATTCTTGGATGTTTTATAATCATTTTATAGCAACTTCATATTTTTTTGGGACTAACCTATCAAACTAGTGCCTAGTGCCAGTTGCTCTTTGTCGGTGTTCTGGGCCCAGGAGTGCGCAGACTTGCCTGCCTGCGGGCTTGAGCATGGCTCCACCAACGGCCTGGTATGGCCCATCTTCAGTAGTAGCAGCTCAAGACCCTCGTGAGGAACCGAGCCTCACGAGCCGGACGACGCCAAGACCTCCCCGGGGGCAGTCTCACTAGGCTGACTCCCGAGGAGCATAGATCTCTATGCAAGGGGCACCTCGCAAGGTCCGCGTGACGTGAGCCATGACGACCAAGGCCAACAGGATACCAGCGGGCGCAGTGTACCAGTTTCCTCTTTTGTGCTAAAGAGGTAGGCGCAGGCGAGGAGTCCCGAGGCATCAGGCAAGGGTTTCCATATCGGTGCAACAAGACCAAGACCAGCAGGACGGCAGGATGGAGGTCGCCATGGAGCCCACTGCAGCGTCACCACCACAGCCTTTGGCAGGCGAAGACCACCTTTTGTCAGGATAGCTTGTACTAGTTGTCTCCCTTCAAACTTGGCAGTTGTCGGCGTCCTAGGAACGGGGGTACCCAGACTTGCCTGCCTACAGCCCAGGGCGTGGCTCCACCAACGGCCTAGTACGGCCCATCTTCACCAGCAACCGCTCAAGACCCTCGTGAGGGGCCAAGCCTCGCGAGGCGGACGACACCAAGACCTCCTCCGACACGGCCTCGCTAGGCTAGCTCCTGAGGAGCGGAGATATCTATGCAAGGGGCACCTCGCGAGGTCCGCATGACATGAGCCATGATGACCAAGGCTAGGCGGGCGCCAGCGGGCGCAGGGTGCCAGTTTCCTCTTTGGTGCTAAGGAAGCAGGCGCAGGCGAGGAGTCTCGAGGCATCAGTCAAAGGTTTCCATATCGGTGCAACAAGACCAAGACCAGCAGGACGGAGGTCACCGCGGAGCCCACGACAGCGTCACCACCAGAGCCTTTGGCAGGCGAAGACCACCTTTTGTCAGGATAACTTGTACTAGTTGTCCCCCTTTGAAATTGGCCGTTGTGGGATCCCTTCCCGCCTAAACATTTGGGAAGGGGAGAAGGGCCTCTATAAATAGGGCTAGCCACCACAGTAGTCAGGGATCGGCTCATCTTGGATCGGATCCACTCCACCAAGGCCATCTCACCAGCTCATCAAGCTCAAGAACACCTCTCCTCAGGAGGCTGTTCGTCCATTGTACTAGTTCATCCTCAGCCCTCGAGGCAATCCACCGCACCACACTGGAGTAGGGTATTACACCACAACGGTGGCCCGAACCAGTATAAACTCTCGTGTCACCCGTTCCTTGGTTCGGCGAGCTAGGCCTAGAGATCGTCGCGAGAGTCAGCAAGCGAGAGAGAGATGTTCGTGCGCACCCCAGTGTCCGGACCTCAAGGGTTTGCCGGAACCCACGATCCGACATTTGGTGCGCCAGGTAGGGGTGCGCTGAAGCTTTTCTTCCATTGATTCATACTCCACTGCTCCACCGCATCTAGGTCTGATGCTCGCCGAGCCCGTGCTGAGCGATGCTACCTCTTGAGCATGCGTTAGCAGCGTAAGTATTTCCCTCAGTTTTTGAGAACCAAGGTATCAATCCAGTAGGAGACCACGCGCGAGTCACCTCGTACCTACACAAACAAATAAGAACCTTGCAACCAACGCGATAAAGGGGTTGTCAATCCCTTCACGGTGACTTGCAAGAGTGAGATCTGATAGAGATAATAATAATAAGATAAATATCTTTGGTATTTTTATGATATATATTGAAAGTAAAGATTGGAAAATAAAATAGATTGGAAACTTGTATGATGGAAAATAGACCCCGGGGCCATAGGTTTCACTAGTGGCTTCTCTCAAGATAGCATAAGTATTACGGTGGGTGAACAAATTACTGTCGAGCAATTGATAGAAAAGTGAATAATTATGAGAATATCTAGGTATGATCATGTATATAGGCATCATGTCCGTGACAAGTAGACCGACTGCTGCCTGCATCTACTATTATTACTCCACACGTCGACCGCTATCCAACATGCATCTAGAGTATTAAGTTCATAAGAATAGAGTAACGCCTTAAGCAAGATGACATGATGTAGAGGGATAAACTCATGCAATATGATATAAACCCCATATTTTTATCCTCGATGGCAACAATACAATACGTGTCGTTTCCCTTTCTGTCACTGGGATCGAGCACCGCAATATTGAACCCAAAGCTAAGCACTTCTCCCATTGCAAGAAAGATCAATCTAGTAGGCCAAACCAAACTGTAAATTTTAAGAGACTTGCAAAGATAACCAATCATACATAAAAGAATTCAGAGAATATTCAAATATTGTTCATAGATAATCTTGATCATAAACCCACAATTCATCGGATCTCGACAAACACACCGCAAAAGAAGATTACATCAAATAGATCTCCAAGAGAATCGAGGAGAACTTTGTATTGAGATCCAAAGAGAGAGAAGAAGCCACCTAGCTAATAACTATGGACCCGAAGGTCTGAGGTAAACTACTCACACATCATCGGAGGGGCCATGGAGTTGATGTAGAGGCCCTCCGTGATCAATGCCCCCTCCGACGGAGCTCCGGAAAAGGCCCCAAGATCGGATCTCTTGGGTACAGAAGGTTGCAGCGGTGGAATTAGGTTTTCGTGGTGCTCCCCGATGTTTTCAGGCTACGTATGTATATATAGGAGGAAGAAGTAGGTCGGTGGAGCCACGAGGGGCCCACAAGGGTGGAGGGTGCGCCCAGGGGGTAGGCGTGCCCCCTTCGTTCTGGCCTCCTCGTTGATTGCTTGACGTCCACTCCAAGTCCTCTGGATCACGTTTGTTCCAAAAATCACGCTCCCGAAGGTTTCATTCCGTTTGGACTCCGTTTGATATTCTTTTTCCGCGAAACACTGAAATATTTAAAAAACAACAATTTGGGCTAGGCCTCCGGTTAATAGGTTAGTCCCAAAAATAATATAAAAGTGTATAAATAAGGCCATTAAACATCCAAAACATAACATATAATAGCATGGAGCAATCAAAAATTATAGATACGTTGGAGACGTATCAAGCATCCCCAAGCTTAATTCCTGCTCGTCCTCGAGTAGGTAAATGATAAAACCAAAATTTTTGATGTGGAATGCTTCCTAACATATTTCTCAATGTAATTTTCTTTTATTGTGGCATGAATGTTCAGATCCGAAAGATTCAAGATAAAAGTTTAATATTGACATAAAAATAATAATACTTCAAGCATACTAACTAATCAATCATGTCTTCTCAAAATAACATGGCCAAAGAAAGTTCATCCCTACAAAATCATATAGTTTGGCCATGCTCCATTTTCATCACACAAGAATGCTCTCATCATTGAGAACCCCGATGACAAGCCAAGCAATTGTTTCATACTTTAGTTATCTCAAACTTTTTTCAACCTTCACGCAATGCATGAGCGTGAGCCATGGATATAGCACTATGTGTGGAATAGAATATAATAAAGGGGGTTATGTGGAGAAGACAAAAAAGGAGAAAGTCTCACATTGACATGGCTAATCAATGGGCTATGGAGATGCCCATCAATTGATGTCAATGCAAGGAGTAGGGATTGCCATCCAACGGATGCACTAGAGCTATAAATGTATGAAAGCTCAACAAAAGAAACTAAGTGGGTGTGCATCCAACTAGCTTGCTCACCAAGACCTAGGGCACTTGACGCGGCCCATTGTTGGAATATACAAGCCAAGTTCTGTAATGAAAAATTCCCGGTAGTATATGAAAATGAAAAAACAAGAGACTCTCTATCATAAAGATCATGGCGCTACTTTGAAGCACAAGTGTGGAAAAAGGATAGTAGCATTGCCCATTTTTTGGGCCTTTTTTATTTGGCCTTTATCGTTTTTTTTATTTGGGAAAATGCTCTACTAATGATGATCACCACACTTCTATTTATTTATTTACAACTCAATGATTACAACTCGATACTAGAACAAGATATGACTCTATATGAATGCCTCCTGCGGTGTACCGGGATGTGCAATGACTCATGAGTGACATGTATGAAAGGATTATGAACGGTGGCTTTGCCACAAATACGATGTCAACTACATGATCATGAAAGGCAATATGACAATGATGATGCGTGTCATAATAAACGGGACGGTGGAAAGTTGCATGCAATATATCTCGGAATGGCTATGAAAATGCCATAATAGGTAGGTATGGTGGCTGTTTTGAGGAAGATATAAGGAGGTTTATGTGTGATAGAGCGTATCGTATCACGGGGTTTGGATGCACCGGCGAAGTTTGCACCAACTCTCAAGGTGAGAAAGGGCAATGCACGGTACCGAAGAGGCTAGCAATGATGGAAGGGTGAGAGTGCGTATAATCCATGGACTCAACATTAGTCATAAGGAACTCACATACTTATTACAAAAATCTACAAGTCCTCAAAAACCAAGTATTACGCGCATGCTACTAGGGGGATAGATTGGTTGGAAAATACCATCGCTCGTCCCCGACCGCCACTCATAAGGAAGACAATCAAATAACACCTCATGTTTCAAATTTGTTACACAAGGTTTACCATACGTGCATGCTACGGGACTTGCAAACTTCAACACAAGTATTTTTGAAATTCACAACTACTCAACTAGCACAACTTTAATATCACTATCTCCATATCTCAAAACAATCATCAAGTACCAAACTTCTCTTAGTATTCAATGCACTTATATGAAAGTTTTTTTTATAATATCAAAAGCAAAATTACCATGCTGTTCTAAAGGACTCTCAAAATTATATAAGTGAAGCATGATCGATCAACTATTTCTATAAAATGAAACCACCACCGTGCTCTAAAAGATATAAGTGAAGCACTAGAGCAAAAACTATATAGCTCAAAAGATATAAGTGAAGCACATAGAGTATTCTAGCAAATTCCGATTCATGTGTGTCTCTCTCAAAAGGTGTGTACAAAAAGGATGATTGTGGTAAACTAAAAATCAAAGACTCAAATCATACAAGACGCTCCAAGCAAAACACATATCATGTGGTGAATGAAAATATAGCTCCAAGTAAAGTTACCGATGAACGAAGACAAAAGAGGGGATGCCTTCCGAGGCATCCCCAAGATTAGGCTTTTTGGTGTCCTTGGATTTTACCTTGGGGTGCCTTGGTAATCCCCAAGCTTAGGATCTTGCCACTCCTTGTTCCATAATCCATCAAATCCTTACCCAAAACTTGAACACTTCACAACTCAAAACTTAATAGAAAATCTCGTGAGCTCCGTTAGCGAAAGAAAACAAAATGCCACTTAAAGGTACTGTAATGAACTCATTCTTTATTTATATTGGTGCTAAACCTACTGTATTCCAACTTCTCTATGGTTTCTAAACTCCATTACTAGCCATAGATTCATCAAAATAAGCAAACAACACACGAAAAACAGAATCTGTCAAAAACAGAATAGTCTGTAGTAATCTTTTACTAACGCAAACTTATGGAACCCCAAAAATTCTAAAATAAATTTCTGGACTTGAGGAATTTATCTATTAATCATCTGCAAAAAGAATTAACTAAATAGAACTCTCCAATAAATAATGGCAGCAATTCTCGTGAGCGCTAAAGTTTCTGTTTTTTACAGCAAGATCAAAAAGACTTTCCCCAAGTCTTCCCAACGGTTCTACTTGGCACAAACACTAATTAAACACAAAATACACAACCAAAACAGAGGCTAGATGAATTATTTATTACTAAACAGGAACAAAAAGCAAGGAACAAAAATAAAATTGGGTTGCCTCCCAACAAGCGCTACCGTTTAACGCCCCTAGCTAGGCATAAAAGCGAGGATAGATCTAGGTATTGCCATCTTTGGTAGGTAATTCTTCAATAAGACACCTATAACTCCTAGGAGTTTCTTTCTTTTTATTAATTATCAAACTCCCAGGTACGAAATCGAGAAATTCATTTGTAGCAAAAGGTTCTTAAGGATAGTGAGAAAGTTGGGGTGAACACTTATGAATTTGAGGTCCGCATTTCCTTTACTAGAAGTTTCACCCTTATTTTTAGGAACATACATCAATTTGGCAATATTAGCATTAGAAGGAGTATTTTTAATGGAAGAAAAGGCAGACCCTAGGTTGGTAATAATATCCTCAATTTTATTAATTCTAGTGGAATCTTGATCTATCTTTTCATTAACCATAGGTTCCTTTTCTTTAAAAAAATTAAGAGCAACTCCTACCTTAGATCCGTATTGGGTAATTTGGTTATGGATCTTTCTATCCAAATTTTCAATCAACTCTACGGTGGCAACATTAGTTTCAATGATTTCAAGCCGTTGGATCACGTGCTCCAAAGTTAAAATAGTTCCACTAACCAAAAGAGGTGGTGGGCCAAACAAATCTATCATGGCATTATAAGAATCAAAAGTATGGCTACCCAAGAAATTTCCTCCGGTAATGGTATCAAGAATATATCTATTCCAAGGAGTGATGCCTACATAAAAATTGCGAAGAAGAAAGGAAGTAGATTGCTTCCTAGTAGATCTATTTTGCGCATTGCAAATTCTGTACCAAGCATCTTTTAGATTTTCTCCCTCCCTTTGTTTAAAATCAAGAACTTCATTCTCTAGAGACAAAGGAGTAGATAAAGGACTAGCCATAACGATGTAGCAAGTGGGAAAGAGGCGAATAGAAAGATGGCGAATAAAACGACAAGTGCGAAGTGGGGGAGAGGAAAACGAGAGGCAAATGGCAAATAATGTAATGCGAAGGATAAGAGTTGTGATGGGTACTTGGTATGTCTTGACTTGGAGTAGATCTCCCCGGCAACGGCGCCAGCAATCCTTCTTGCTACCTCTTGAGCATGTGTTGGTTTTCCCAAGAGGAAAGGGTGATGCAGCAAAGCAGCGTAAGTATTTCCCTCAGTTTTTGAGAACCAAGGTATCAATCCAGTAGGAGACCACGCGCGAGTCACCTTGTACCTACACAAACAAATAACAACCTCACAACCAACACGATAAAGGGGTTGTCAATCCCTTCACGGCCACTTGCAAGAGTGAGATCTGATAGAGATAATAATAATAAGATAAATATTTTTGGTATTTTTATGATATAGATTGAAAGTAAAGATTGGAAAATAAAATAGATTGGAAACTTGTATGATGGAAAATAGACCCGGGGGCCATAGGTTTCACTAGTGGCTTCTCTCAAGATAGCATAAGTAATACGGTGGGTGAACAAATTACTGTCGAGCAATTGATAGAGAAGTGAATTATTATGAGAATATCTAGGTATGATCATGTATATAGGCATCACGTCCGTGACAAGTAGACCGATTGCTGCCTGCATCTACTATTGTTACTCCACACATCGACCGCTATCCAGCATGCATCTAGAGTATTAAGTTCATAAGAACAGAGTAACGCCTTAAGAAAGATGACATGATGTAGAGGGATAAACTCATGCAATATGATATAAACCCCATCTTTTTATCCTCGATGGCAACAATACAATACGTGTAATTTCCCTTTCTGTCACTGGGATCGAGCACCACAAGATTGAACCCAAAGCTAAGCACTTCTCCCATTGCAATAAAGATCAATCTAGTAGGCCAAACCAAACTGAAAATTCGAAGAGACTTGCAAAGATAACCAATCATACATAAAAGAATTCAGAGAAGATTCAAATATTGTTCATAGATAATCTTGATCATAAACCCACAATTCATTGGATCTCCACAAACACACCACGAAAGAAGATTACATCAAATAGATCTCCAAGAGAATCGAGGAGAACTTTGTATTGAGATCCAAAGAGAGAGAAGAAGCCATCTAGCTAATAACTATGGACCCGAAGGTCTGATGTAAACTACTCACACATCATCGGAGGGGCCATGGAGTTGATGTAGAGGCCCTCCGTGATCAATGCCCCCTCTGGCGGAGCTCCGGAAAAGGTCCCAAGATGGGATCTCTTGGGTACAAAAGGTTGCGGTAGTGGAATTAGGTTTTCGTGGTGCTCCCCGATGTTTTCAGGGTACATAGGTATATATAGGAGGAAGAAGTAGGTCGGTGGAGCCACGAGGGGCTCACGAGTGTGGATGGCGCGCCCAGGGGGGTAGGCGCGCCCCCTGCCTCGTGGCCTCCTTGTTGATTGCTTGACGTCCACTCCAAGTCCTCTGGATCATGTTTGTTCCAAAAATCACGCCCCCGAAGGTTTCATTCTGTTTGGACTCCGTTTGATATTCTCTTTCTACGAAACACTGAAATAGGCAAAAACAACAATTTGGGATGGGCCTCCGGTTAATAGGTTAGTCCCAAAAATAATATAAAAGTGTATAAATAAGCCCATTAAACATCCAAAACAGAATATATAATAGCATGGAGCAATCAAAAATTATAGATACATTGGAGACGTATCAAGCGCCGGGCCGCCCTCGCCGCCCGTGTCGCTCAGACGGCGCCCGTTGGCGGACCTCCCCGCCGTTCTCCATCACCCGCTGCCAAGGCCGCCACCGGCCCGATAGAGAATGAGCAACAGGCCTCATCGCTGCACCCTTCCGTGCGGCGGGACAGACGCACCGCCACCCCGTCACTGACTCCGGCTGGCTCGTCGTCCCACGCTCGTCACGCGCCCACAGACGTGCAGGCCGTGCTGCTCCTGGCACACGAGCTCCTGCATTACCGCCCGGTCAACGACCTCCATGACGACTGGCTGTACCGCATTGCCAAGCTTGTTAGCGCTGCTGGGGGCTCTCCTCCACCATCCCTCTCGCTGCCTCGCCCGCCTCCAGCTACGGGCGATGTAGCTCACAGAGCGCCTCCGCCGCCTCTACATCAAAACAACGCCCTCGCGCTGAGACACGCAGCTCACAGAGCGCCCCCGTTGCCCCCGCATCAAGACGACGTCCTCGCACCAAGACGCGCGGTCCCGAGGCGTGAACCGCCACGCCGGGCACCCGTGCACGAAGAAGGAAGTTGCCAAGAAGTCATGAGGCTGCAAGAAAACACCCCTGCGCTCCCAACACCGTTACGTCAAGACCATGCGCCGCCTGTGGTGGCGGTGCGTGGATATCAGGATCAGGCTCCGCCACCATGACGGGCTCCGGTAACCACAGCAGGTTGCCGTGCCTTTACTCCTGAGCTGCGCACCGTCGTCTGGCCAGGCAAGCTCAATCTAGACCCGCCTCCTTGCTACAACGGCTCCCTCGACCCCGTGGAGTTCTTGCAGCTCTGCGAGCTGAGCATCGAGGCAGCCAACAGAGACGAGAAGGTCATCGCGAATTGGTTTCCTATGGCCCTCAAGGATTGCAAGCGCTCGTGGCTCCTAAACTTGCCGGGGGGATTGATCTCCACCTGGGGCGAGATGCGCGAGCATTTCATCGCCAACTTCCAAGGCACCCGCGAGTGCCCGCTGGCCACGGGCGACCCGCGGCGCCTCAAGCAGCAACCACGGGAAACCTTGCAGAAGTACATCCAACGCTTCATCAGCGTCTGCCTCAAAATCCCTAAGGTGACAGACGAGGCCATCATCTCTGCATTCTCCGATGGCGTCCACGACGTCAAGATGAAGCAGGAGCTCGCCATCCACGAGGAGCTATGCTCGGCCCTGGAGATGTTCAACATGGCAACCAAGTGTTGATGTCTACTACACAACCTTCTTCTTGTATACGTTGTTGGGCCTCCAAGTGCAGAGGTTTGTAGGACAGCAGCAAATTTCCCTCAAGTGGATGACCTAAGGTTTATCAATCCGTGGGAGGCGTAGGATGAAGATGGTCTCTCTCAAACAACCCTGCAACCAAATAACAAAGAGTCTCTTGTGTCCCCAATACACCCAATACAACGGTAAATTGTATAGGTGCACTAGTTCGGCGAAGAGATGGTGATACAAGTGCAATATGGATGGTAGATATAGGTTTTTGTAAACTGAAAATATAAAAACAGCAAGGTAACTAATGATAAAAGTGAGCATAAACGGTATTGCAATGCGTTAAAACAAGGCCTAGTGTTCATACTTTCACTAGTGCAAGTTCTCTCAACAATAATAACATAATTGGATCATATAACTATCCCTCAACATGCAACAAAGAGTCACTCCAAAGTAACTAATAGCGGAGAACAAACGAAGAGATTATGGTAGGGTACGAAACCACCTCAAAGTTATCCTTTCTGATCGATCTATTCAAGAGTCCGTAGTAAAATAACACAAAGCTATTCTTTCCGTTCAATCTATCATAGAGTTCGTACTAGAATAACACCTTAAGACACAAATCAAACAAAACCCTAATGTCACCTAGATACTCCAATGTCACCTCAAGTATCCGTGGGTATGATTATACGATATGCATCACACAATCTCAGCTTCATCTATTCAACCAACACAAAGAACTTCAAAGAGTGCCCCAAAGTTTCTACCAGAGAGTCAAGATGAAAACATGTGCCAACCCCTATGCATAAGTTCACGAGGTCACGGAACTCGCAAGTTGATCACCAAAACATACATCAAGTGGATCACATGATATCCCATTGTCACCACAGATAAGCACGTGCAAGACATACATCAAGTGTTCTCAAATCCTTAAAGACTCAATCCGATAAGATAACTTCAAAGGGAAAACTCAATCCATCACAAGAGAGTAGAGGGGGAGAAACATCGTAAGATCCAACTATAATAGCAAAGCTCGCGATACATCAAGATCGTACCACCTCAAGAACACGAGAGAGAGAGAGAGAGCAATCAAACACATAGCTACTGGTACATACCATCAGCCCCGAGGGAGAACTACTCCCTTCTCGTCATGGAGAGCATTGGGATGATGAAGATGGCCACCGAAGAGGGATTCCCCCCTCCGGCAGGGTGCCGGAACGGGTCCAGATTGGTTTTCGGTGGCTATGGAGGCTTCTGGCGGCAGAACTCCCGATCTAGGTCTCCGAAGTTTTTAGGGTGTATGGACATATATAGGGGAAAGAAGTCAGTCAGGGGATCTCCGGGCTGTCCACGAGGCAGGGGGTGCACACAGGGGGGTGGGTGCGCCCCCACCCTATGGGCAGCCCGGGACTCTTCTGGTCCATCTCCGATGCTCCGTGGGCTTCTTCTGGTCCAAAAATAAGTTCCGTGAAGTTTCAGGTCAATTGGACTCCGTTTGATTTTCCTTTTCTGCGATACTCTAAAACAAGGAAAAACAGAAACTGGCACTGGGCTCTAGGTTAATAGGTTAGTCCCAAAAATAATATAAAAGTCTATAATAAAGCCCATAAACATCCAAAACAGATAATATAATAGCATGGAACAGTCAAAAATTATAGATACGTTGGAGACGTATCAACATCCCCAAGCTTAATTCCTGCTCGTCGTCAAGTAGGTAAATGATAGAAACAGAATTTTTGATGTGGAATGCTACCTAACATATTTATCCATGTGATTCTCTTTATTGTGGCAAGAATATCCAGATCCATAAGATTCAAGACAAAAGTTTAATATTGACATAAAAATAATAGTACTTCAAGCATACTAACAAAGTAATCATGTCTTCTCAAAATAACATGGCCAAAAAAGCTAGCCCTACAAAATCATATAGTCTGGCTATGCTCTATCTTCACCACACAAAATATTTAAATCATGCACAACCCCGATGACAAACCAAGCAATTGTTTCATACTTTTGATGTTCTCAAACCTTTTCAATCTTCACGCAATACATGAGCGTGTGCCATGGACATAGCACTATAGGTGGAATAGAATGGTGGCTGTGGAGAAAAAAGAGGAGAAGATAGTGTCACATCAACTAGGCGTATCAACGGGCTATGGAGATGCCCATCAACAGATATCAATGTGAGTGAGTAGGGATTTCCATGCAACGGGTGCACCAGAGCTATAAGTATATTAAAGCTCAACAAAAGAAACTAAGTGGGTGTGCATCCAACTCGCTTGCTCATGAAGACCTAGGGCATTTTGAGGAAGCCTATCATTGGAATATACAAGCCAAGTTCTATAATGAAAAATTCCCACTAGTATATGTAAGTGATATCATAAGAGACTCTCTACCATGAAGATCATGGTGTTATTTTGAAGCACAAGTGTGGAAAAAGGATAGTGGCATTGCCCCTTCTCTCTTTTTCTCTCATTTTCTTTTCTTTTTTTCTTTTTTTATTTGGGCCTTCTTTCTTTTTTGGCCTCTTTTCTCTTTTTTTATTTTTTTATTTTTCATACGGAGTCTCATCCTAACTTGTGGGGGAATTACAGTCTCCATCATCCTTTCCTCACTGGGACAATGCTCTAATAATGATGATCATCACACTTTTATTTACTTACAACTCAAGAATTACAACTCGATACTTAGAACAAAATATTACTCTATATGAATGCCTCCAGCGGTGTACCGGGATGTGCAATGACTCATGAGTGACATGTATGAAAGAATTATGAACGGTGGCTTTGCCACAAATACGATGTCAACTACATGATCCTGCAAAGCAATATGACAATGATGGAGCGTGTCATAATAACAGAACGGTTGAAAGTTGCATGGCAATATATCTCAGAATGGCTATGAAAATGCCATAATAGGTTGGTATGGTGGCTTTTTTGAGGATGGTATATGGTGGGTTTATGGTACCGGCGAAAGTTGCGCGGTACTAGAGAGGCTAGCAATGGTGGAAGGGTGAGAGTGCGTATAATCCATGGACTCAACATTAATCATAAAGAACTCACATACTTATTGCAAAAATCTATTAGTTATCGAAACAAAGTACTACGCGTATGCTCCTAGGGGTATAGATTGGTAATAAAATACCATCGCTCGTCCCCGACCGCCACTCATAAGGAAGACAATCAATAAATAAATCATGCTCCGACTTCATCACATAACGGTTCACCATACGTGCATGCTACGGGAATCACAAACTTTAACACAAGTATTTGTCAAATTCACAACTACTCACTAGCATGACTCTAATATTACCATCCTCATATCTCAAAACAATCATCAAGTATCAAACTTCTCATAGTATTCAATGCACTTTATATGAAAGTTTTTATTATATCCCTCTTGGATGCCCATCATATTAGGACTAAATTCATAACCAAAGCAAATTACCATGCTGTTTAGGACTCTCAAAATAATATAAGTGACCCATGAGAGTTCATCTATTTCTATAAAATAAAAACCACCACCGTGCTCTAAAAAGATATAAGTCAAGCACTAGAGTAAGAACGAACTACTCCGAAAGATATAAGTGAAGATCAATGAGTAGTCGAATAATTGTGCAACTATATGAAGACTCTATAACATTTAAGAATTTCAGATCTTGGTATTTTATTCAAACAACAAGCAAAACAAAAGAAAATAAAATGACGCTCCAAGCAAAACACATATCATGTGGTGAATAAAAATATAGCTCCAAGTAAAGTTACCGATGAACGAAGACGAAAGAGGGGATGCCTTCTAGGGCATCCCCAAGCTTAGGCTCTTGGTTGTCCTTGAATATTACCTTGGGGTGCCTTGGGCATCCCCAATCTTAGGCTCTTGCCACTCCTTATTCCATAGTCCATCGAATCTTTACCCAAAACTTGAAAACTTCACAACACAAAACTTAACAGAAAATTCATAAGCTCCGTTAGTATAAGAAAATAAATCACCACTTAGGTACTGTTGTGAACTCATTATTTATTTATATTGTTGTAATATCTACTGTATTCCAACTTCTCTATGGTTCATACCCTCCTATACTACTCATAGATTCATCAAAATAAGCAAACAACACATAGAAAACAGAATCTATCAAAGACAGAACAATCTGTAGTATTCTGTATCAAACGTATACTATGGAACTCATAAAATTATCAAATAAATTTGTGGACCTGAGGAATTTTTATATTAATCATTTCAAAAATAATTTACTAAATAGCACTCTCAAATAAGAATGACAGCAAATCTCGTGAGCGCTAAAGTTTCTGTTTTTTACAGCATGATCGCAAAGACTTTCCCCAAGTCTTCCCAAAGGTTCTACATGGCACAAACACTAATTAGAACATAAAACCACGTCTAAATAGAGTCTAGATGAATTATTTATTACTAAACAGGAACAAAAAGCAAGGAACAAAAATAAAGTTGGGTTGCCTCCCAACAAGCGCTATCGTTTAACGCCCCTAGCTAGGCATGATGATTTCAATGATGCTCACATAAAAGATAAGAATTGGAATATAAGAGAGCATCATGAAGAATATGACTAGCACATTTAAGTCTAACCCACTTCCTATGCATAGGGATTTTGTGAGCAAACGATTTATGAGAGCAATGATCAACTAGCATAGGAAGGCAAAACAAGCATAACTTTAAGCACATAGAGAGGAAACTTGATATTATTGCAATTCCTACAAGCATATGTACCTCCCTCATAGTAATTTTCAGTAGAATCATGAATGAATTCAACAATATAACCAGCACCTAAATCATTCTTTTCATGATCTACAAGCATAGAAATTTTATTACTCTCCACATAAGCAAAATTCTTCCCATTCGGAATAGTGGGAGTATCATAAGAGACTCGGATACTATAAATTGTTTCCACATTAAAAGAGTAATGTTAAGAAAAAGGGTAATCATAATCATGACAAGTTTTATAAATATAATCATCACTACTTTTTATAGCATAAGTATCATCACAATAATCATCATAAGTAGCAACTTTGTTCTTGTCATAATCAATTGAAACCTCTTCCAAGATAGTGGAATCATTACTAAATAAAGTCATGACCTCTCCAAATCCACTTTCATAATTGTCACAATAAGATTCAACATCCTCCAAAATAGTGGGATCATTACTTCCTAAAGTTGACACTCTTCCAAACCCACTTTCATCAATATAGTCATCATAAGTAGGAGGCATGATATCATCATAACAAATTTGCATGTAAAAACTTGAGAGGCTAGAAATATCATCTTAATTAAACATAGCCTCCCCAAGCTTGGGACAGACATTAATTGTAGCAAATATATTCTCAAACATGCCATTCTCATCAAACATAGCATCCCCAAGCTTGGGCCTTTTCATATCATAAGCATAATCACTCTCATCATTAATAGTATGGAGAGCACCAATAGTATAACAATTATCATCATCACAATGAGTAATAGGAGCAACATCATTTGGGAGTGATACCTCTTTACCTTTACTTCTCCGTCTTTTCTTTTTCTTCTTCACATTAAGTATGGGTTTATCCCTCTTTTTGGAGCTCCTTATTAATGAGAT
The DNA here is from genome assembly GCF_002162155.2 of Triticum dicoccoides. Classification (NCBI taxonomy): domain Eukaryota; kingdom Viridiplantae; phylum Streptophyta; class Magnoliopsida; order Poales; family Poaceae; genus Triticum; species Triticum dicoccoides. The sequence goes on from NC_041388.1 coordinate 248,817,135, forward strand.
TGGTTGAATAGGACGCTCCTCCTCATTACCCGATTCATCATAAGAAATAATAGGAGAATATTGGGAAGTCTTTTATCCTTCATTAGTATTCTCTTCATCCTCTATTTGTTTTATTTTCTTTATATAATTGGCAATATAAGGGTTTTCAATGCTATTCACCGCACAAGACATAAAAATTTCTTCTAGATCTATATCGAGGAATTTGTCAAGGTTATATTCTGGAATATGCTTAGTTATACGTTTCATTTCTTCATAACCCAAAAGCAAACTAAGTTCATTATGATGTGCAAGGGAAATCAAGTCATCACAATTTTTGGACACGATACGATCATGAAACAATTTGCATTTGAGATTTAAATGACCATGTTCATTGCAAAGTTCACAAGTATGGTGAAGAAATTTTAAATTTTCAGCACAAACATCTAGCCTTTCTTGCAGGCTTGGACATTTTCATTATGACTAGTGCAATAATCATTAGTACTATGGATATTCAAGGAGTTCATACTAACAACATTGCAATCATGCTCATCATTCAAAGATTTAGTGCCAAACATTTTATAGACTTCTTCTTCTAGCACTTGAGCACAATTTCCCTTTCCATCATTCTCACGAAAAATATTAAAAAGATGAAGCGTATGAGGCAAAATCAATTCCATTTTTTGTAGTTTTCTTTTATAAACTAAACTAGTGCTAAAACAAGAAACAAAAATATTCGATTGCAAGATCTAAAGATATACCTTCAAGCGCTAACCTCCCGGGCAACGGCGTCGGAAAAGAGCTTGATGTCTACTACACAACCTTCTTCTTGTAGATGTTGTTGGGCCTCCAAGTGCAGAGATTTGTAGGACAGCAGAAAAGTTCCCTCAAGTGGATGACCTAAGGTTTATCAATCCGTGGGAGGCGTAGGATGAATATGGTCTCGCTCAAACAACCCTGCAACCAAATAACAAAGAGTTTCTTGTGTCCCCGACACACCCAATACAATGGTAAATTGTATAGGTGCACTAGTTCGGCGAAGAGATGGTGATACAGGTGTCATATGGATGGTAGATATAGGTTTTTGTAATCTGAAAACATAAAAACAGCAAGGTAACTAATGACAAAAGTGAGCATAAACGGTATTGCAATGCGTTGAAACAAGGCCTAGGGTTCATACTTTCACTAGTGCAAGTTCTCTCAACAATAATAACATAATTGGATCATATAACTATCCCTCAACATGCAACAAAGAGTCACTCCAAAGTCACTAATAGCGGAGAACAAACGAAGATATTATGGTAGGGTACGAAACCACCTCAAAGTTATCCTTTCTGACCGATCTATTCAAGAGTCCGTAGTAAAATAACACGAAGCTATTATTTCCGGTCAATATATCATAGAGTTCGTAATAGAATAACACCTTAAGACACAAATCAACCAAAACCCTAATGTCACCTAGATACTCCAATGCCACCTCAAGTATCCGTGGGTAAGATTATACGATATGCATCACACAATCTCAGCTTCATCTATTCAACCAACACAAAGAACTTCAAAGTTTGCCCCAAAGTTTCTACCGGAGAGTCAAGACGAAAACGTGTGCCAACCCCTATGCATAAGTTCACGAGGTCACGGAACTCGCAAGTTGATCACCAAAACATACATCAAGTGTATCACATGATATCCCATTGTCACCACAGATAAGCACGTGCAAGACATATATCAAGTGTTATCAAATCCTTAAAGACTCAATCCGATAAGATAACTTCAAAGGGAAAAATCAATCCATCACAAGAGAGTAGAGGGGGAGAAACATCATAAGATCCAACTATAATAGCAAAGCTCGCGATACATCAAGATCGTACCACCTCATGAACACGAGAGAGAGAGATCAAACACATAGCTACTGGTACATACCATCAGCCCCGAGGGAGAACTACTCCCTTCTCGTCATGGAGAGCACCGGGATGATATAGATGGCCACCGGAGAGGGATTCCCCCCTCCGGCAGGGTGCTGGAATGGGTCTAGATTGGTTTTCGGTGGCTACAGAGGCTTCTAGTGGCGGAACTCCCGATCTATTCTGCTCTCCAAAGTTTTTAGGGTATATGGACATATATAGGCGAAAGAAGTCGGTCAGGGGATCTCCGGGCTGTCCACGAGGCAGGGGGCGCGCCCTCACCCTCGTGGGCAGCCCGGGACTCTTCTGGTCCATCTCCGATGCTCCGTGGGCTTCTTCTGGTCCAAAAATAAGTTCCGTGAAGTTTCAGGTCAATTGGACTCCATTTGATTTTCCTTTTCTGCGATACTCTAAAACAAGGAAAAAACATAAACAAGCATTGGGCTCTAGGTTAATAGGTTAGTCCCAAAAATAATATAAAAGTGTATAATAAAGCCCATAAACATCCAAAACAGATAATATAATAGCATGGAACAGTCAAAAATTATAGATACGTTGGAGACGTATCAAGTGCGCAAGGGCTGAGGAAGGGCACCTCTCTCTCCTCAAGCTCCCAACTGCTCACCAGGAGGACAAGAAGGAAAAGATCAAGGACGTGAAGCGCAAAGGGAGTTGCCATGCTCGTGGCGGAGCCAGAGGTGAAGCGCGACCACGACCACCCCGAATCATCCAGGGCCAACGCCCCTTCTACGCCTTCCACAATGTTCACAACCACAACACCAGCGACTGTTAGGAGCTCAGGGCCATTCGAGATGGGCGCTTCGGTCGATGGCCCGAGCGCAATGACCGAGGCTATGACTAAGGATCAGGATGAAGTGGGGGACGCTGGGATGATCGCTGCCCCCGCCAGAAGTGGCACGACCGGCCTCGCGAGGACCACTGGTAGGACCACCCTCACGAGGGCCCCTCGAGGGAGCAGCCGCGTGAGAACCGCCCTCAGGGCAACGCTAGCCTCCCTCCGTTACCACCCCACCAAGGAGAAACGACGACCACCATCAGGACGAGGGGGCTGGGGGTTTCTAGGAGCCGCGTACCATCGCTTGTATCTTAGGTGGTGCTCAAGCTGCAGCCTCTCAGCGTGTCTTCAAGCAGTTTGCTCGCGAGGTGAATGCGGCCCTTCGCAGGCTCGAGGCCACGCACCCGCTCAGGTGGTCCAAGTGCGCCATCACCTTCAGCTCGGCGGACCAGCTCAAGTGCGCAGCAACTGTCGGTACCCTCCCAATGCTCTGCTCACCCGTCATCAGCAACATTCAAGTCACCAAGACCCTCATCGATGGCGGCGCAGGGCTCAATGTCCTATCCGTGGAGACATTCGACAGCCTTCATGTGCCATACGATCAGCTACAGCCTACCAAGCATTTCTCAGGAGTGACCGACGGCTCCACCACCCTGATAGGGCAGATCCGCCTCCCTGTCACCTTCGGCCAGCGTGACAACTACCACATCGAGCTCATCGATTTCTACGTTTCCCACATCCGCCTGCCGTACAATGCTAACCTTGGATATCCAGCCTTGGCGAAGTTTATGGCACTGACCCACCACGGCTACAATGTCCTCAAAATGACAGGGAGTGACGACGTCATCTCGGTCGTGTGCGAGAAAAGAGATGCGATGTGCTCCCTCGAGCGCACTTACCAGGCTGCGGCGGCCGAAGACCCTGACAACGAAGGCACCCCGCACCCTCCTGAGGCCAACCAGAAGAAGAAGAGGAAGAAGCAGCTACTCCGCCAAGGACCTCAGGAGGGCGGCGTCTCTAGCAGCACCACCTCAGGACCTGCACCTGCAGATGGGTCGCCTCCTTCCCTCGCATAGGAAGGCGCGCCCGACGCCCTCCTCGGGCTGTGCTCCGGGGCTCTCTTCTAGAGGGCCTCAGACCTAGCCATCATCACGAGGGAGGAGCTCGGGTACCATGTAGAGGCGTGCTTCACCGAACATTTCCCTCAAGAGGGCACGAGGCTTGGAACGCCTTGTGCTCAGGAGTTCATCACCAAGGCGATCCAGGAGCTTCAGGAGGCAGGGACCATACATGGCGGCCGTCGCCCACCATCCAGCGCAGCTCCCCACCCTAGCGAGGGTGGCGAGCTGCGCGTCTGCGTCGATGTTCCAGGGCTCAACAGTGTCGCATCTCAGCGACGATTCTGGCCTTCGCGTGTTGGGAGGTGCGAGGGTCCCCCTCACAGCTATGTTCGCATGCCTCTCGGCCTGCCGAACGCGGCTGTCACCTTCTAGCGCCACCTGCAGAGCGTTTTGGCGGCTTAGGAGGACAGGCATCACGCTGTACTGGTGGAGATCGTGATAGTCCTTCAGGAGCCACGTGGGCCTGCAGAGCCGCATGAGGCTCAGGACCTTGGCGGCTCGTGAGGGGCAGCCTCTCCAGCGCACGTCTTTAGCTGCCCCAACACCACTCCAGCACGATATCAGGTGACTCTTTCTAGTTTGTTCAGGAAGGGGCGCCTTTCGGGCATCATTATCCCCAAGTCGCATGGGCCATCCCTGCAGCGTGTGTCCTTTTGCATCTTTAGCTTACTCTGTTGGGGGCGCCTCACGGGCCGCATCATCCCCAGGCCGGTCGGGTCCGTCCTAGTGGCACGTATCGTTCCTGCATCTATCTGAACTAGTTTGTCTCCTTTCATCAATTGCCTTATGACTATCACCTGCCTGCCCGGTACTTTGATACCATGAACGTTGCACGGCCTTGCAAGCCCGCCCACGACCGCCCCATGATTAAGGATCGACACGGCGTCTATGCTCGGGTCCGTCCCTGCAGCATCGCCAAACCCAAGAGGCCAAGCTCTGGCTCGCAGGCCCGCTCCCGTGTATGTCACCTCCCATGGCCCTTAGTGCCTTGTTCTCGCATGGGTTAATCGCGAACAGACAAGCCAGGGTGCGCGATCCGGTGCCCCGCCACCACAGGAGTCGCGCGCCGGCTGCCTTTCTTTAGGATTTTTGCATGATAAGGCTAGGCACGGCATGTGTGCTCGGGTCCGTCCCTGCAGCATCAATAAACCCAACGACTGAGCTCTGTTTGGTGGGCCGGTCCCGTTCACGTCACCTCCTGGGGTCGTTGGTGTTTGGCCTTCTCATGTGATCGCCTCAGGAGATTCGTCCGACGCAGGTTGCCTAACCATCTCGCAGGGCCACCACAGCCATCAAGAATCAAGACCAAGCACAACCCGCCTTGAGGTAGGGCCTCGTGAATCCCGCGCTGGCTCACGAGTGCCCAGACACACCTCGTCTAGCCCTACCATGCAAACCACGTGTCAGGGCGGGGCTGTACACGCCCCGGGGGCTCCATTAAAAGGGAGCCCTCACCCATGTACCAATGGAAGCACCATACTCTGTGTTGGTAGTCGACACGGTCGAGGAGCGGCTATGCCCGTGCAAGTGCGGAAGCGCTATGCTCCGCGCTGGTGATAAACAACTGAGGGCAGCCCCTTGGCTGCATTAACCTCAGGGAGTTGCTCGGCTCAGTGTCCAGCCTCACCGCAATGCTTTCCCCTCGAGAGAGTCGCGCGAGGGGGTTGGGCACGGGGGCTTCGCTCGGGTCACGCCTAGCGTACACCGCCCTTCCAGGTCCCTCGGACCTGGTCGTCGCGCGCCCCTGCCGAGCGGGACCTCGGCGAGGACTGGTATGAAGGTCTGTTTGCGCATCCAGGCAGACTCCTGAGCATCGCGACTCAGGAGCCTAACTGGCCACGTAGCCCCTCACCCCTTGGTCCCGTCCTGGTGATCCGGACGGTCCAACAGCGGCTGAGGTATGCGCGGGGGGCTCTGCCGATGTAAAACACTAAGGCCCACTTTCGCATCTCCTCTTCGCGGGCTATTTGCGCGTCAAGGGGGACTCCTGAGCATCGCGACTCTGGAGCCTAACTGTCCACGTAGCCCCTCACCCCTTGGTCTCGTCCTGGTGATCCAAACGGTCCAACGATGGCTGAGGTATGCATGCGGTCGAGCCCTGCCGATGTAGAACATTAAGCAAACGAGAAGGAGGTCGCAGAACCTTAGCGACATACTACTAAAACATATTGTCCCATAAACATCAAGCAAGAGTTTTAACGCCTCCACGAGGCACGTCGCATGTAGCAGGAAAGATCGCAGGAAAGTAAAAGTAGGAAGGAGCACCAGCGAGCCTCCTCTTCAGCCTTGGACGTCGTCGTCTTGAAGCGCTCGCTCGCCAGCAACATCGACGTCACCCGTGTCGTCGGTTTTGGTCGAGGGATTGGTGGCACCATCGGCTAGAGGCGCGGAGTCGATGGCAAGGAACTTCTTCAGCAAGGCCTCCACCTGGCCCTTCACGGCCTTTGCAGCGGCTTCACAGCACCCCTCATCCACAGGCTCGAGCAGGACACCAAGGTCGACGATGGGGTCGCGAAGGTGAAGGTGGCTGAGGACGCGTGTCAGGGCTGATGAGGAAAGCGTGCGCGCTTCCCCTCCACCATGGGGCCGATCCCGTCAGCAATGTCCTCGAGCGCCGTAACGAGCTGAGGAAGCAGTTGGGCGGGGCCGTCATCATCAGTCACCAGAGGCTTCTCCAGACCCTTCTCATAGAGCCCATGCAGCGCCTCGCGGGACCTCTCCTCAAGAGACTTGAAGGCCTCGTGATCCTAGGCAAGAACCTTCACCTTGGCCTCCATCTGGACCCTCTTCGCCTCCACCCTTTTCACCAGTTCCTCCAGGCAGCTGCGCTCCGTGGCCTGCGCCTGAGCCAGCTGCTCCAACTTAGCGTCATGACCCGTGACCGCGTCCTCCCGAGCCTTCATCTTCTCCTCCTCAGCTTTGCGATCGCGAGCTTCGGCCGCGCGCTCATTGCGCATGGTCTCTAGCTCGGCCTCCATCACCCGGCAGCGCTCCTCGGCGGTTTTGGCATCCTTCAACGCCGCCTCACGGGCGGCCGCGGCCTGGTCGACGACCCGCTTGCCCTCCTTGGAAGCCACCTTGGCTTGATCCCAGGCCGCCCTCACGAACGCGTCGGACCGCAGCCACCCCGAGATCAACTCCAGGCGCCCTGACGCCAAACGATGGTCGGCGCCTCAAAGGCCACCCCGAAGCTGGGTCATCACAACAAGAGCCTCCTCCAGAGCGTCTGGTGAAGCAGCTGGGTCGCGGACTGGCACAATGATGGGGTGGAGGCAGAATCACCGCCTGCGTGTCGATGGCAGCAGAAGAAGGGGCCGGGGGCTCCTGAGCCTTTGGCACCTCGGCTGGCGAGCTGGGGGCATACGCCTCCGGAGCTGGCCCGGCAGGAGAGGTCGTTCTCTGCTGAGGATGGTCCTCCGTACCTCGCGAGGACGACCAGGCTGAAGAAGTGCGGGCATCGTCGCTGCCTCTCCGCACCAAAGAGAGTGCGGTCGCCCCCTCTCTCTTCTTCTTCACCGCCAGCATCGGCCTGATGGCGCAAAAGGAGAGCATCAAGAAACAATGGAAGAAGCAGAAATGAGATCAAGGCAAGGTGCTTACTGGTTCACGGCGGCGTAGTCCCTCGGCCTCTTCAGAAGCGCGGAGCCTGGGGGCCTTGCAGCCTGGGCCGTCGGCCCGCGAGTCCCCGGAGTGGACGAGGTCGCGACAACACCGGACAACGTCAGAACAGGAGCACCACCTCGGGAGACCAGCGCCGTCTTGCTCTTCGTCCAGATCCTGGCCGGTGGCTTCTTCGGGGGGTGCTCCTGAGCCTCATAGTAACTCCAGCGGGGGTCTGGGACTCCCTCACCGGATGGTCGCCGGCCTCGTCATCGTCGAGGAGGGCTCAGAGGAAATCCGCCGCAAGGGGAGAACTCTCCCCCTCCCCCTCCAAGGTGGCCTTCGAGTCGGGCCTCTCCTCCTTGTTAGAATCGTCAAAAGACACCAGTACGGGAGTTGCCTCCTCCATGGCGTCAGAAGGTGCTGGCGGCACGAGCCCGCGCCCATCGAAGACAGGCATGGCGGCAGCTACCCTCTCTCCATCTGGGCGATGGTACATAGGAATATGGGAGTCTGGCGGGTAGCCCAGGTCGTCCTCGACCAGGAGACAGATGGCCTCCCCCAGCCCCTCTTCGGACAAGGCATCCTGGCGCAGACAGAGATCGTCCCTCTCGCCCCAAGCTTCCACAGGGGGCGTAAGCGCGCCTGGAGAGGAGCAACGCGCTGTGCCTGGAACTCCTTCACGAGCATGGCCCCCATCAGCTTCTATGACCTCGGGTCGTCAGGCTTCAGGTCGGCGGTCCTCTTCTCCAGCACCTGCTTTGCCCGAGAGTCGGTAAGCTTTGTGTGGAGCTAACTGTCGTGAGGCGAAGGCATCCCCATCGGCAGCACCAACCATGGGTGGACGCACTTGGCGTCCATCATGACCCACTTGCTCCTGAAGCCCTCGACCTTCTTCCCGTCCTTCGAGATCACGTTGGTCCCGTTGGCTGCGACGAAGTTGGCGCACCCTGAGCAATGGCCCTCCTTGAGCCGGAGGTAGAAGAAGTGGCGAAACAACACCACGGACAGCATCACCCCCACGAATGCCTCGCAATAGAAGGCGAAGATCGATAGGAGGAGGACGGCATTGGGATGGATATGAAGGGCATGCAACTTGTAGTGGCTGAGGACGACATAGAAGAAGTCGGAGAAAGGAGGGAGCAGCCCCGCGATGATGTTGTTCATAAAGAAAGGATAGAAGGTACTGCCTGAGGGCTCCGCCTCGTCAAAGCCAGCCCGAAGCACGGTCTTTCCCCCCTTGTTGGTGCTATCCGCCATCATCAGGCGCGTGGCGACGAGGTTCTTCTCCAAGACGCTAGGCGCACTCAGGGTCGGCTCGAACCAGGAAGGCAAGCCCGTGGCCTTTGCCTTGTCGGACGCCATTGGCTGCAAGCTTAGAGGGGGGTTCACGCAGATCTAGCGTCTCTCAGGGCAAGAAAGAGAAAGGGGATCTAGAGCAAGGAGAAGGAAGGTAATGAAAGCCTTGCGGCGTGCGCCAGCCTTTTGTCAGCCAAGGACAGTTGCCGAGGCAGCATGGGGAAGCGGAGACGCCCACGACCTATCAATCGCCATGCGTCAATCGAGGTCGCAGGTGGTTGGGGCCCGCGGCACTCTGCACTTGCCCTTTGGCTTTGCCTCGAAGCCAAGTCCCAGCACGCCTTGGGCCCGGGGGGCTGCTGTCGGCGTCCTAGGAACGGGGGTACCTAGACTTGCCTGCATGCGGCCCAGGGCGTGGCTCCACCAACGGCCTGGTACGACCCATCTTCACCAGCAACCGCTCAAGACCCTCGCGAGGGGCCAAGCCTCGTGAGGCGGACGACACCAAGGCCTCCTCCGGGGTGGCCTCGCTAGGCTGACTCCTGAGGAGCGGAGATATCTATGCAAGGAGCACCTCGCGAGGTCCGCGTGACGTGAGCCATGACGACCAAGGCCAGGCGGGCGCAGGGTGCCAGTTTCCTCTTTGGTGCTAAGGAAGCAGGCGCAAGCGAGGAGTCCCGAGGCATTAGGAAAAGGTTTCCATATCGGTGCAACAAGACCAAGACCAGCAGGATGGCAGGACGGAGGTCACCATGGAGCCCACGGCGACGTCACCACCAGAGCCTTTGGTAGGCGAAGACCACCTTTTGTTAGGATAACTTGTACTAGTTGTCCCCCTTCAAAATTGGCCATTGTGGGATCCCTTCCTGCCTAAACATTTGGGAAGAGGACCAGGGCCTCTATAAATAGGGCTAGCCACCACCGTAGTCAGCGATCGGCTCATCATGGATCGGATCCACTCCAGCAAGGCCATCTCACCAGCTCATCAAGCTCAAGTACACCTCTCCTCAGGAGGCCGTTCGTCCATTGTACTAGTTCATCCTCAGCCCTCAAGGCAATCCACCACACCACAACGGTGGCCCGAACCAGTATAAACTCTCATGTCACCTGTTCCTTGGGTTCGGCGAGCTACGCCTAGAGATCGTTACGAGAGTGAGTGAGAGAGAGAGAGAGAGAGAGATCTTTGTGCGCACTCCATTGTTCGAACCTCAAGGGTTTGCCGGAACCCACGATCCGACAGCCTTTGTGGGATCCCTACCTGCCTAGTATTTGGGAAGAGGACTGGGGCCACTATAAATAGGACTAGCCACCACCACAAATGAGAGGAGACTCATCTTGGATCGGATCCACTCCATCCGCACATCCACCAGCTCGCCGAGCTTAAGAACACCTCTCCTCCTGATGCTGTTCAACCATTGTACTAGTTCATCCGTAGTCCACGAGGCAATCCACCAACACCACACTGGAGTAGGGTATTACACCGCAAGGTGGCCCGAACCAGTATAAACTCTTGTGTCTCTTGTTCCTTGGGTTCGTCGAGCTAGGCCGTGAGATAGTCTAACATGCAAGCTAGGGAGAGAGTGTTCTTCATGCGCACCCCAGAGTTTGAACCTCAACGGTTAGCCGGAACCCACAATCTAACATTTGGCGTGCCAGGTAGGTGTGCGCCGAAGTTTTCTCTTCCACTACTCGACATCCCACCGACCATGGCTACGATGTCTGACGATCTGAGGACCCACGCCGACACCGACCGCTGGGCTGCCTGGCCTGCCCGGGCGATGCCGACCACCCAATAAGATCTCAACTCCGCACTCCAGGCGGCCCGCACACCGCCGAACACCGCCGCACGCAGACGGCGCGGACAGGCGCCCTCCGCTCTCATGCCGCGGTGCACGCGTGACGCCGCGTGATCTTCGGGCTATGCGACAGCAACGACACCACACACCCGATGGGAGAAGGCGAACATGCGAGCAGCGCTCATCGTGGTGTGGGAGCTACTCCGATGCAGACTGGCGGAGAGCGGCCGCGATGCACTACTGGAGCGTGTCGGCGAACTGTTAGACGCTGCCTGTAGAGGTACGCCGCCCTTGTGCTCCTTGGCCATGCCCCAGGTCGTGGTGGAAGCACGCGCAAGATCCCGGCAAGCTCGCGTGCCCTCTGGGGTGCCAGGGGGACCCGGCGACACCGACTCAGGCCTTGGCGCAGGCCATTGATGTCTACTACACAACCTTCTTCTTGTAGACGTTGTTGGGCCTCCAAGTGCAGAGGTTTGTAGGACAGTAGCAAATTTCCCTCAAGTGGATGACCTAAGGTTTATCAATCCGTGGGAGGCGTAGGATGAAGATGGTCTCTCTCAAGCAACCCCGCAACCAAATAACAAGGAGTCTCTTGTGTCCCCAACACACCCAATACAATGGTAAATTGTATAGGTGCACTAGTTCGGCGAAGGGATGGTGATACAAGTGCAATATGGATGGTAGATATAGGTTTTTGTAATCTGAAAATATAAAAACAGCAAGGTAGAAAGTGGTAAAAGTGAGCACAAACGGTATTGCAATGCGTTGAAACAAGGCCTAACGTTCATACTTTCACTAGTGCAAGTCCTCTCAACAATAATAACATAATTGGATCATATAACTATCCCTCAACATGCAACAAAGAGTCACTCCAAAGTCACTAATAGCGGAGAACAAACGAAGAGATTATGGTAGGGTAAGAAACCACCTCAAAGTTATCCTTTCTGATCGATCTATTCAAGAGTCCGTAGTAAAATAACATGAAGCTATTCTTTCCGTTCAATCTATCCTAGAGTTCGTACTAGAATAACACCTTAAGACACAAATCAACCAAAACCCAAATGTCACCTAGATACCGCAATGTCACCTCAAGTATTCGTGGGTATGATTATACGATATGCATCACACAATCTCAGATTCATCTATTCAACCAACACAAAGAACCTCAAAGAGTGCCCCAAAGTTTCTACCGGAGAGTCAAGACTAAAACGTGTGCCAACCCCTATGCATAAGTTCATGATGTCATGAAACTCGCAAGTTGATCACCAAAACATACATCAAGTGGATCACGTGATATCCCATTGTCACCACAGATAAGAACATGCAAGACATATATCAAGTGTTCTCAAATCCTTAAAGACTCAATCCGATAAGATAACTTCAAAGGGAAAACTCAATTCATCACAAGAGAGTAGAGGGGGAGAAACATCATAAGGTCCAACTATAATAGCAAAGCTCACGATACATCAAGATCGTACCACCTCAAGAACACAAGAGAGAGAGATCAAACACATAGCTACTGGTACATACCCTCAGCCCCGAGGGAGAACTACTCCCTCCTCGTCATGGGGAGCGTAGGGATGATGAAGATGGCCACCGAAGAGGGATCTATTATTTATTTGGGCCTTTTCTCTTTTTTATTTTTTTTATTTGGGACTTTTCTATTTTTTATGGCCTTTTATTTATTTTATTTCTTTTTCGTCCGGAGTCTCATCCCGACTTATGGGGGAATCATAGTCTCCATCATCCTTTCCTCACATGGGACAATGCTCTAATAATGATGATCATCACACTTTTATTTACTTACAACTCAAGAATTACAACTCGATGCTTAGAACAAAGTATGACTCTATATGAATGCCTTCGGCGGTGTACTGGGATGTGCAATGACTCATGAGTGACATGTATGAAAGAATTATGAACGGTGGCTTTGCCACAAATACGATGTCAACTACATGATCATGCAAAGCAATTTGACAATGATGGAGCGTGTCATAATAAACGGAACGGTGGAAAGTTGCATGGCAATATATCTCGGAATGGCTATGGAAATGCCATAATAGGTAGGTATGGTGGCTGTTTTCAGGAAGGTAAATGGTGGGTTTATAGTACCGGCGAAAGTTGCGCAGTACTAGAGAGGCTAGCAATGGTGGAAGGGTGGGAGTGTGTATAATGCATGGCCTCAACATTAGTCATAAAGAACTCACATACTTATTGCAAAAATCTATTACTTATCGAAACAAAGTACTACGTGCATGCTCCTAGGGGGATAGATTGGTAGGAAAAGACCATCGCTCGTCCTCGACCGCCACTCATAATGAAGACAATCAATAAATAAATCATGCTCCGACTTCATCACATAACAGTTCACCATACGTGCATGCTACGGGAATCACAAACTTTAACACAAGTATTTCTCAAATCCACAACTACTCAACTAGGATGACTCTAATATCACCATCTTCATCTCTCAAAACAATTATCAAGTATCAAACTTCTCATAATATCCAATGCACTTTATATGAAAGTTTTTATTATACCCATCTTGGATGCCCATCATATTAGGACTAGTTTCACAACCAAAGCAAAATACCATGCTGTTCTAAAGACTCTCAAAATAATATAAGTGAAGCATGAGAGTTCATCTATTTATTCAAAATAAAATCACCGCCGTGCTCTAAAAGGATAAAAGTGAAGCACTAGAGCAAATGACAAACTACTCCGAAAGATATAAGCGAAGCACAATGAGTAGTCGTATAATTATGCAACTACGTGAAGAATCTATAACATTTAATAATTTCATATCTTGATACTTTATTCAAACAGCAAGCAAAACAAAATAAAATGACATCTAAGAATAGAAAACATCATGTGAAGAAGCAAAAACTTAGGATCAACCGATACTAACCGATAGTTGTTGAAGAAGAAAGGTGGGATACCAACCGGGGCATACCCAAGCTTAATCGCTTGAGACTTCTTAAAATATTATCTTGGGATGCCTTGGGCATCCCCAATCTTGAGCTTTTGTGTCTCCTTAATTCCTCTCATATCACGGTCTCCCTAAATCTCAAAAGCTTCATTCACACAAAACTCAACAAGGACTCGTGAGATAAGTTAGTATAAACCAATGCAAAAACCTTATCATACTCTTCTGTAGAAAATAACTAAAATTATTAATCAACATTGCATACTAAATTCCTCCGCATATTTAATATTCCTATCCTCAAATAGAATCATTAAACAAGCAAACATATGCAAACAATGCAAACGTAACGGCAATCTGCCTAAACAGGACAGTCTGTGAAGAATGCAGCAAGATCCATACTTCCCTAGCCCCAAATATTATGAAAGAAAATTCCCACTGTAGTAAATTTATCAGATCTTATTATTCAAAAGGTTTCAACATTTTATCACATTCTGACTTTTCTAGGGAATTTTTGCAACAGTGGTAAACTTTCTGTTTTCAAACAGCAACATGTAGACTTGTAAAATAGGCATAGTAAAGGCCAGCAATGCCACTTTTATTGAAATAAAAGATGCAAAACATTTTTCTAAATAACAGCAAGCAAATACTAACAAAATAAATTGACGCTCCAAGCAAAACACATATCATGTGGTGAATAAAAATATAGCTCCAAGTAAAGTTACCGATGAACGAAGACGAAAGAGGGGATGGCTTCCGGGGCATCCCTAAGATTAGGATCTTGGTTGTCCTTGAATATTACCTTGGGGTGCCTTGGGCATCCCAAATCTTAGGCTCTTGCCACTCCTTATTCCATAGTCCATCGAATCTTTACCCAAAACTTGAAAACTTCACAACACAAAACTTACCAGAAAACTCGTGAGCTCCATTAGTAAAAGAAAACAAACCACCACTTCAAGGTACTGTAATGAAATCATTCTTTACTTATATTGGTGTTAAACCTACTGTATTCCAACTTTTCTATGGTTCATAAACTCTATTACTAGCCATAGATTCATCAAAATAAGCAAACAACACACGAAAAACAGAATCTGTCAAAAACAGAACAGTCTGTAGTAATCTGTAGGTTTAGAATACTTCTGGAACCCCAAAAATTCTAAAATAAATTTCTGTACATGATGAATTTATCTATTAATCATCTAAAAAAGAATTAACTAAATATCACTCTCCATTAAAAAATGGCAGCAAATCCCGTGAGCGCTAAAGTTTCTGTTTTTACAGCAAGATAGCAAAGACTTTCCCCAAGTCTTCCCAAAGGTTCTACTTGGCACAAACACTAATTAAAATCATAAAACCACATCTAAAGAGAGACTAGATGAATTATTTATTACTAAACATGAGAAAAAAGCAAAGAACAAAAATAAAATTGGGTTTCCTCCCAATAAGCGCTATCGTTTAACGCCCCTAGCTAGGCATGATGATTTCAACGATGCTCACATAAAAGATAAGAATTGAAACATAAAGAGAGCATCATCAAGAATATGACTAGCACATTTAAGTCTAACCCACTTCCTATGCATAGGTATTTTGTGAGCAAACAACTTATGGGAACAATAATCAACTAGCATAGGAAGGCAAAACAAGCATAACTTGGAAATTTTAACCACATAGAGAGGAAACTTGATATTATTGCAATTCCTACAAGCATATATTCCTCCCTCATAATAATTTTCAGTAGCTTCACGAATGAATTCAACAATATAACTATCGCATACAACATTATTTTCATGATCTACACGCATAGAAATTTTATTACTCTCCACATAAGCAAAATGCTTCTCATTCAGAATAGTGGGAGTATGATAAGAAACTCGAATACTATAAATTGTTTCCATATTAAAAGAGTAATGTTCAGAAAGGGTAATCATAATCATGACAAGTTTTATAAATATAATCATCATTACTTTTTATAGCATAAGTATCATCACAATAATCATCATAAGTAGCAGCTTTGTTCTCATCATAATCAATTGAAACCTCTTCCAAGATAGTGGAATCATCACTAAATAAAGTCATGACCTCTCCAAATCCACTTTCATAATTATTACTATAAGATTCAACATCCTCCAAAATAATGGGATCATTACTTCCTAAAGTTGACACTCTTCCAAACCCACTTTCATCAATATAATCATCATAAGTAGGAGGCATGCTATCATCATAAAAAATTTGCATATCAAAACTTGGGAGGCTAGAAATATAATCTTCATTAAACATAGCATCTCCAAGCTGGGACAAACATTAATTTCAGCAAATATATTCTCAAACATGTCATTCTCATCAAACATAGCATCCCCAAGCTTGGGCCTTTTCATATCATAAGCATAATCACTCTCATCATTAATAGTATGGATAGCACCAATAGTATAACAATTATCATAATCACAATGAGAAATAGGAGAAACATCATTTGGGAGGGATACATTTTTACCTTTGCTTCTCCGTCTTTTCTTTTTATTCTTCACATCATGTGTGGGTTTAATCCTCTTTTCGAAGCTCCTTATTAATGAGATTGGTTGAATAGAAAGCTCCTCCTCGTTACCTGATTCATTATAAGAAATAATAGGAGGATATTGGGAAGTCTCTTCCCTTTCGTTAGTATTCTCTTCATCTTCTATTTGTTTTCTTTTCTCTATGTAATTGGCAATATAAGGATTTTCAATGTAATTCACCGCACAATACATAAAAATTTCTTCTAGATCAATATCGAGGAATTTCTCAAGGTTATATTCTGGAATATATTAGTTATACGTTTCATTTCTTCATAACCCAAAAGCAAACTAAGTTCATTATGATGTGCAAGGGAAATCAAATCATCACAATTTTTGGACACAATACGATCATGAAACAATTTGCATCGGAAATTTAAATGACCATGTTCATTGCAAAGTTCACAAGTATGGTGAAGAAATTTTAAATTTTCAGCACAAACATCTAGCCTCTCTTGTAACCATTTAGTTTCTAAATACTTATGCCTCTTGCAAAATCTATCTTCCCTATTTGGGGTGTACTTGCAAACTCTATGCACTCCACAAAAGTTGGAATGCTTATAAGAGACATTTTCATCATGACCGGTGCAATCATCATTAGTACTATGGATATTCAAGGAGTTCATACTAACAACATTGCAATCATGCTCATCATTCAAAGATTTAGTGCCAAACATTTTATAGACTTCTTCCTCTAGCAATTGAGCACAATTATCGGAATCCTTGTTCTCATGAAAGATATTAAAAATATGAAGCATATGAGGCACCCTCAATTCCATTTTTCTGCAGTTTTCTTTTATAAACTAAACTAGTGACAAAACAAGAAACTAAAAGATTCGATTGCAAGATCTAAAGATATACCTTCAAGCATTAACCTCCCCGGCAACGGCGCCAGAAAAGAGCTTGATGTCTACTACACAACCTTCTTTTTATAGACGTTGTTGGGCCTCCAAGTGCTGAGGTTTGTAGGATAGTAGCAAATTTCCCTGAAGTGGATGACCTAAGGTTTATCAATCCGTGGGAGGCGTAGGATGAAGCTGGTCTCTCCCAAGCAACCTTGCAACCAAATAACAAAGAGTCTCTTGTGTCCCCAACACACCCAATACAATGGTAAATTGTATAAGTGCACTAGTTCGGCGAAGATATGGTGATACAAGTGCAATATGGATGGTAGATATAGATTTTTGTAATCTGAAAATATAAAAACAGCAAGGTAGCAAGTGGTAAAAGTGAGCACAAACGGTATTGCAATGCGTTGAAACAAGGCCTAAGGTTCATACTTTCACTAGTGTAAGTCCTCTCAACAATAATAACATAATTGGATCATATAACTATCCATCAACATGCAACAAAGAGTCACTCCAAAGTCACTAATAGCGGAGAACAAACGAAGAGATTATGGTAGGGTACGAAACCACCTCAAAGTTATCCTTTCTGATCGATCTATTCAAGAGTCCGTAGTAAAATAACACGAAGCTACTCTTTCCGTTCAATCTATCCTAGAGTTCGTACTAGAATAACACCTTAAGACACAAATCAACCAAAACCCTAATGTCACCTAGATACTCCAATGTCACCTCAAGTATCCGTGGGTACGATTATACAATATGCATCACACAATCTCAGATTCATCTATTCAATCAACACAAAGAACTTCAAAGAGTGCCCCAAAGTTCCTACTGAAGAGTCAAGACGAAAACGTGTGCCAACCCCTATGCATAAGTTCATGAGGTCACGGAACTCGCAAGTTGATCACCAAAACATACATCAAGTGGATCATGTGATATCCCATTGTCACCACAGATAAGCACATGCAAGACATACATCAAGTGTTCTCAAATCCTTAAAGACTCAATCCAATAAGATAACTTCAAAGGGAAAACTCAATTCATCACAAGAGAATAGAGGGGGAGAAACATCATAAGATCCAACTATAATAGCAAAGCTCGCGATACATCAAGATCGTACCACCTCAAGAACACGAGAGAGAGAGAGAGATCAAACACATAGCTACTGGTACATACCCTCAGCCCCGAGGGAGAACTACTCCCTCCTCGTCATGGTGAGCGCCGGGATGATGAAGATGGCCACCGGAGAGGGATTCCCCCTCCGGCGGGGTGCCGGAACGGGTCTAGATTGGTTTTCGGTGGCTACGGAGGCTTCTGGCGGCGGAACTCCCGATCTATTCTGCTCCCTGATGTTTTTAGGGTATATGGATATATCTAGGCGAAAGAAGTCGGTCAGGGGAGCCACGAGGGGCCCACGAGGGTGGGGGAGCTCCCAGGGGGTAGGGCACGCCTCCCTGCCTCGTGGCTTCCCCGAAGCTGCCCTGACGTCTACTCCAAGTCTCCTGGATTGCTTCTGTTCCAAAAATAACTCTCCCAATGATTTCATTCCGTTTGGACTCCATTTGATATTCCTTTTCTTCGAAACACTGAAATAGGCAAGAAAACAACAATTTGGGCTGGGCCTTCGGTTAATAGGTTAGTCCCAAAAAAATATATAAAAGTGTATAATAAAGCCCATAAACATCCAAAACAGATAATATAATAGCATGGAACAATCAAAAATTATAGATACGTAGGAGACGTATCAGCCGTCTTGCCTCGACAGCGCCACCACTAGGAGGAACAAGTGCTGGCGATCCGCCACGAGGACGCGTCGGGATGCCACCCGGCGGCCACCAGAGTCGGGCACCCTAGCTCGTGGCTCAAGGAGCGGGGCATCCAGGCGAAGACCCTGGCGAGGTGACTGAGGACTCCTACATCCCCCAAATGATGAACCTAGAGTACGCACGAGGAGAAGGCCCCAACTCATTCCCTGAACCGGGATGGGATGGCGGAGCGCACGAGACCGGGGCCTTCCACAGGTCGCCCGGAGGCTTCGCCGCGCGGAGCAAGGCGCTATACGGAGGTAGGTCCTCTGTCGGGGGAGGCGCCGGCGAGCCATTCCCCCCGGCAGAGGGCCCGTGGTCACCGAGGGCGCCGCTAGCATCCCCTTTGCCCCTTGGCCTCGTCCTGGTTCCCGGATGCCCCAACGGTGGTCGATGGTGGCGCAGGGCGGGCCCCTTGTCTGGCGATATGAAGCAAGGCTCACGCCTGTGAAGGTCTCCGCTCGTGACACTCTCACGTAATAATGAGTGGGGCTGGACACACCCCGAAGTCTCCGGAGTGTCGCCCTCGGGCCTCGGTGGCTCCCGCCCACGTCCTAGTGGAAGTTGAAGGAAATATGTCCTAGAGGCAATAATAAAGTTATTATTTATTTCCTTATATCATGATAAATGTTTATTATTCAGGCTAGAATTGTATTAACCGGAAACATAATACATGTGTGAATACATAGACAAACAGAGTGTCACTAGTATGCCTCTACTTGACTAGCTCGTTGATCAAAGATGGTTATGTTTCCTAACCATAGACATGAGTTGTCATTTGATTAATGGGATCACATCATTAGGAGAATGATGTGATTGACTTGACCCATTCCGTTAGCATAGCACTTGATCGTTTAGTTTGTTGCTATTGCTTTCTTCATGACTTATACATGTTCCTATGACTATGAGATTATGCAACTCCCGTTTACCGGAGGAACACTTTGTGTGCTACCAAACGTCACACCATAACTGGATGATTATAAAGGTGCTCTACAGGTGTCTCCGAAGGTACTTGTTGGGTTGGCGTATTTCGAGATTAGGATTTGTCACTCTGATTGTTGGAGAGGTATCTCTGGGCCCACTCGGTAATGCACATCACTATAAGCCTTGCAAGCATTGAAACTAATGAGTTAGTTGCGGGATGATGTGTTACGGAACGAGTAAAGAGACTTGACGGTAACGAGATTGAACTAGGTATTGAGATACCGACGATCGAATCTCGGGCAAGTAACATACCGATGACAAAGGGAACAACGTATGTTGTTATGCGGTTTGACCGATAAAGATCTTCGTAGAATATGTAGGAGCCAATATGAGCATCCAGGTTCCTCTATTGGTTATTGACCGGAGACGTGTCTCGGTCATGTCTACATAGTTCTCGAACCCGTAGGGTCCGCACGCTTAAAGTTCGTTGACGGTTATATTATGAGTTTATGTGTTTTGATGTACCGAAGGAGTTCGGAGTCCCGGATGAGATCGGGGACATGACGAGGAGTCTCGAAATGGTCGAGACGTAAAGATCGATATATTGGACGACTATATTTGGACATCGGAAAGGTTCCGAGTGATTCGGGTATTTTCGGGAGTACCGGAGAGTTACGGGAATTCGTATTGGGCCTTAATGGGCCATACGGGAAAGGAGAGAAAGGCCTCAAAGGGTGGCCGCACCCCTCCCCATGGGCTGGTCCGAATTGGACTAGGGAGGGGGGGCGCCCCCTTCCTTCCTTCTCCTTTTCCCTTTCCTTTCCTTCCCTCCTACTCCTACTACTTGGAAGGGCTCCTAGTTCTACTAGGAAAGGGGGAATCCCACTCCCGGTGGGAGTAGGACTCCCCTAGGGCGCGCCATAGAGAGGGCCGGCCCTCCCCCTCCTCCACTCCTTTATATACGGGGGCAGGCGGCACCCCAAAGACACACAATTGATCTCTTGATCTCTTAGCCGTGTGCGGTGCCCCCCTCCACCATAATCCACCTCGATCATATCGTAGCGGTGCTTAGGCGAAGTCCTGCGTTGGTAGAACATCATCATCATCACCACACCGTCGTGCTGACGAAACTCTCCCTCAACACTCGGCTAGATCGGAGTTTGAGGGACGTCATCGAGTTGAACGTGTGCAGAACTCGGAGGTGCCGTGCGTTCGGTACTTGATCGGTCGGATCGTGAAGACATACGACTACATCAACCGCGTTGTGCTAACGCTTCCGCTTTCGATCTACGAGGGTACATGGACAACACTCTCCCCACTCGTTGCTATGCATCACCATGATCTTGCGTGTGCGTAGGAAACTTTTTTGAAATTACTACATTCCCCAACAGTGGCATCCGAGCCAGGTTTTATGCATTGATGTAATATGCACGAGTAGAACGCAAGTGAGTTGTGGGCGATATAAGTCATACTGCTTACCAGCATGTCACACTTTGGTTCGGCGGTATTGTTGGATGAAGCGGCCCGGACTGACATTATGCGTACGCTTACGCGAGACTGGTTTTACCACCGTGCTACGCACACAGGTGACTAGCGGGTGTCAGTTTCTCCAACTTTAGTTGAACCGAGTGTGGCTACGCTCGGTCCTTGCGAAGGTTAAAACAACACCAACTTGACAAACTATCGTTG
Organism: Triticum dicoccoides; assembly: GCF_002162155.2. NCBI lineage: Eukaryota > Viridiplantae > Streptophyta > Magnoliopsida > Poales > Poaceae > Triticum > Triticum dicoccoides. The sequence goes on from NC_041388.1 coordinate 248,838,362, forward strand.
TGGTTTTGATGCGTAGGTAAGAACAGTTCTTGCTAAACCCGTAGCAGCCACGTAAAACTTGCAACAACAAAGTAGAGGACGTCTAACTTGTTTTTGCAGGGCATGTTGTGATGTGATATGGTCAAGATGTGATGAGATATAAGTTGTTGTATAAGATGATCATGTTTTGTTGAAGTTATCGGCAACTGGCAGAAGCCTTATGGTTGTCTCTTTATTGCATAAGATGCAAGCGCCAAATAATTGCTTTACTTTATCGCCATGCGACGACACATTGATATAGATCAAGATGATGGAGATCATGGTGTCATGCCGGTGACGATGGAAATCATGACGATGCTTTGGAGATGGAGATCAAAGGCACAAGATGATGATGGCCATATCATGTCACATATTTTGATTGCATGTGATGTTTATCTTTTATGCATCCTATTTTGCTTAGTTCGACGGTAGCTTTATAAGATGATCTCTCACTAAATTTCAAGATAAAAAGTGTTCTCCCTGAGTATGCACCGTTGCCAAAGTTCGTCGTGCCCACACACCACGTGATGATCGGGTGTGTTAAGCTCTACGTCCATCTACAACGGGTGCAAGCCAGTTTTGCACACGCAGAATACTCAGGTTAAACTTGACGAGCCTAGCATATGCAGATATGGCCTCAGAACACTGAGACCGAAAGGTCGAGCGTGAATCATATAGTAGATATGATCAACATAGTGATGTTCACCATTGAAAACTACTCCATTTCACGTGATGATCGGTTATGGTTTAGTTGATTTGGATCACGTGATCACTTAGAAGATTAGAGGGATGCCTTTCTAAGTGGGAGTTCTTAATTAATATGATTAATTGAACTTTAATTTATCATGAACTTAGTCCTGGTAGTATTAGCATATCTATGTTGTAGATCAATAGCTCACGATGTTGCTCCCCGTTTAATTTTTATATGTTCCTAGAGAAAACTAAGTTGAAGAATGTTAGTAGCAATGATGCGGATTGGATCCGTGATCTGAGGTTTATCCTCATTGCTGCACAAAAGAATTATGTCCTTGATGCACCGCTAGGTGAGTGACCTATTGCAGGAGCAGATGCAGACGTTATGAATGTTTGGCTAGCTCAATATGATGACTACTTGATAGTTTAGTGCAACATGCTTAACAGCTTAGAATCGGGACTTCAAAGACGTTTTGAACGTCATGGATCATATAAGATGTTCCAGGAGTTGAAGTTAATATTTCAAGCAAATACCCGAGTTGATAGATATGAAGTCTCCAACAAGTTCTATAGCTAAAAGATGGAGGAGAATAGCTCAAGCAGTGAGCATGTGCTCAGATTGTCTGGGTACTACAATCGCTTGAATCAAGTGGGAGTTAATCTTCTAGATAAAATAGTGATTGACAGAATTCTCTAGTCACCATCACCAAGTTAGTAGAACTTCGTGATGAACTATAGTATGCAAGGGATGACGTAAATGATTCCCGAGCTTTTCATGATGATGAAATCGATGAAGGTAGAAATCAATAAAGAGCATCAAGTGTTGATGATTAACAAGACCACTAGTTACAAGAAAAGGGCCAAGGGAAAGAAAGGGAACTTCAAGAAGAACGGCAAGCAAGTTGCTGCTCAAGTGAAGAAGCCCAAGTCTGGACCTAAGCCTGAGACTAAGTGCTTCTACTGCAAAGGGACTGGTCATTGGAAGCGGAAATACCCTGAATGTCTAGTGGATAAGAAAGATGGCAAAGTGAACAAGGGTATATTTGATATATAGGTTATTGATGTGTACTTTACTAGTGTGTATAGCAACCCCTTGGTATTTGATACTGTTTCAGTTGCTAAGAATAGTAACTCGAAATGGGAGTTGCAGAATGAACAGAGACTAGTTAAGGGTGAAGTGACGATGTGTATTGGAAATGGTTCCAAGATTGATATGATCATCATCACACACTCCCTATACTTTCGGGATTAGTGTTAAACCTAAAATAAATGTTATTTAGTGTTTGCGTTGAGCATGAATATGATTGGATCATGTTTATTGCAATACAGTTATTCATTTAAGTAAGAGAATAAATTGTTGTTCTGTTTACATGAATAAAACCTTATATGGTTACACACCCAATGAAAATGGTTCGTTGGATCTCGATCGTAGTGATACACATATTCATAATATTGAAACCAAAAGATGCAAAGTTAATAATGACAGTGCAACTTATTTGTGGCACTGCCGTTTAGGTCATATTGGTGTAAAGCGCATGAAGAAACTCCATGCTGATGGACTTTTGGAATCACTCGATTATGAATCACTTGATGCTTGCAAACCATGCCTCATGGGCAAGATGACTAAGACTCCGTTCTCCGGAACAGTGGAGCGAGCAACTGACCTATTGGAAATAATACATACTGATGTATGCGGTCCGATGAGTGTTAAGGCTCACGGCAAGTATCGTTATTTTCTGACCTTCACAGATGATTTGAGCAGATATGGGTATATCTACTTAATGAAACACAAGTCTGAAAAATTCGAAAAGTTCAAAGAATTTCAGAGTGAAGTGGAGAATCATCGTAACAAGAAAATGGAAGTTTCTACGATATGATCGTAGAGGTAAAATATTTGAGGTAAGAGTTTGGCCTTCAGTTAAAACAATGTGAAATAGTTTCACTACTCACGCCACCTGGAACACCACAGTGTAATGGTGTGTCTGAACGTCATAACCGTACTTTATTAGATATGGTGCGATCTATGATGTCTCTTACCGATTTACCACTATCGTTTTGGGGTTATGCATTAGAGACAACCGCATTCATGTTAAATAGGGCACCATCTAAATCCGTTGAGACGATACCGTATGGACTATGGTTTGGCAACAAACCTAAGGTATCGTTTCTTAAAGTTTGGGGCTGCGATGCTTATATGAAAAAGTTTCATCCTGATAAGCTCAAACCCAAATCGGAGAAATGTGTCTTCATAGGATACCCAAAGGAGACTGTTGGGTACACCTTCTATCACAGATCTGAAGGCAAGACTTTTCTTGCTAAATTAGGAGTCTTTATAGAGAAGGAGTTTCTCTCGAAAGAAGTGAGTGGGAGGAAAGTAGAACTTGATGAGGTAGCTGTACCTGCTCCCTTATTGGAAAGTAGTTCATCACAGAAATATGTTCCTGTGACTACTACACCAATTAGTGAGGAAGCTAATGATGAAGATCATGTAACTTTAGATCAAGTTACTACCGAAACCTCGTAGGTAAACCAGAGTGAGATCCGCACCAGAGTGGTACGGTAATCCTGTTCTAGAGGTCATGTTACTTGACCATGACGAGCCTACGAACTATGATGAAGCGATGATGAGCCCAGATTCCGCGAAATGGCTTGAGGCCATGAAATCTGAGATGAGATCCATGTATGAGAACAAAGTATGGACTTTGATTGACTTGCCCAATGATCGGCGAGCCATTGAGATTAAATGGATCTTCAAGAGGAAGACGGACGCTGATAGTAGTGTTACTATCTACAAAGCTAGAATTGTCGCAAAAAGGTTTTCGACAAGTTCAAGGTGTTAACTACGATGAGAGTTCCTCACTCGTATCTATGCTTAAGTCTGTCCGAATCATGTTAGCAATTGCCGCATTTTATGAAATCTGGCAAATGGATAAACAAAACTGCATTCTTTAATGGATTTATTAAAGAAGAGTTGTGTATGATGCAACCAGAAGGTTTTGTCAATCCTAAAGGTACTAACAAAATATGCAAGCTCCAGCGATCCATCTATGGACGGGTGCAAGCATCTCGGAGTTGGAATATACGCTTTGATAAGTTGATCAAAGCATATAGTTTTATACAGACTTGCGGTGAAGTCTGTATTTACAAGAAAGTGAGTGGGAGCACTATAACATTTCTGATAAGTATATGTGAATGACATATTGTTGATCGGAGATAATGTAGAATTATTCTGCAAAGCCTAAAGGAATGTTTGAAAGGAGTTTTTCAAAGAAAGACCTCAGTGAAGCTGCTTACATATTGAGCATCAAGATCTATAGAGATAGATCAAGACGCTTGATAAGTTTTTCACTGAGTACATACCTTGACAAGATTTTGAAGTAGTTCAAAATGGAACAGTCAAAGAAGGAGTTCTTGCCTGTGTTACAAGGTGTGAAGTCGAGTAAGACTCAAAACCGGACCACAACAGAAGATAGAGAGAGAATGAAAGTCATTCCCTATGCCTTAGCCATAGGTTCTATAAAGTATGCCATGCTGTGTACCAGACCTATTGTATACCCTGCCCTGAGTTTGGTAAGGGAATACAATAGTGATCTAGGAGTAGATCACTGGACATTGGTCAAAATTATCCTTAATGGAATAAGGATATGTTTCTCGATTATGGAAGTGACAAAAGGTTCGTCGTAAAGGGTTATGTCGATGCAAATTTTGACACTGATCCAGATGACTCTAAATCTCAATCTGGATACATATTGAAAGTGGGAGCAATTAGCTAGAGTAGCTCCGTGCAGAGCATTGTTGACATAGAAATTTGCAAAATACTTACGGATCTGAATGTGGCAGACCCGTTAACTAAACTTCTCTCACAAGCAAAGCATGATCACACCTTAGTACTCTTTGGGTGTTAATCCCATAGCGATGTGAACTAGATTGTTGACTCTAGTAAACCCTTTGGGTGTTGGTCACATGTCGATGTGAACTATGGGTGTTAATCACATGGTGATGTGAACTATTGGTATTAAATCACATGGCGATGTGAACTAGATTATTGACTCTAGTGCAAGTGGGAGACTGAAGGAAATATGCCCTAGAGGCAATAATAAAGTTTTTATTTATTTCCTTATATCATGATAAATGTTTATTATTCATGCTAGAATTGTATTAACCGGAAACATAATACATGTGTGAATACATAGACAAATAGAGTGTCACTAGTATGCCTCTACTTGACTAGCTCGTTGATCAAAGATGGTTATGTTTCCTAACCATAGACATGAGTTGTCATTTGATTAATGGGATCACATCATTAGGAGAATGATGTGATTGACTTGACCCATTCCGTTAGCATAGCACTTGATCGTTTAGTTTGTTGCTATTGCTTTCTTCATGACTTATACATGTTCCTATGACTATGAGATTATGCAACTCCCGTTTACCGGAGGAACACTTTGTGTGCTACCAAACGTCACAACGTAACTGGGTGATTATAAAGGTGCTCTACAGGTGTCTCCGAAGGTACTTGTTGGGTTGGCGTATTTCGAGATTAGGATTTGTCACTCCGATTGTCAGAGAGGTATCTCTGGGCCCACTCGGTAATGCACATCACTATAAGCCTTGCAAGCATTGCAACTAATGAGTTAGTTGCGGGATGATGTGTTACGGAACGAGTAAAGAGACTTGTCGGTAACGAGATTGAACTAGGTATTGAGATACCAACGATCGAATCTCGGGCAAGTAACATACCGATGACAAAGGGAACAACGTATGTTGTTATGCGGTTTGACCGATAAAGATCTTCGTAGAATATGTAGGAGCCAATATGAGCATCCAGGTTCCGCTATTGGTTATTGACTGGAGACGTGTCTCGGTCATGTCTACATAGTTCTCAAACCCGTAGGGTCCGCATGCTTAAAGTTCGTTGACGGTTATATTATGAGTTTATGTGTTTTGATATACCAAAGGAGTTCGGAGTCCCGGATGAGATCGGGGACATGACAAGGAGTCTCGAAATGGTCGAGACGTAAAGATCGACTATATTTGGACATCGGAAAGGTTCCGAGTGACTCGGGTATTTTCGGGAGTACCGGGGAGTTACGGGAATTCGTATTGGGCCTTAATGGGCCATACGGGAAAGGAGAGAAAGGCCTCAAAGGGTGGCCGCACCCTCCCATGGGCTGGTCCGAATTGGACTAGGGATGGGGGCCGCCCCCTTCCTTCCTTCTCCTTTTCCCTTTCCTTTCCTTCCCTCCTACTCCTACTACTTGGAAGGGCTCCTAGTTCTACTAGGAAAGGGGGAATCCTACTCCCGGTGGGAGTAGGACTCCCCTAGGGCGCGCCATAGAGAGGGCCGGCCCTCCCCCTCCTCCACTCCTTTATATACGGGGGCAGGGGGCACCCCAAAGACACACAATTGATCTCTTGATCTCTTAGCCGTGTGCGGTGCCCCCCTCCACCATAATCCACCTCGATCATATCGTAGCGGTGCTTAGGCGAAGCCCTGCGTCGGTAGAACATCATCATCATCACCACGCCGTCGTGCTGACAAAACTCTCCCTCAACACTCGGCTGGATCGGAGTTCGAGGGACGCCATCGAGTTGAACGTGTGTAGAACTCGGAGGTGCCGTGTGTTCGGTACTTGATCGGTCGGATCATGAAGACGTACGACTACATCAACCGCGTTGTGCTAACGCTTCCGCTTTCGGTCTACGAGGGTACGTGGACAACACTCTCCCCTCTCGTTGCTATGCATCACCATGATCTTGCGTGTGCGTAGGATTTTTTTGAAATTACTACGTTCCCCAACAGAAGCACCATGCTCCGCGCTGGCCGTCGACACTGTCCCACAATGACTATGCTCACAGCCAATGAAAGCACTTAGCTCCACGCTGGTGGACGACAAGAAGACTAGCTAGGTGCCAGACGCGGCCATTTTATTTCCTTCGCTTTTCTGTAACTCAATTCAACGCCCTTTTGGATTGAACTCGAAGTCCTTTTTTGTTGCCAAGAATGGGGGGAGTTTTCTTTGGTCTCTGCCAGTTTTATTTTATTTTGGTTGCATGCCCTATTTCTTTTGAGGCTCATGCTACCAACCCTTCGGCTCGGGAGCCGGACGGCCGGTGACTCTAGGCATGCCCGGGCGATCTCGATAGGACCCCCTCGGGGCAAGAGCGTACGCGCTGCAAGATTGCTGCGTACGCATTTTGTCGCGGTCTGCAGGGCGCTCCTGGCGTGGCTCTCTTCGGATCCTCAGGAGGCCCAGGGCCCGGGAGCCCCTAGGGGCTTACCTCAGGAGAAAGGCGTGCCAACAACCTCGCGACCCACTCAAGGCCAGCTGAAATCAAGACGAGTCACAGCGACGACCCTACCAAAGGGCCTGCGAGCTCGCATTCCTGTTTCGACTCTAAAGCAAGAAGGATAGAACGATAATTCACATACATGAAGGACGCCCCCTCCAAAATGCTCTTACGCCCTGCGGGGTCGTGCCCAAGTCTTTGAGTGCAGATTCAAGTAAAGGACGCGGGCTCAATTGGATATGTCACTCGTAGCGTCGTCCTGGTTGCTCTCATACGCGCTGCTGATGCTGTCGCGGGCGTCCCCTTCGCTGTCATCAACCGCGCTGTCTTCGTCCGCCACGACCACCACTGCGTCGTCCTTGGAGGCGAACGCCCTAACCAGGGCGTCCACGTTGTCGTCCACCCAACACGGCAGGTTATCCCGAACAGCCCCGGGCATTGGGACGATAGCGGCGTCAAAGTCAAAGTTGGGGTCGAGGTTCTGGAGATGGCTGAACACGCGGGAGAACGCACTCCCAAGGAGGCTTCGGCTCCTTTCCTTAACAAGCTCATGGGCCCTTGCGGCCCAGTCCTCCAGGCGCGTCACAACTTCGGTGAAGAAACGAAGATGGCTGGCATAGTCTTCTGTGTGGGAATGAGGGGCACGCTCTTTGCAGATGGCGCCCAGGGCCAGGTTGGCCCTCACCGTGAGATCCTGGAGCATGGGAGCATGCTCGCATTGCAACGTCTGCCGACGACACGCCTCTTCCCTGTTCTGCTGCGCGAGGGATGCGGCGGCATCAACCTGCTGCTGAAGCGAGAACAGTTCAACACGAGCAGAGGTCAAGTTGGCCTGGGCAGAGGCCAGGGCCGCTGCCACGATCCTCTCGCGCTGCTTTGCCTTGTCCAACCTTGTCATGAGGGCGGTAGTCATGCCCTTAGCCTTGGCCTCCAGGAGCTTCAACTTCAGGTCTTACTCATTCGGCAAGATCTATGAGAGCCTTTACCACCCTGCGGTCGACCTCCTCCTGGATCCCGGCTTCACGCACGGCGACGGTGTCCTCAGCCAGGACCACCTGGTGCTCCCTCGTCTCCAACCGTTCGAGCTCGAGGCTGCGCTCCGAGGCTTCCAGCAGCAACGCCTTGCTACCTCTTGAGCACCAAATTGGTTTTCCCTTGAAGAGGAAAGGGTGATGCAGTAAAGTGATAACCCACAAGTATAGGGGATTGCAACAGTTTTCGAGGATAGAGTATTCAACCCAAATTTATTGGTTCAACACAAGGGGAGCCAAAGAATATTCTCAAGTATTAGCAGCTGAGTTGTCAATTCAACCACACCTGGAAACTTAATATCTGCAGCAAGGTATTTAGTAGCAAAGTAATATGATAGTAGTGGTAAAGTTGGTAAAAGGTAACGGTAGAAAAAGTAATATTTTGGTGTTTTATAGTGATTGTAACAATAGCAACGGAAAAGTAAATAAGCGAAGAACAATATATGGAAAGCTCGTAGGCAATGGATCGGTGATAGAGAATTATGCTGGATGCGATCAATCATGTAACAGTCATAACCTAGGGTGACACAGAACTAGCTCCAGTTCATCAATGTAATGTAGGCATGCATTCCGAATATAGTCATACGTGCTTATGGAAAGAACTTGCATGACATCTTTTGTCCTACCCTCCCATGGCAGCGGGGTCCTATTGGAAACTAAGGGATATTAAGGCATCCTTTTAATAGAGTACCGGACCAAAGCATTAACACATAGTGAATACATGAACTCCTCAAACTACGGTCATCACCGGGAGTGGTCCCGACTATTGTCACTTCGGGGTTGCCGGATCATAACACATAGTAGGTGACTATAGACTTGCAAGATAGGATCAAGAACTCTCATATATTGATGAAAACATAATAGGTTCAAATCTGAAATCATGGCACCCGGGCCCTAGTGACAAGCATTAAGCATTGCAAAGTCATAGCACCATCAATCTCAGAACATAGTGGATACTCGGGATCAAACTCTAACAAAACTAACTCGATTATATGATAAATCTCATCCAACCCATCACCGTCCAGCAAGCCTACAATGGAATTACTCACGCACGGCGGTGAGCATCATGAAATTGGTGATGGAGGAAGGTTGATGATGACGATGGCGACGGATTCCCCTCTCCGGAGCCCCGAACGGACTCCAAATGAGCCCTCCCAAGAGAGTTTCGGGCTTGGTGGCGGCTCCGTATCGTAAAACGCGATGAATCCTTCTCCCTGGTTTTTTCTCCCCAAGAGTGAATATATGGAGTCAGGGTTGAGATCGGTGGAGCGTCAGGGGGCCCACGAGGCAGGGAGTGCGCCCAAGGGGGTAGGGGGCGCCCCCACCCTCGTGGACAGGTGGAGGCCCCCCCCCCCGACGTGGATCTTACTTTTGGTATTTTTTATATATTCCTAAATAATTCTCCATTGATTTTCAGGTCATTCCGAGAACTTCTATTTCTGCACAAAAATAACACCATGGCAATTTTGCTGAAAACAGCATCAGTCCGGGTTAGTTCCATTCAAATCATGCAAGTTAGAGTCCAAAGCAAGGGCAACAGTGTTTGGAAAATTAGATACGACGGAGACGTATCAACTCCCCCAAGCTTAAACCTTTGCTTGTCGTCAAGCAATTCAGTTGATAAACTCAAAGTGATAAAGAAAAACTTTTACAAACTTTGTTTGCTCTTGTTGTTGTAAATATGTAAAGCCAACATTCAGGTTTTTAGCAAAGATTATGAACTAACCATATTCACAATAACACTTAGGTCTCATATTTACTCATATCAATGACATAATCAACTAGCGAGCAATAATAATAAATCTCAGAGGACAACACTTTCTCAAAACAATCATGATATGATATAACAGGATGGTATCTCGCTAGCCCTTTCTGAGACCGCAAAACATAAATGCAGAGCACCTTTAAAGATCAAGGACTGACTAGACATTGTAATTCACGGTAAAAGAGATCCAGTCAAGTCATACTCAATGTAAACTAACAGTAATGGACGCAAATGACAGCGGTGCTCTCCAACTAGTGCTTTTTAATAAGAGGATGATGACTCAACATAAAAGTAAATGGATAGGCCCTTCGCAGAGGGAAGCATGGATTTGTAGAGGTGCTAGAGCTCGGTTTTGAAACGGATATGAATAATATTTTGAGCGGTATACTTTCATTGTCAACATAACAACCGAGAGATCTCGATATCTTCCATACTACACACATTATAGCCGGTTCCCAAACAGAGTGGTAAAGTTTATACTCCCCCTCCACCAACAAGCATCAATCCATGGCTTTCTCGAAACAACGAGTGCCTCCAACTAACAAGAGTCCCCGGGGAAGTTTTGTTTGCAGTTATTTTGATTTGATTTGCATAAAGCATGGGACTGGGCATCCCGGTGACCAGCCCTTTTCTCATGAGTGAGGAGCGGAGTCCACTCCTCTTGAGAATAACCCGCCTAGCATGGAAGATACAAACAGCCCTAGTTGATACATGAGCTATCCGAGCATACAAAATAGGATGATTATTTGAAGGTTTAGAGTTTGGCACATACAAATTTACTTGGAACGGTAGGTAGATACCGTATATAGGTAGGTATGGTGGACTCATATGGAACAACTTTGGGGTTTATGGAATTGGATGCACAAGCAGTATTCCCGCTTAGTACAAGTGAAGGCTACAAAAATACTGGGAAGCGACCAGCTAGAGAGCGACAACAGTCATGAACATGCATTAAAATTAATCAACACTGAATGCAAGCATGAGTAGGATATAATGCACCATGAACATAAATATCGTAGAGGCTATGTTGATTTTGTTTCAACTACATGCGTGAACATGTGCCAAGTCAAGCCACTCGAATCATTCAAAAGAGGATACCACCCTATCATACCACATCACAACCATTTTAATAGCATGTTGACACGCAAGGTAAACCATTATAAGCTCCTAGCTAATTAAGCATGGCATAAGCAACTACAATCTCTAATTGTCATTGCAAACATGTTTATTCATAATAGGCTGAATCAGGAATGATGAACTAATCATATTTACAAAAACAAGAGAGGTCGAGTTCATACCAGCTTTTCTCATCTCAATAAGTTCATCATATAATCATCATTATTGCCTTTCACTTGCACGACCGAATAGTGTGGATAATAATAATAGTGCACGTGCATTGGACTAAGCTGGAATCTGCAAGCATTCAATTCAAGAGAGAAGACAAGGTAATATGGGCTCTTTGTTAGATCAACAATAATGCATATAAGAGCCACTCAACATTTTAATCATGGTCTTCTCCTCTCGACCCCCAAAGAACAAGAAAGAAATAAAACTATTTACATGGGAAAGCTCCCAATAAGCAAAAGAAGAACGAGAAATCTTTTGGGGTTTTCTTTTTAATTATTACTACTACAGCATTCAAAGTAAACTAACTAAAAGCTACAACTAATTTTTTTATTTTTTATTATGGTTTATTAAACACACAAGAAGAAAGCATAAAAAGGAAAATAAACTAGCATGGATGATACAATAAAAAAGTATGAGCACCGACACCTAGCATGAGTGTGTGAACAGGAATGTAATGTCCGTGAGAGATACGTACTCCCCCAAGCTTAGGCTTTCGGCCTAAGTTGGTCTATTGCCACGGCTGGCCTGGCAGATATCCAAAGTAATAGTTGGGGTCATACTGAGAAGAATCCCCCTGGTGCCACTGGTTGGCGATCTCTTCCAGATTCCACTGATAAACAGACTACCGGTGAGGATCAAATTGTGCTTCTGGCTCTGGCTCTGTAGCTAGTGTGGGGTTTCGGTAAGCGTGAATGGCCTCCGATGGAGAAAGGTACTTGCCTGCAGATAAGTCAAACAAGGAAGGAGCAGGCAAAGTAATAGTCTCAGGGTGATTTTTATCAAATATTAGCTTGTACTTAAGCATCTTTTCCTTATTCTTAACGATAAAATCATGTGCTAACATACTCTTATAGTCTAGAAAAACAGGAGGTAGCAACTTCTCTTCCTTCTCATAGTGCCTAATAGGTATGTTAAAGTGTGCAGCGAGGCATGAGGCGAAGATGCCTCCAAGGACAGGGCCCTTAGTATGGTTAAGATTTAACTCCTTTGCAACAATAGCGCCCATACTAAATGTGTCATCACGGCACAAGGCATGGCACAAAATAACAATATCAGGGGCACTAAGGTTGCCACAGTTTCCGCGACCAATTAAGCATCTACTAGCAAATATTGCGAAGTAACGTAAAACAGGAAAATGTATGCTAGTAATTCTTGCATCAGAAACTTTCCTCGTTTCCCCTACAACAATTGTATCAATAAACCCTTCCATATCGTCATGATGTGGTTCCTCTACGCTTCCCTCGAAAGGGATCAAACAAACCCGACAAAAATCACGAAGTGACATCTCCTTATGCTCATCATATAAATAAAATTCCACCGTAGGTGGTGAGCTCCTAGCATGGAAATGAAAGTTTTGCACAAAGATATTGGTGAGTAAGAGATACTGTTCACATTGGTCGTGGAGGAAGGCGATAAGGCCTGCATTCTCAGCCAACTCATAAAAATCATCATAAATCCCGACTGCTCTCAAGAAATTATCACAAGGCCATTCACACGGCCGAACTTCTATGGTGCGAGGGAGATTACATTTGGGCCTCTTATCCTCCTCACTTTGCTTATCCTTCGAGCTTCGGCTCGATGAGCCCCTCAAAAATCTCTTCATCTTTTTATGAAAATTTCTGAATTTTTTAGTAACTTCAAAATAAAAAATAAAAGTGAACCAAACTCAACTTGATAGCAACTACTCCTACAAGTGCCTAGAGACAATATCATGCATCAAAACTACTTTTGACCACATAAATTTGACATGCAAGTTCAAGAACAGGGTCACCTAAGAAGCAAAAATATGCAATGAATAAAGCACTAGAACAAAAACTAATTGGACCATTGGAGGAATCACATACCAAAGAACAATCCCCCAAAGCAGTTTTGTGAATGGAGCTTCGAGCAAGGAGATCGAAAATGGCAGCAAGATGAGCTTGGGCTCAGGTTTGAGCTGGCTAGTGATGTTTGTGGGAGGAAGAAGGAGTATGTGGTAGCTGGAATAAGTGGAGGGGAGCCACCATGGGCCCACGAGGCAGGGGGCGCGCCTAGGGGGGTAGGGCGCGCCCTCCACCCTCGTGGCTAGGTGCTTGCTCCCCCTGCTATGTTTCCAGTGCCAGATATTCTCAAATATTCCAGAAAAAATCATATTTAAATTTCAGGGCATTTGGAGAGCTTTTATTTTCGGGGTATTTTTATTGCATGGATAATTCAGAAAACAGACAGAAATTACTATTTTTGCTTTATTTAATATAAATAACAGAAAGTAAAAAGAGGATATAGAGAGTTGTGTTTTCAAAATTCATCCATCTCATGCTCATCAAAAGGAATCCACTAACAAGGTTGATCAGGTCTTGTTATCAAACTCATTCTGAATAACATGGAACCGGAGAATTTTCGAATAACACTAAGTTACCTCAACGGGGATATGCATGTCCCCAACAATAAGAATATCATATTTCTTCTTGACAGTAGGAAGAGGAAATTCAAAACCTCCAATAGTAATAGTTGAAATTTTTCCAATAGAATTGATACTGTGGACTTGAGGTTGTTTCCTCGGAAAGTGTACCGTATGCTCATTACCATTAACATGAAAAGTGACATTGCCTTTGGTGCAATCAATAACAGCCCCTGCAGTATTCAAAAAGGGTCTCCCAAGAATAATAGACATACTATCGTCCTTGGGAATATCAAGAATAACAAAGTCCGTTAAAATAGTAACGTTTGCAGCCACAATAGGCACATCCTCACAAATACCGACTGGTATAGCAGTTGATTTGTCAGCCATTTGCAAAGATATTTCAGTAGGTGTAAACTTATTCAAATCAAGTCTATGATATAAAGAGAGAGGCATAACACTAACACAGGCTCCAAGATCACATAAAGCAGTTTTAACATAGTTTCTTTTAATGGAGCATGGTATAGTTGGTACTCCGGGATCTCCTAGTTTCTTAGGTATTCCACCCTTAAAAGTATAATTAGCAAGCATGGTGGAAATTTCAGCTTTCGATATCTTTCTTTTATTAGTAACAATATCTTTCATGTACTTAGCATAAGGATTCATTTTAAGCATATCAGTCAAACGCATACGCAAGAAGATAGGCCTAATCATTTCAACAAAGCGCTCAAAATCCTATCATCCTTTTTCTTGGATGGTTTAGGAGGAAAAGGCATGGGTTTCTGAACCCATGGTTCTCTTTCTTTACCATGCTTCCTAGCAACAAAGTCTCTCTTATCATAACGTTGATTCTTTGATTGTGGGTTATCAAGATCAACAGCAGGTTCAATCTCTACTTCATTGTCATTACTAGGTTGAGCATCAACATGAACATCATTATTAACATTATCACTGGGTTCATGCTCATTACCAGATTGTGTTTCAGCATCAGAAATAGAGATATCATTGGGATTCTCAGGTGTGTCAATAACAGGTTCACTAGAAGCATGCAAAGTCCTATCATTTTTCTTTTTCTTCCTCTTAGAAGGACTAGGTGCATCAACATTATTTCTCTAATAATCTTGCTCAATTATCTTAGGATGGCCCGCAGGATACAGAGGTTCCTGATTCATTTGACCACCTCTAGTCATAACTCTAACAACATTATCATTTTTCTTACTATTTAATTCATTGAGCAAATCATTCTGAGCTTTAAGTACTTGTTCTACTTGAGTGGTAACCATAGAAGCATGTTTACTAATAAGTTTTAGTTCACCTTTAACATTAGCCATATAATCACTCAAGTGTTCAATCATATAAGCATTATGTTTCAATTGTCTACCAACATAAGCATTAAAATCTTCTTGCTTAACCATAAAGTTATCAAACTCATCTAAGCATTGGCTAGCAAACTTAGTAGGAGGGATTTCAGCCTTATCATGTCTATAGAGAGAATTTGCCTTTACTACCTGGGTCGGGTTATCAAGACCATGTATTTCTTCAACAGGCGGTAAATTAAGACCATGTATTTCTTCAACATGCGGTAAAATTTTAACATCTTCAGCTTTAATACTTTTTCTTTCATAGATTTCTTTGCCTCTTGCATATCTTCAGGACTGACAAATAGAATACCCCTTTTCTTCGGAGTTGGCTCAGGAGTTGGTTCAGGAATTGGATAAGGGATTAGATCAGGAAGGGTCCAATTATTTTCATTACTCAACATATTATTCAATAGAATTTCAGCTTCATCAATAGTTCTTTCCCTGAAAACACAACCAGCACAACTATCCAGGTGGTCTCTGGAAGCATCGGTTAGTCCATTATAAAAGATATCAAGTATCACTACAAAAAAAATACACTTCCGTGATGATACGTGTTTGTCACAGTAGGTCGCATTTTTTGTCATGCATGTACATCCATGACGATTTTATGACAGAATCAAGATAGCCATACCTGTGCTGTCGTAGAAGTGTTCCATGACATTACCAAAATTATCATCACGGAAGTGTCCACTTCCATGAAGATAAATCGCGCATCACAGAAGTGCTTTCGTCAAGGGTGACCGACACGTGGCATCCACCGTAATGGAACGTCGTTAAGCTATCGGGTCGGGTTTTGGATCCGATAACCCGTTAACAACCGCGACCAATGGGGATTTTCCATGTGTAAAATCATCATTGGCTGGAGGAAACACGTGTCGGCTCACCGTTGGGACATATGTCATCCGCTCATTGGACCGAAGGTGCCTATGATATGGAGACACGTGGCACGGCCCAACAGAGGCCCATTCCTGTGAAAAGGCCGACCCGTTTGACTTGGTCAAAACGTGGTGGGCCGGCCCATGGAAAGCCTGTTAACGGCCTGTTCGCATATAGCCCATTTACAGCCTGCTAACCCAGGGCCCGTTACGCCCTATCCGAATTAGGCTCAGTAGCGTCATCTGGGCCGTCCAATATGATTTAGCCTGTTTTAACTTCTGACCCATGTGTGGCCCATGACTTCTTTCGGCCCATATGAGGACCTTTGTAGCTCTTGGCCCATTAACGGCCCGTGGTGAAACTGGCCCGTAATGAATAGTGTATCACTTTATACCCATTAATGGCCCATTATTCCATTGGGCCGTTTCCACCCCAAGTTATCTTTCGGCCTTCTCAGGGCCCATTGATTCTTGGGCTCATTTGAAGCATTCGGTTACATACGGCCCGTTACTGTCATTTTCTGCTTGTGGGCCAAATTCAGCCCATCGTTACAGTCGGCCCGTTTGCGGACCGTTAATACGTTGGGCCGTTTTCATGTAAAAAAACCCGTTGGGCTGTTTTCATAGAGTTATCAAATACGGCCTATTAACGACCTGTTATGGTCCACGAATAGTACGGCCCATGATTGGCGAAATGATGATACGCCCCGTAGAAGGCCCATGGATCCTACGGCCCGTATGAGGCCCATGGATAGTACGGCCCGTAGAAGGCCCATGGATCGTACGACCCATAGAAGGCCCAAGGACCCTACGGCCCGTAGAAGGCCCATGGACCCTAAGGCCCGTATAGAAGGCCGATGGATCCTACGGCCGGACGAAGGCCCATGGATCATACGGCCTGCATGAGGCCCATGGTTACAACAATCTGTGTGTTGCCATGATTATTTTGGCCTAGTTACCAAAAATAGGCTATTGTGGCCACTAGAAAAAAAACAGAAAAAGAACTGCAGTGACTACAAGCAAAGAACTAAACAATACAATAAGGAAATAAATAAGCAAGCAATTAACGCTAGCCTATTACCGCTATTACACATATTACATCCATTGGGCATCAAAGTTCGCCACCAGTGCAAATATAGGGAACAAAGCAGCACATTACATACATTGGCCGTCAAAATTGGCCACCAGTGCAAATAAACGCGGCAGCAAAATAAGAGCATAACTGAAACAACTTCAGAAGAGCTCAAGAAATGTTATCCTGGGTATCCACCATGCTGGCAATAAGCTTAGCAAGCTGATTAGCTTTGTCCTGTTTGGCGCTAAAATCCTCCAACGCTTGCTGTTGCACCATAAAGTACATATCTGAATGCTCCAGGGACTTCCGCAGTCCTTCCGCTTCTTGTCGCAGCACAGCTGATCAATGTCTTTCAGCTTGTAGTTGAGACTCAAGAAACTGAACTGATTCAGACAGTGAGTTTGAATAGCTTGTGCAAGCGGTAGTGGCCAGTAACTCGATCACTAAACCAAGACAGGACTTTGGGGTTGTCTCGCTGTCTTCAAGATAGTCTTCCTGAGCGGTTTTATCAGCTTTGTTGGAGACCAACAAGGATGTGTCACTATCTTGAACCTTATCTGCATTACTTCCTTTACTATTGCTTAATAAGGCACTCTTCCCCAATATTCTGTCAGCATTCTAAAAGAAGAAACAAGTAGATACATAACAAGTTTAGCATGTACTAGTATATGAAACTCATTTCGGTGAACCGGTTCATTAGTAAGGTGGACAGGATTAAACTACCAAGTCTTCTATTGCCAATACTAGTACATAATAAAAGCATCAAACAAATATATATCTATGTCCTATGGTCACTGCATTGCCTTGCCAAATCAAAATAGAGACACAGTTCAAATCATATCAGTTCAAGACAAAGCAGCAGTGAAAGAATACAAAGCGTGGGAAACTACACGGCACAACAAGATTTCAGATGGGTACCACGGGTCTACATGTACAACAACACTATTGGCTTTGTTGTGATGCTAGTAATGTGCATGATATGAAAGTCAATTGTATACACAATTGAAATTGAAATCAACAGAGCTATTGATAAGAGCAAACCTATTAAAGAAACATGCATGAACATACCTGCTGTGCCATTGGAGTTTCGATTGGATCCTTCAATTTAAAAATAAGTTTGTATGAGTAAATATAGTGATACAAGAGCAAAGCAATCATAGTTAAAAAAAGGCGTGCCTAAGGGCATCTCCAGCCGTTGGCCCCCCAGGGGGCGCCTAAAATCGCCGCCTGGGGGTGAGCCGGCGCAAAAATTGGGCCTGGGGGCAAGTTGGTCCCCAGCCGCCGGCCCCAGGGCCGCCCCCAGGCACGTTTTGAAATAAAAGAAGTTCGGCGAAGTTCGGCTTAAAAACGATAAAATTCGGCCAAACACGATAAATTTCGGCACATTTCGGCGAAGTTCGCGGATTTTCATTACATAGCACATATACATAAACTAATCTAAAGGAAAAACTGGCTGAAGTCGCCGCCGTCGCCGCCATCAACGTCGTCGGCCTTCTCCTCCTTGACGCGGGCGCCCCTGCTGGACCCCTGCCCGGCGTCGCCATGGCGGACTGGTGGCGGCGCATCATCGTCGTCGTCGTCGCTGTCGCAGATGACGACGACTCCGCCTTCGTCGCGGCCGTGTCGACGCTCCACGAAGCGAAGCAGGGCGGTGCACTGGCGCTCCTTCACCTTCCCCAGGCGCTCCTTCTCCATCGCTATGGAGTCCCTGCGCGCCCATTCCAGGGCCGCGTCGTCGTCGTCGAGCTCCGTCGTCACCGACGCGGCCGGCTCCTTCTTCACCGGCGCGAGCCCCGGCTCCATCTTCACCGGCGCGAGCCCCGGCTCCGTCTTTGGCTTGACGAAGCGCGGAGGAGGAGCCGATGAGTAGGCGTGCCGGCCGCCCTCGTTGATGACGATGCTGGCGCTGCGAGTGCGCCGGCCGAGCGGCGTCTCCGCCACGGGCTCGGCCTTGACGCCGAGCAGAGCCAGAGTGCCGGAGGAGTGCGATGAAGATCGGGAGGAGGAAGAAGAGGAGGAGGACCCGAACCTCCTTGGCGCCCATGGCCCGACGCGTCGGTGCTGCGCCGGGGCGGCCGCCCTCGCCGGGTACGCCAACGGCGGGTCGTTGCCGCCCTCGAGGTACGTCAGCACGCCCTCGAGTGTGCGGCCGGGGACGCCCCACCACAGGTGGCGCCCCTCGCTGTTCTGCCGGCCGCCGACCACCAGCGCGCCGTTGGTGGACGCCAAGCGCTGCTGCTGGCGGCGCTCGAAATACGCTGCCCAAGCCGCGTGGTTGTCGGCGGCGTACTGGGGGAGGGAGAGTTGGGCGTCGGTGAGGGAGGCGCGCACGACCTCGACTTCCTCGGCGAAGTACTTCGGCTTCGCCATGGCGTCGGGCAACGGGGGAATGGGCACTCCCCCGACGCTGAGCCTCCAACCCGTCGGTCCGGCGCGCATGTCCGGCGGCGCCGGGATGTTCGCCTGCAACAGGAGCCAGGACTCCTGTTCGCGGAGCGAACGGCGGCCGAAGCCGTTGGCCGCCGTCTCATCTCCGGGGTAGTGTTCCGCCATGGCGACGGGCTCGGGAGAGGTAGAGAGATAGAGGGAGGGGCTGGGCGGCGGCGCTTGGGAGAGGTAGGGAGAGGGAGGAGCTGGGCGGCGGCGAGGGGCGGGGCTGATGTGGCCACAGGCGAGTGCAGGCCACCGGCTATATAGCCGCGCCGCACCCATGTGTACGCGTGCGAGGGAGGGGAGGCATCGGTGCGTCGTCCCGTGACGCGCCGCCCGTGAGGAATCAATGGCAAGGCTGACCGGAGGCAGCTTTGCCATTGATTCCTCGCGGGAATCGAGGCCGTTGGGGGAAGATGAGGCGCCGTGTCGCTGAAGCGGCGGGCCCGCGGCTGTTTTGCGCCAAAACAGTTCGCCCCGGCGCCCCCGGGCGCCCCCCAGCGCGCCGGGTTCGGCCTGGGTCCGCCGGCGCTGTTTTCTGCCTAGGCCGGCAAAAATCGGGCTCCTGGGGGCGCGACTGGGCCATTTTTTTGCCGCCGGCGCGAAAAAATCGCCTGGGGAGGCCTTCCTGGGGGCGCGGCTGGAGATGCCCTAAGCGAGCGCTTAAGCGCGCCTAGGCTCTAGGCGTTGGCAAAACGCATTGCGCATAACTACGTATAATCTTTGCATAACCGCGCATAAGCATGCGCTTTGGTCAGTAAAGCGCAAGGCGGTGGCAAAACACACAATTAACGCCTGGCGCTTTTTTGAACTATGATAGCAATGGAATATTAAATTAGAACAGTTGTTCTTCAGGTTTAGGCACTTGTTCTACATGAACAGAGTACAATAAGACACAAGAATATAATACTTAAAAATAGAAAATGAGCTCATAGACCTTACCACATTCTTGGTTCGGGACCAGTACAGAACAAGGTGTTCCCAGTCATCGTCTAGTAAATGTGTCTCAGGAGAACATAAGGGAATTTGATGAGTTTGTTTGCCGGTGAAGTACGTTTTCTTCAGGTAATTCCGATACTGCAACCAAGCATTCTTGAAGATAGCAGAGGTATTAGCACAGGTTACCTCATCCTGAGTTTCCAAATTGGTCCTTCTCTATAGAGAAAAATGGGAAATTTTGTTGTATTATAACCATCATGGAGGTAGGATGTATGGGACGAAGCAAAGTCATTGCCATGAATAACATTACTTACACATAACTCCTGGACAAACACCTGCAATTGGCATTTTCCTTCATCTTCAGTATAATATTTCCAAGATGGGAAGATACACACATACGATTTACCAACATCAAATGTGATAGATGCTAAACTACGACTAGCCGGTTGTGCTTCCTCCACAGGAATAGGCGTACTAACTGGTGGAGTTGGGGTTCGCCGTGATAGTACTGGCCCTTTGGGCATAAGGATGGCAATGAGTCGGGTTTGGATCGGGTTGAACAATATCAAATCCATATCCATGAAGATAGTCTTTGCCCGCCCATGAAAAAGTCCATGGGTGAAAAATTGTGTCCATGTCCAAATCCGATGGATATCCATACCCACTGGATATCCATTGGGTCCTCTCGAGACATATAAATAAGACATAACACAATATTAACATAAACTCTTACATTCTTCACCTCGTGGCAGGCTAGGCTTCACTTATGGTAAATCAACATCCACTAACAACCTAAGATCATTTAGTATTTTTCTAACATATGAGAATGATGAGTCATTTAAGAAGGAGGTAAAAATAAGGGAAGGGGTGTTGGAGTATGTTACGGAGGGGATTGAATGTCAACTAATAAAAGTTACGATGGGGATTGTGTAATTTCTTATGCATGTTTTAGATTAAAAAAGTGTAAAATTGTTGTGGGGCATATGACCGTGGGGCAAGGATAGCAAATTTTCCTCCATTAAGTCATACTGTCGGGTCGGGTTTGGGTATATCCATGGGTACAAGATTATATCCATGCCCTATCCACGAAAAATCGGGGCGGGTTTGGGCGCCGCCCATGGACACAAAAGCATATCCAAACCCTATCCATTTGGGTCGGATATCCATGGATATCCATGTCCATGGATAAAATTGCCATCCTTATTTGGGCACTGGAGCCGCCTTACTAACTGCTCTTGTTTGGGACCTCTATGGTGGAGATGGTGCTGTGTCAACAGGAACTGGGTTACTATCGGCTGGGGTTGGGGTTAGATTGCTGAAGCTGGTTCTCTGTCCATCGCAGTAGGGGTACAATCTGCGAGAGTTTGGGTTATGTGTGGTAGGGCTGGTTCTTGTGCATGTACAACCGGGGTGCTATCTCCACCAAGAGGTAGCACTGTTTTATTTGAAGACCGTGTTTTTAGTCCGCTAGATACTGGCATCACCCGCTCCAATTCAAATGGCTGATAAACAGGAAACATAGTTGAATGTATAGACATTGTATGAGAGACAGATGCAATAGATAGTGTGGAAAAAAGAGGGCATGAAATAGTTGACATGTATATTGTTTAACTAAAACAGATAGCATGACATAATTTCACATATATGATGTCTATCTAAACTGGATAGCATAGCATAACATAATTCAAAGATATGATGAATAACTAAACATGATCGCATGACATAATTCACCTACATGTTATCTAAGTAATCAGGATCGCATCATTTAATTCACATATGTGATTTATATGCTAAACATAGGGCATTCGATATGATGTCTGAACTAAGAACATGGTGTTGAATATTGTGTATATGATGTCTAAACTATGCAATGCAAGACACCGTATGCATGATATGAGCAGTATAACCATGCCAAGTTAGAGCATACACCTCAGTGGGGGAATAGGACTGGTCATCTGTCTCTGAATCCATCTCTGAGGAGCTATCGGGACCCAACAAGAGATCTGCTTCGACAGGTAGCACTGTCTGCTCTGAAGGCCTTGTTTTCACTCCAGATTTTTCCATCTCCCACCCAAATGGCTGATTCACAGGAAGAGTAGTTCAATGTACAAACATTGTCAACAAATGGAAATGTAATGAATAAAAGGATGGGCAAGATATCATTCAAATATATGATGCCTGGTTAAACAGGATGGCATTGCACATTTCACATATATTATGGCTGGCTAAAAGACATGAGACTGCATAATTCCTATATACAATATAGAAACTAAACAGGTGGCATTACAGAATATGTCAAAACTAAGCAGATGACATATATGATGTCAAAAGTAGGCACTGCAAGGCAACATATGCATGATATGACTAACATCATCATGCCAAGGTAGAGCAAACACCTTGGGAGGGGGGGTAAATAGGAGTGGTCAGCGGCGTCTGAATCCGCCTCAGAATAGACATCTTCCTTTGGATTACAATCTGGAGAGGGGTGGGGAGGGTTTGCCATTGAACCCACCATGGAGCGATGTCTGCATGGCATTGTATTGCCGCGCAAAACTCTTCTCTTTTTCTCTACATGTTCAGCATGACTGAGTACAATATCTGACATGCATACGAAAAAAATATGGTGAGATTATGTAAGGAGAGCATGCAGAAATTTAGAGTGATGGTAACAACCAGTGGATCGACATTTTTCCATTGAACCAAAATAGCCCTAATGGATCGACGTGAATGTATAGTAATAAGTGATGCAACAAGTGTACAACCTCTTTGTCCTAGCCGTGTCGACCTCAGCATCATTGGGTTGGTCGCTGAAGCAGTTGAGGTAGAGGTGGCTGTCAGAGGTGTGGGGGAAGATCTGAGGAATCTGTAGACGGCGTCCAGGGCACTGCTCTGTTGTGATGGATCGTTCTGTCGTTGGAGCAGCTCCGGTGAGCCGTAAGACGTCAAGGCTGAAGCAACAAAAGACAGACATCGTCAATCTCAAGTGGGATTCTAATAGCATCTCCAATAGATGATGTAAAATTAACATCACCAAAAACCACCTGACTACAACAGATGAGGTAAAAACTGTTGACTCTGAACTTAACTGTCGAACTGAAATTTATTGTGGAATCTGAATGCTACTGTCGAAACTGGATGCAATGGTAGCAGAGAGGCACTTGACATGTAGTTTAGGGAGGGCCTATAGTTCATCTTCAACCTGCACCCCCCTGAGCTGCCAGCCACCACCGACCGAACCGCCGGCCCCAGCGCCGCCTCGCCGCCCCGAAACAACTCGCCACCGCCGCCCCGGCCAGCCCTCTAGGCCCCCTGCCCCCACCCTGAACCCTAAGATAGATAGTGGGGTACCTCTCCGGTGAGCCCCCGTCCCCGCTGCGGGTGGTTCTTCCTTAACTCCGGCGAGCCCCCCAACCCCTGAAAATTGACTGACCCAAAAGTCGATTCAGTCGACTGAAGTGTGGCTTAATCAAAGCAGAGCAGCAGCAAAAGCGAGGGGGAGAGAACCAACAGCAGCTGGGCGAGCGAGCAATCGAGCGAGAGCCGGAGCAGCAGCAGCAGCGCGAGCGAGCGAGCGAGAGCCGGAGCAGCAGCAGGAGATCCGGCTGGTATGGACGCTGCCGCCGAAGGGGCCTCGCACTGGGGGAGAGCTACCGTGGAGATGTCGCCCGCGGCGCCGGCTTCAAGGTAGCCGCTCCATGGGGGTGCGGGATGGAGCACCGTCGGCGCCGGGAGGTCGAGTTAAGGAGAAGGTGCGATGCGATGAGTGTACAACCTCTTTGGTGGCGCCGAGTAGGCCTCGGCTTCGTCTGAGGAGTCGGTGAGGATGTTGCGGTTTCGGTGGAGTAGGTTAAGGCGGCGCTGTAGGGATGGAGCAGCCGCGATAGACGAGGCGATCGTCGGAGCAGCTCCTTGGAGGTGGAGGATGGGGCGGCTGAACCGGCGGGACGGCGAGATGGACGACAGATCCTCATCCGGAGAGGTGGACGAGGGACGTCGAGCTGTTGCGGTGGACGAGTCATTGGGCAGCGGTGACGTGGCGGACGGAGGAGGGTGGGGTTTCGCGGCTGGAGCGGAGAGGTTATGGCGGCCTGGGATTTCGAATGGCGAAAAGGGGCCGATGGGAGGGGGTGAAGCATGACTTAGGGACGCGCTTGTCCAAAATGTAGGGTCTGTTACAAAAGTACCCCCCACCGATTTGAACTAGCGGCCCTTTCGGCTCAGGGTTAGAAGGGGGATTTTGCGTGTCGGGATTTGGCAGCTGGAGGGAGTTTTCGCGCGCGTTGTAATTTCGGGATAGCAAGGCGCGGGTTGTGAAGGCGCCAATTTTGGGAGCACGATATCTGAATTTTTGGGATATAACAAGACACGGGTTGAATTTTAGGGACAAGCCTAATGAGTAGTAATATTGTACTTGTACGTACCAAATCAATTCGCACTTCCCTCAACCAAAAAGAAAACGAAAAAAATAAAACTATTCACACCACACAAAGAGAGAGTCTTGCCCCGTTTTACTATACAAATGCTATTCGAAGCTACTCCCTCCTTCCATCTATATAGGGCCTAATGCGTTTTTCGATGCTAACTTTGACCAAATATTAGAGCAATGATATATGACATGCAACTTACACAAAGCACATCGTTAAATTCGTTTGTGAAAGGTTCTTTCAATGATATAATTTTCACATTATGCATGCCATTTACTATTAATCTTGTCAATAGTCAAAGGCGGTCTTAAAAATCTCATTACGCCCTATATAGATGGAAGGAGGGAGTATGAATCCATGTTATGTCCGATTAAATTTTTTCGCTTGTTGTATAATGCATGTAACCTACTCATACCAACATTTTAGTGCATTCCATATGTCTATACTACCGCTGCAATTCGAACTAAATTTGAACTCGTTTCTCTATTTCAATAAGAATCTACAATCATGATTGTTGCCAACTTCAACCATCATAGTTTCCTTGCTATCCGCCAGATATAAATCGAACGGCCTATAATGCAGGATGGCAGGCACACCATCATCAACAACTCCGTTTTTTATAAGAGTAGAGATAAAATGTATTAAATGTAGTATAACATGTTCATAACCACACCATGTGTATCACCGTTATATATATTCACACATGCATCGGTTTGAAACACTATGATAAATTCTTCAAATATGTGAATTTGCTTTTTATAATGAAGTATATATGATCTCTATTCGTCTTTTACACCCACACAACCCTCTTATCTTTGTAGCTAGCGCTAACTTTCTCTTGTGCATGCACACGCCTGCATCCCTCTCACCCTCCCTCAGCATTCTCTAGCTCCATCATGCAAATTCGTCTTTTCACTTTAGGTCGTTCACCCATGGTGTGTGTAGGCCCGCCAGCTCCTTCTTTACGGCACACATCGATCGATATGCCTCTCTAGCCAGGTGTGCGTAGCACAAACACAAGCTTCCCCTCTTCTCTTGTCACCGTCCATGCCTCACTCCCACCACTCTTTTCATCGTTCTCGTACTCGCACACTCCTCCCCCCTCGATATAGTATGCCTCTCGTACCACCTCCTACATGCATCCCTTCCTCTCTATCCTTCTCCTCGTGCCTCATTTGCTTCTAACACACATATGCATGTATACCGATCGATCTCCCAACATATACCTAGATCGACTTTAACTACCCCCCCATTGATCGACATACCTCACAAGTTATGTCTCTCCTTTCTCTAACAAAGGGCGATTGATCTTCCTATGTAGTTATGTCTGCTTACCACAGCCACATCGTCCCCCCTCATCATTCGTGCATGCCTCCTGACCCGTCTCTCACACGCACATGCACAGACAACAAGCAGCCATCTCCTCTCTTATTGATATTGCGGGCGTGCCCTCCATTTGTCTAGAAAGCCTATCCCACCATTTGTTAGAAGCAACTCCACTACCACCCCCTCCAACACTCTAGCTCTGTCTCTCTCCCAACCTTATTCCTCTCTTGCACGTATGCACGGATGTCGATCGATCTCCCTTAATACATGAGGCAGATCGATCTCCTTAATACATGAGGTAGGCCTCTCTCCTCCTCCACACATATACCAGCCATTGTACCTCTATAGTTAATTGGGCCTCCGTCTTCCCCCACCACACATCGATAGTCGAGCGCTGCGGGTAGGTATCCATGCCACAGAGGCAAACTGCACATGTCCCATCTCACGTTACAGTAGGCCAGCCACTCTATATCTTTGACGTGGGCACACACAAATTCGATGGCACTCTTTATCGATCGCGCGCGCACACACACACACACATCATCATCCCTCTCTTCGATTCTATGGACACCTCAAGATGCATTTGTATGAGCAGTTTATCTTGTGAGAGAAAAGGTTGAACGAGGGAAGGCCTTATTTGCGAACATGGAGAGACGTGTGGGTATATTTTTGGAAAATTGCCATAGTTTCTTTCCTATCCGTTAGATATAAATCCGATGGCCTACATTGCAGGATGGCACGCACACCATCATCACCAACTCTATTTTCTACTCCCTCCGTCCGAAAATACTTGTAATCAAAACGGATAAAAAGAGATGTATCTAAAACTAAAATACGTCTAGATACATTTCCATTTATCCATTTTGATGACAAGTATTTCTGGACGGATGGAGTATTTGTCTTTTTAGAGATTTCAACAAGTGACTATGACCGGACCTTACCAACATACTCAAAAAAGTAGTCCATAATTTTAATATAGGATACATGGCGCAGGAGTACTAAGTATTATTAATACAGTTTTGCTAGAACTCATCTAGATGAGATATAATTTGGGCTCATTCATCTTTTATAGCCATTGGATGTGATGCTATATAAGATGCGTGTGTGCTGACGTGGGTTGTATTTGTTCTTGTGCAACGAACTGACCACTGCATGTCATGTTTGATAGTCTCAAGTCATTAAAAGCATACAAGCCCCACATCACTGCTTGGTTGATTCCTCTATTTATGTCAAAAAATAAGAAACAACGTGGGAGTTAATGCACCATGCCTATGTGTTTACTATTTGGTTTTCGTTAGATGACTTAATACTCACCTAGACGGAGGGAGTATTCAATTTGACAGCGGGCGACGCAGTTCCTGATATGGCTTTAATGCAGACAAGGGAGGGAGTAGCGTTTCCCGATATGTTGAACGTCCAATGCATCCTCCTTCAATTAATGCATGATGGAAGTAATGGGAGGAGGTCCGGGAAAAGAGGCTGCACGATGTGAATGCAACGTAGTTTGCCCTCATTGCCCTCATATAAAGGCGCCCCTCCATTCCAATGCATCTACCACATCGTACGCACCTAAGCATTTGCCTAAGAACCTACACTAAGCGCAAAAGAGATCACTCCAGACCCATGGTAGCAATGCTCATGAGCGGCCAGCGGCTGCGCCAGATGGTCCATGACACCGGCCTGCGGCATGGCGCCGAGGATCGTCTCCAGACGGTGTTGGAGACCGGCTGGTGGATGGCCGCTTTTGACGCCAACTACGACTCTCAGTTGGACCAGATGATCATCTCCAGACGGTGTTGGAGACCGGCTGGTGGATGGCCGCTTGCCACCCTAATCGGCCTCCATGGCCGGAACCTCTTTCAAGCACTGGTGGCGCTGCGACTGCCCGCCGACGCCACGAAGAATGTCCACCTGGAGGTCGTGCTCGCCGCGAGGCGCCTCGCCCTGCAAGAATTCGTCAACCTACACATCCACATGTACGAGGAAATCGTGTACATAGGTATCTACAAGGCCAGTGAGGACGCTATGACGTTGGCCTTCCTCAACCGGCTGGAAGCCTTGGATGCCTTTGCTGAGAAGCACCTCGACCTCGCCACAAAAGCCGCCGGTCGGTGGCCCGGCGCACTAAGTTGAGGAGGAGGAGGTCGTACGTTCGTGGATCCATCTTTCTTCTTGCCTTCTGTAACCACCACTGCGATCGCATCATCATGGCCTTAATTCTTATTGTGTCGTTGCATTCTCATTGCAGTCAATACCGACATGTGCGATCCCTTTGCTTAATTATATGCATCACTGTAACTAGTACTCCATCCGTCAATTTATAAGTTGTGCGTACCTTTCCATCAACTTTGTGCAACGCGCGGGCATCTTGCTAGAAACACTAGAATATGTCTATATAAAAATCCGTATGTGATAGTCCATTTGAAATCTCAAAAAAGACAAATATTTAGGTACAGAGGGAGTAATATATTAGGAGTATATCAAAACAATAGTGATTTCTTTCAAGTTTGTGAACAAATACTACTATTCTACTACTTTGGATCTGTCGCAACGCACGGGCACATTGCTGGTAAAAGGAAAAGGCC
Organism: Triticum dicoccoides; assembly: GCF_002162155.2. Classification (NCBI taxonomy): domain Eukaryota; kingdom Viridiplantae; phylum Streptophyta; class Magnoliopsida; order Poales; family Poaceae; genus Triticum; species Triticum dicoccoides. The sequence continues at coordinate 248,866,902 of NC_041388.1, forward strand.
TGCCGCGTTCGCGTCGCACCCCCACACGCCCAGGAATCGGGAGTACAACACGGTCTGTCCGGCACGACACATAGCTTAGGGAAGGCATGTTGCCTAGCATTTTCACTTTCATGTGGGACCGTCATTGAGCAAACCGACACCCTGCTCGCCGTCGGGTTGGAAAACAGAAACGAGGGGAAGATCTAGCTGTAGCATGGAAGCTAAGAAATTTGGTGTCAGACGGGGCTCGTTGATAGAGTAGGAGCATTCCGTACTAGTACTACTCCTACTAGTACCAAGTTTGTACTCCTAATACTATATTACTAGTACTACCACTATACAACTAGTAGGTACGTGCACGGCACAACATCGTAGGAACAAAAAATGGGAAGATCTTGTTTTGGGTGATTTATCTTTTTTTCAATCAACATAGTATGAATAATATGATGTGGGGGGCACGCATGAAGCTTATGTGGCTTGGTTGCATGGCTACGGAAGGTTAGAGAAAAATAAATAGATAATGTGTTTAGAGTGCACTCCACTAAATAGATATATATATATATATATATATATATATATATATATATATATATATATATATATATATATATATATA
>NC_041388.1:248867967-248908065 GCF_002162155.2 Triticum dicoccoides
CTAAATAGATATACTTTGGATCCATTGCAACGGACCGGCACATCTATATCTATACCCCCTATATAGTGTGTGAAAAACTTTGAAAGTTGGTCGTTGGATGAAGCCAATCCGATGGTACAAAGATGGCAAATCCGAGCACTACTGGCCGTTGGATATCATCCACCAGATTCTGCCACATGTATAATCTAGAAGACTCCATGGTTGAACTTAATTCATGACTAACTTTGCCACAACTAAGCTTAGGCAAAGTTATTAGTTCTTCAAAACGAGAGAAACAAGTTGGCAAGCCTAAGGGAATCTTGCCACATTTTTTGTGTGTATGTCATGTGGGGCCTTAGTGTGGCTTGTGTAAGGTGTGTCTTGAACCAAACACTCACCTAAGTTAATCAAACTTGCCTAACCTTACATTCCACTAGATTTTGCCACATGTTAGAATCCAGAAAGCTCCACATGTAGAAGCACAATGCACAAACCACCAGAATCTCATGCATGCAATGCACGTGTACCTTACTAGTACTAGTTGGTAGTAGTAAGAAACAAATTCCAGTTTTGGCACGAGCTCGTACTGTGGGAGCACCACAAGGCCTGCCGCAGGAGTTACATTTCCCTCTCGGGGCCCACGGGGCCGAACTTCAGTGGCTTAGTGCCCGGCCTATGAGTCAATGACATACGGACCTTAAATGCGGCTGGCCCACATGTCATTCTCATGGTGGTGGCTGATAACCCACAAGTATAGGGGACCGCAACAACTTTCGAGGGTAGAGTATTCAACCCAAATTTATTGATTCGACACAAGGGGAGCCAAAGAATATTCTCAAGTATTAGCAGCTGAGTTGTCAATTCAACCACACCTGGAAACTTAGTATCTGCAGCAAAGTGTTTAGTAGCAAAGTAATATGATAGTGATGGTAACGGTAACAAAAAGAGTAACGAATGCAAAGTAATGTTTTTGGTATTTTGTAGTGATTGTAACAATAGCAACGGGAAAGTAAATAAGCGTAAACCAGTATATGGAAAGCTCGTAGGCATCGGATCAATGATGGATAATTATGCCGGATGCGGTTCATCATGGAACAGTCATAACATAGGGTGACACAGAACTAGCTCCAATTCGTTAATGTAATGTAGGCATGTATTCCGAATATAGTCATACGTGCTTATGGAAAATAACTTGCATGACATCTTTTGTCCTAACCTCCCGTGGCAGCGGGGTCCTAATGGAAACTAAGGTATATTAAGGCCTCCTTTTAATAGAGAACCAGAACAAAGCATTAGCACATAGTGAATACATGAACTCCTCAAACTACGGTCATCACCGGTAAGTATCCCGATTATTGTCACTTCGGGGTTAACGGATCATAACACATAATAGGTGACTATAGACTTGCAAGATAGGATCTAGAACTCTCATATATTGATGAAAACATAATAGGTTCAGATCTGAAATCATGGCACTTAGGCCCTAGTGACAAGCATTAAGCATAGCAAAGTCATAGCAACATCAATCTCAGAACATAGTGGATACTAGGGATCAAACCCTAACAAAACTAACTCGATTACATGATAAATCTTATCCAACCCATCACCGTCCAGCAAGCCTATGATGGAATTACTCACGCACGGCGGTGAGCATCATGAAATTGGTGATGGAGGATGGTTGATGATGACGATGGCAACGAATCCCCCTCTCCGGAGCCCCGAACGGACTCCAGATCAGCCCTCCCGAGAGGTTTTAGGGCTTGGCGGCGGCTCCGTATCGTAAAACATGATGATTTCTTCTCTCCTATTTTTTTCTCCCCGAAAGCAGCTATATAGAGTTGGAATTGGAGTCGGGGGGTCTCCAGGGGGCCCACGAGGTAGGGAGGCGCGCCCTAGGGGGGGCGCCCCACCCTCGTGGCAAGGGTGTGGGCCCCCTGGCCTTCATCTTTGGCGAGGATTTTTTATTATTTATTGTAAGATATTCCGTGGAGTTTCAGGTCATTTCGAGAACTTTTGTTTTCTGCACATAAAACAACATCATGGCAATTCTGCTGAAAACAGCGCCAATCCTGGTTAGTTCCATTCAAATCATACAAGTTAGAGTCCAAAACAAGGGCAAAAGTGTTTGGAAAAGTAGATACGACGGAAAGAAATCAACTCCCCCAAGCTTAAACCCTTGCTTGTCCTGAAGCAATTCAGTTGACAAACAGAAAGAAATAAATAAAAACTTTTACAAACTCTATTTGCTCTTATTTTTGTAAATATGTCAAGCTAGCATTCAAGTTTTCAGCACAAGATTATAACTAACCATATTTTCAATAATTCTCAGGTCTCATGATTACCCGTATCAATAGCATAATAAACTAGCAAGCCATAATAATAAATCTCGGATGAAAACACTTTCTCAAAACAATCATAATATGATATAACAAGATGGTATCTCGCTAGCCCTTTCTGAGACCGCAAAACATAAATGCAGAGCACCTTTAAAGATCAAGGACTGACTAGACATTGTAATTCATGGTAAAAGAGATCCAATCATAGTCACACCCAATATAAATTACAGTGATGGATGCAAATGACAGTTGCGCTCTCCAGCTAGTGCTTTTTAATAAGAGGGTGATGACTCAACATAAAAGTAAATAGATAGGCCCTTCGTAGAGGAAAGCAAGGATTTGTAGAGGTGCCAGAGCTCGGTTTTGAAATAGAGGTGAATAATATTTTGAGCGGTATACTTTCATTGTCAACATAACAACCAAGAGATGGTGATATCTTCCATGCTACACACATTATAGGCGGTTCCCAAATAGAATGGTAAAGTTTATACTCCCCCTCCACCAACAAACATCAATCCATGGCTTGCTCGAAACAACGAGTGCCTCCAACATGCATCAGGTCCCAGGGGGAGTTTTGTTTGCAGTCATTTTGATTTAGTTTGCATAAAGCATGGGACTGGGCATCCCAGTGACCATCCACTTATCTCGTGAGTGAGGAGCGGAGTCCACTCCTCTTGAGAATAACCCACCTAACATGGAAGATACAGACAGCCCTAGTTGATACATGAGCGATTCGAGCATACAAATCAGGATGATTATTTGAAGGTTTAGAGTTTGGCACATAAAAATTTACTTGGAACGGCAGGTAGATACCGCATATAGGAAGGTATAGTGGACTCACTTGGAATAACTTTGGGGTTTAAGGGATTTGGATGCACAAGCAGTATTCCCGCTTAGTACAGGTGAAGGCTAGCAAAAGACTAGGAAGCGACCAACTAGAGAGCGACAACAGCCATGTACATGCATTAAAATTAATAAACATTGGATGCAAGCATGAGTAGGATATAATCCACCATGAACATAAATATCGTGAAGGCTATGTTGATTTGTTTCAACTACATGCGTGAACATGTGCCAAGTCAAGTCACTTAAATCATTCAGAGGAGGATACCACCCTATCATACCACATCATAACCATTTTAATAGCACGTTGGCACGCAAGGTAAACCATTATAACTCATAGCTAAGCAAGCATGGCACAAGCAACTATGATATCTAATTTTCATTGCAAACATGTTTATTCATAACAAGCTGAATCAAGAACGATGAACTCATCATATTTACAAAAACAAAAGAGGTCGAGTTCATACCATCTTTTCTCATCTCAGTCAGTCCATCACATATCATCATAATTTCCTTTCACTTGCACGACCGAACGATGTGAATAATAATAAGAGTGCACGTGCATTGGACAAAGCTGGAATCTGCGAGCATTCAATAAACAGGAGAAGACATAGCAATATGGGATCTTTGTTAAATCAACAATAATGCATATAAGAGCCACTTCGACAATTTAATCATGATCTTCTCCTACTGACCCCCAAAGGAAAGAAAAGAAATAAAACTATTTACACGGGAAAGCTCCCAACAAGCAAAAGAAGAACAAGAAATCTTTTTGGGTTTTCTTTTTAATTACTACTACAAGCATGGAAGGTAAATTAATTAAAAGCTACAACTAATTTTTTTGGTTTTTTCTTAAGGTTTATTAAACACACAAGAAGAAATCATAAAAAGGAAATTAAACTAGCATGGATGATACAATGAAAAAGTATGAGCACCGACATCTAGCAATGAGTGTGTGAATATAAATGTAAAGTCGGTGAGAAATACATACTCCCCCAAGCTTAGGCTTTTGGCCTAAGTTGGTCTCTGGCCACGACTGGCCTGGCTGATATCCATAATAATAGTTGTTGGGGTCGTACTGTGATGCAGCGGCTATCGCCTCTTGAGCTGCAGTGTGGCGACGAGCGGCCTCCGCTCTTCTCTCGTACTCATCTGCCTCCTCTCTGGTAATAGTATATCCTCCTCTTGCCTAATAATCAAAGAAAGCAGGAGCAGGGAGAGTAATATGGACAGCACGACGTCTGTCAAAGATTAGTCGGTACTGGAGAGGTGATTCGTTCCTCTCGACAAAATGGTGGGAAACCATTGAATCAAAATCTAAATAAGCAGGAGGCAACTCCATGTCTCCTTCACGAACGTCTATCTCAAGAAATTTAGCCAAGCGGGTTGCATAAATTCCTCCAAAGAAATCTCCATTATGTCTATTATGATGCAACCTACGAGCTACAATGGCTCCCATATGATAAGATTGGTCTCCTGACACAGCACTCCTGAGAATGCTAAGGTCAGGGACACACATGTGACATGCTTCATCCTTAGCATTTATGCACCTACCTATGAAGAGAGCAAAATAATGTATAGCAAGAAAGTGAATGCTCCCTATGGTAGCTTGCGTTATATCTCTAGATTCCCCGACAGTTATACTAGCAAGAAAGTTTCTGAATTCAGATTTAGGGGGATCCCTAACACTACCCCATTGTGGAAGTTTGCAAGCAAAAGTGAAATCCTCTAAGTCCATGGTATAAGATTTATTATAAAGATCAAACATGACTGAATGAGAATTACGCGAAGATGAATACTCAAACCTCCTCACAAAAGAGCTTGTGAGATCATGATACTGGGGGCATTTGTCTGCCTCAAAGTCAAGGACGCACTGGAGCGTCTCTTGGTGGCTCTTCGTCAGCATCACGCATTGCAAGCCTGGGTCCTTGCTTCTTTGAAGAACCACCTTGGAACATTTTCCTAAGCATATTTCTTCCTCTGAAAAATTCTTAAATTTTTTTAGTAACTTCAAAATAAAAGTAAACCAAACTCAATAATATTGATAGCAACCACTCCTACAAGTGCCTAGAGCCTATATCATGCATCAAAACTACTTTTGACCATATAAATTTGACATGCAAGCTCAAGAACAAGGTCACCTAAGCAACACAAATTTGCAATGAATAAAGCACTAGAAAAAAACTGATTGGACCAATGGAGGAGTCACATACCAAGGAACAATCTCCCCAAGCAGTTTTGTGAGAGGTGCTTTGAGCAAGGAGATCGAAAATGGTAGCAAAGAGGGCTGGAACTCGTTCCTGAGTTAATTTTTCGTGTTTGTGGGAGGAAGAAGAAGAAGATGGGTGCAGGAATAAGTGGAGGAGGGCCATCGTGGGCCCACGAGGCAGGGGGCGCGCCCTAGAGGGGTGGGCGCACCCTCCAACCTTGTGGCAAGGTGGCTGCCCCCCTGGTGTGTTCTTTGTTCCATAAATCCTCAAATATTCTAGAAAAAAAATCATATTTAATTTTCAGGGCATTTGGAGAACTTTTATTTTCGAGGTATTTTTATATTGCACGGATAATCAGGTAATAGACAGACAAATTATTTATTTTTATTTTATTTAAACTAAATAATAGAAAGTATAGAGAGGGTAGAGAAGGTTGTGCTTCTAGTTTCATCCAACTCATGGTCATCAAAAGGAATCCACTAACAAGGTTGATCAAGTCGTGTTAACAAACTCATTCCGATTAACATGAAACCGGAGAAATTTCGAATAACACTAGGTTACCTCAACGGGGATATGCACATCCCCAATAATAAGTATATCATATTTCTTCTTGACAGTAGGAAGAGGAAATTCAAAATCTCCAAATATAATCGATGGAATTTTTCCGATAGAATTGATAGTACGAACTTGAGGTTGTTTCCTCGGAAAGTGTACCGTATGCTCATTACCATTAACATAAAAAGTGGCATTGCCTTTGTTGCAATCAATAACAGCCCCTGCAGTATTAAGAAAAGGTCTTCCAAGAATACTAGACATACTATCGTCCTCGGGAATATCAAGAATAACAAAGTCTGTTAAAATAGTAACATTTGCAACCACAACAGGCACATCCTCACAAATGCCGGCAGGTATAGCAGTTGATTTATCAGCCATTTGCAAAGATATTTCAGCAGGTGTCAACTTATTCAAATCAAGTCTACGATATAAACAGAGAGGCATAACAATAACACCGGCTCCAAGATCACATAAACCAGTTTTAACATAGTTTCTTTTAATGGAGCATGGTATAGTAGGTACTCCTGGATTTCCAAGTTTCTTTGGTATTCCACCCTTAAAAGTATAATTAGCAATCATGGTGGAAATTTCAGCTTCTGGTATCTTTTTTTATTTTTAATAATATCTTTCATGTACTTAGCATAAGGATTGGTTTTAAGCATATCAGCTAATTGCATACGCAAAAAGATAGGTCTATTCATTTCAGCAAAGCGCTCAAAATCCTCATCATCCTTTTTCTTGGATGGTTTGGGAGGAAAAGGCATGGGTTTCTGAACCCAAGGTTCTCTTTCTTTACCATGTTTCCTAGCAACAAAATCTTTCTTATCATAACGTTGATTCTTTGATTGTGGGTTATCAAGATCAACAGCAAGTTCAATTTCTACATCATTATCATTACTAGGTTGAGCATTATTATGAACATCATCATTAGCATTTTCTTTAGGTTCATGTTCATTGCCAGATTGAGTTTCAGCATCATACATAGAGATATCATTTGGATTATCAGGTGGTTCAGCAATAGGTTCACTAGAAGTTTGCACAGTTCTATCATTTTTCTTTTTCTTCCTTTTAGAAGAACTAGGTGCATCAATTTTATTTCTCTGAGAATCTTGCTCAATTCTCTTATGGTGGCCTTCAGAATACAAAGGTTCCCGAGTCATTCTACCAGTTCTAGTAGCCACTTTAACAACATAATCATTTTTCTTACTATTCATCTCATTGAGTAATTATTTTTGAGCTTTAAGTACTTGTTCTACTTGAGTGGTAACCATAGAAGCATGTTTGCTAACAAGTTTAAGTTCACCTCTAATATTAGCAATATAATCACCCAAGTATTTAATCATATCAGCATCTGTTTTAATTGTCTACCAAAATAAGCATTGAAGTCTTCTTGCTTAAACATCAAATTATCAAACTCATCCAAGCATTGACTAGCAATTTTAGTAGGAGGGATTTCAGCTTTATCATATCTATAGAGAGAATTTACCTTTACTACCTGTGTCGGGTTATCAAAGTCTGGAGGTTCTTCAATAAATAAAGGATTAAGATCATATGTTTCTTCAATAGGTGGTAAATTAAGACCATGTATTTCTTCAATAGGAGGTAAATTCTTAACATCTTCAGCTTTAATACCTTTTTCTTTCATAGATTTCTTTGCCTCTTTCATATCTTTGGGACTGAGAAATAGAACACCTCTCTTCTTCGGAGTTGGTTTAGGAATAGGATCATTAATTGGAGCAGGAGCTGGCTCAGGAGGTGCCCAATTATTTTCATTTGTCAACGTATTGTTCAATAAGATTTCAGCTTCATCTGGTGTTCATTCCCTGAAAAGAGAACCAACACAACTATCCAGGTAATCTCTAGAAGCATCGGTTAGTCCATTATAAAAGATATCAAGTATTTCATTTTTCTTAAGAGGATGATCAGGCAAAGCATTAAGTAACTTGAGAAGCCTCCCCCAAGCTTGTGGGAGACTCTCTTCTTTAATTTGCACAAAGTTGTATATTTCCTTTAAAGTAGCTTGTTTCTTATGAGCAGGGAAATATTTAGCAGAGAAGTAGTAAATCATATCCTGGGGACTACGCACACAACCAGGATCAAGAGAAATAAACCATATCTTAGCATAACCCTTTAATGAGAACAAAAATATTTTAAGGATATACAAGTAGCGAGATCTCTCATCATTAGTGAATCGGGTAGCTATATCATTTAATTTAGTAAGATGTGCCACAACAGTTTCAGATTCATAGCCATGAAAAGGATCAGATTCAACCAAAGTAATTATATCAGGATCAACAGAGAATTCATAATCCTTATCAGCAACACAGATAGGTGAAGTAGCAAAAGCAGGGTCAGGTCTCATCCTAGCATTTAGAGATTGCTTATTCCATTTAGCCAATAAATTTTGAGTTCATATCTATCTTTGCAAGCTAAAATAGCTAAAGAAGCTTCGTGATCAAATAAATAACCCTCAGGAATAACAAGTGATTCTTCATCATCACTTTCATCTTCATAATTAGATTCAATATTTTCAATCTCTCTAGCCCTAGCAAGTCGTTCCTCGAGAAAATCACTAAGTGGCATAGTAGTATTAGGCATAGAGGTAGTTTCATCATAAGCATCATGTATAGCAGAAGTAGCATCATCAATAACATGCGACATATCAGAACGAATAGCAGAAGCAGGTTTAGGTGTCGCAAGCTTACTCATAACAGAAGGTGAATCAAGTGCAGAGCTAGATGGCAGTTCCTTACCTCCCCTCGTAGTTGAGGGATAAATCTTGGTTCTTGGATCTTTCAAATTCTTCATAGTGTCCAGCATATATAAATCCCAAGTGACTCAAAGAATAGAGCTATGCTCCCCGGCAACAGCGCCAGAAATTAGTCTTGATAACCCACAAGTATAGGGGATCGCAACAACTTTCGAGGGTAGAGTATTCAACCCAAATTTATTGATTCGACACAAGGGGAGCCAAAGAATATTCTCAAGTATTAGCAGTTGAGTTGTCAATTCAACCACACCTGGAAACTTAGTATCTGCAGCAAAGTGTTTAGTAGCAAAGTAATATGATAGTGATGGTAACGGTAACAAAAAGAGTAATGAAAGCAAAGTAATGTTTTTGGTATTTTGTAGTGATTGTAACAATAGCAACGGGAAAGTAAATAAGCGTAAACCAGTATATGGAAAGCTCGTAGGCATCGGATCAATGATGGATAATTATGCCGGATGCGGTTCATCATGTAACAGTCATAACATAGGGTGTCGGTGTCAAAACCGGCGGATCTCGGGTAGGGGGTCCCAAACTGTGCGTCTAAGGCGGATGGTAACAGGAGGCAGGGGACACGATGTTTTACCCAGGTTCGGGCCCTCTTGATGGAGGTAAAACCCTACGTCATACTTGATTAATATTGATAATATGGGTAGTACAAGAGTAGATCTACCACGAGATCAGAGAGGCTAAACCCTAGAAGCTAGCCTATGGTATGATTGTATGTTATTGTTGTGTCCCTACGGACTAAAAACCTCCGGTTTATATAGACACCAGAGAGGGTTAGGGTTACACAAGGTCAATTACAAAGGAGGAGATATCCATGTCCGTATTGCCTAGCTTGCCTTCCACGCCAAGTAGAGTCCCATCCAGACACGAGACAAAGTCTTCAATCTTGTATCTTCATAGTCCAACAGTCCGGCCAAAGGATATAGTCCGGCTGTCCGGAGACCCCCTATTCTAGGACTCCCTCAGTAGCCCCTGAACCAGGCTTTCAATGACGATGAGTCCGGCGCGCAGTATTGTCTTCGGCATTGCAAGGCGGGTTCCTCCTCCGAACACATCACAGAAGAATTTGAATACAAGGATAGTGTCCGACCCTGCAAAATAAGTTCCACATACCACCGTAGAGAGAATAATATTTCCACAAATCTTAATCTGCTGACACGTTTTGGCAACATGACATCATGCCATGGCTCGGCGATTATTCGAACCGTTTTTCTTCAACCAGCTCCACACATAACGCGAGGCGGTTTCTCGACACATCTTGTCAAAGCAGAGATCGTGTTCCCCTAATTACGGGATTCTCATCAATACGGTCGTGGGTAACCCAACCATGTCTAGGACTCCTAGATTATAGGCAAGTCCCAAACGGCTACGGAGAGGACATTTGATATTCACCCTCTTTATAAAGGGACAAGGCTTTTACTTTTTTTCCCTCCCGTGCTCAATCGAATCCTTCCCCCGCCTCAAGTTCTAACACCCAAAGCCCAGGTCAGGTGCTTTGGACCTTCAACCATGTCCGGATCTAGCCTTCAAGGCCGGTGGATGCCCTCCTCCGTTACGGAAGAGGATATCAAGAAGTTGAGGGAGGCCAGATACCTGACCGCCGAAATTTTGCATAGGCTGCTCACCCGAGGGCAGGTCATCCCTACTCCCGAACCCGACGAGAGCGTCGTGTTCGTCTCCCACTTCCTCCGTGGTCTAGGACTCACTCTGGATCCCTTCGTTAGGGGTTTGATGTTCTATTACGGGCTAGATTTCCACGATCTAGCCCCAAACTCCTTTCTCCACATCTCGGCATTTATTGTCATATGTGAGGCCTTCCTCCGCATTACGCCTCACTTCGGCCTGTGGCTCAAGACCTTTGACGTGAAGCCGAAGATGGTCGAGGGGCAGCATGTAGTGTGCAGAGGTGCATTAATAAGAAGAATCACTGGAGCTCCATGGCCAAAGAGTTCCTTTCCAGAGGTGTCCGGATTATGATAGCGGGAGTGGTTTTACATCACAGCTCCCAAAAGTGCCAAGTGGGTGGCCGCCCCTGCTTTCCGCTCGGGCCCTCCACCACAACTGATGTCATGAATTAGCAGAGGGCTGAGCTGGGGTCCAGCCAAGGACGTGCCTATACTGCAAAGCCGCATTCAAGATCTCTTTAATGGAGATTTCAGTCTAGTTACGGTGGTGCAAGTCATGCTGGTTCGTCGAGTCCAGCCTTGCAAACGTCGGCCCCTCTGCATGTGGTAGTTCAACCCAGAAGGGCCGCGCACCATTCAGAATTTCCTCGGCCTGACGCATGAGGAGATGTACAAATCATTCTTCGGACCCCAAATAGAGTGTCCAGATACTACCAAGGACGTGGGCCTAAGCAGCAACCGTATCGCCAACCAAGTAAATAATCCTTTAGCCGAACACACCGTCTTTCATTTACCATGACGTCATTCTGAGAACTCGCTCTTTGACCAGGACTGGCTAACAAGGGCGAAGATGATTCGGTGTTCGGCCCCCCTTCCTGAGGGTTTGGAGAATCCGGTACTGGAAAAGATGCTCGAGCTAGCACCTTGCCCGGAGCCCTCAAAGGAAGATGAAGGGGGGAATAATGAGGTCGAAAGCGGCCCCCATCACTACCAATTCCAACCGAGGGAATGAGCACCTCCGTGAAGGAGGATAACCCAGGGGAAGAATCTGACCTTCTCTCGCTTCGGGGAAGGAAGAGGACTGCCTCTGAAGATCCAGAAACCAAGGCTTCCAAACAGGAGAAGAAGTCTCCACCAGAGGGTCCTGCCTTGGAGGGTGCTCTTGCCGCACAAAGTCCGCACGAGGATCAGCCCTCCAACGAGCTGTAAGTAATCAAAAAGTACTTTAATAGTGGAGATATACTACCTTACCTCTGACGAAAATAACCGAAGCATTTATCTTGAAGTTCGGATCTTAGCCCTTCTCAACAGAGCTCGTCTTCGGGGGATCTTCTTCCGGAGATGATGGAGAGTGAAATGCCTCCCCCGGACTCCCCCGCTCAAGAAGCGGGCGATCTTGAAGTGTCGTCACGGAGGGCCTCTCCGGATCCGGTGAGGCCAGAAGATAATCCTATAGTCACCCAAAGTCCCCAGCATCCGGCTCTTGAAGAGAGCAAACAAAAGAGTCCGGCACCGTCTGGTATGCGGTCGGCCGTACTAAGGGAGCTGTTGGAGCGAGCGGCCATCTCAGAAGAACACCGTATGTTGATGGGTACAGTGATGGAAAGAATTTCGTCCGCCGAAAGTGGATTGCATGAAGCCTTTATGAGTCTACTGACAGGCTTTGAGGTACGTGAAATGATATACTTTTTGATGGTACCGCACATTTTTAGGTGTGCCCTGTGTAGATAGTAGCCCCTGAGACTCTGGTTGTCGTCGAGAACAGCAGTGAATAGAGGATCGTAGTCCCAGGTAATAACCATACCACTTTATGTGCAGGTGATGGGAGCTCCGGTGGCTGGCCGGACTGATGAGTTTGTCGAACTAAAGCGGCAACTGGATGTGGTAGATGCCGACATCGAGCTTGTTAACAAGCGGCTTGACGAGGCACAGGGTAAGTGATGTTTTCTGGTGAATGTCACATAGGAAGAGCAGCGTAATACCAGTATCTAATATGTTGTGACTGCAGATGGAGCTGCCACCGTGGAGACCCTTTGGGCGGAACTTGCCCGAGCCAAGGAACAAGCAAGAATTAGTAATGCGGCCGCTTTAAAGGCGGCCGAAGAGTTAAGAGGCAAAAAGGCTGCACATTGCAAGAGCAAAGATAAAATGGCCAAGATGGCTGTAAAGTTAAGAGACACTGCCGACCGTTGCCAGTTCCTTGAAGAAGAGAACCGAGTGAAGGCAACGGACCTCGAAAAGGCCACGATGGCAGCCAAAGACATCCGCTCTGCCATGAGGGCGAAGAAGGAAGAGTTGCGTGAAGCTGGTGATATTGTGGCTGGGAAGCCCTTTTTGCTGCGGAGGAAGTTCAGGGATCCGCGGTATGCCCCTCTAGATCGGCTGTGGAGTTCGGCAGACGCATATCTGGATTTGACGGCAAGTGCTGTCGATGCGGCCGAATACTTCCGATATCAAACAGATCGTGAAGTGGACAAGCTATTCTGGTCGCAGTTTAACATTCCAGAGCATCCGCTTCCACTAACTGATCGGCTTGCCGAATGGGCCGAACTCTATAGATTGTCCATACTTGCCATGAGGTCCGTCGTAGATCATCTGTGGCCGGAAAAGCCGAAGCCGAACAGCTATTTCAGCTTAGTGCAACAGTTCCTTGGTGCGGTGCTGCACATCAATGCGATGAAGAGGTCGGCGTGCATAGAAGGCTCGTGGATGGCCCTTGCCCGTGTCAAAGCATACTGGGCGGAGATGGATGCTACCACTGTTGCGGCGTAGGGTTCGGCCATGGGCCGAGTGGCTGCCGAGCACTATTTTGAATAAGTTCTTGAGGGTGCTCATTTGGTAGAGGCCTAGTGCTCGAAGAATATTATGTTTGAGTGACATGTATTCCCATTGTAAAAACAATGTTTTTATGAAATTTATCAAGGCTGTATTTATACTTTTGCCTGAAAGTAATATGATGCCTCCTGTGCGGCCGTTTATGTATACATATGTATAACCTGAAAGATTGCAGTCGTCGGCTTCAGCCCCCACGCATATAATGCGGGGGTGTTCACAGAAGATGCGTATTCACACTTAATCCAACGTCTTGGTCCTAATAAGGAGGTGATGGCGCAGCGAACTAGGCAACCAGACTATAATGCTTTAACACTTTCACTTAGCCATAGGAGTTTGACAGTGGGGCTACTATATAGCCCCTGGTGGCTCCGCACTCGTCCGAATTCGGGGTGCGTACATGCCTGGCCGGGAAACGGCCCTTCGTTAAGCGGAGGAATTCTAACATTCTAATAGGTCATCGAGTGGTTGACCAGTCTCGCGCTATATCATGACAGTCAGTTTTCGGCTTTCTCTACTGAGGTGCTCGTCCGGATGAATCGAGGCACAATCGTAGTAGTTCTCCTGGTGCCGCCTTAGCCGATAGAGCGGAACGTAAGGCAGCAAAACACAGGAGCCGGGCAAACCCAACATTTGACCAAAGACATGATTCGGAGCTGATGCATATAAGGCCAAACTCGCGACGCCGAACACTCCCTAAGGTATTCGGTCTTTATGGTATAAACCGGACCTAAATAGTGCCCTTTGTAAGAAGCCCCTGGTGTCCAGGTACGTGCATTATTCTGACGTGGCCACATGCCAAGACGTCAGCATCCTTCTCAATTGTACTGAGAATCCGAGGGATGTGTATCAACAAGAGACAGTAAAAAAGGTTTACGCGGGGTCTTAATCTAAAAAGAATCCTTGGAACGGGACCCTGCTACACGTCTGCGCCTGTGTCTCCGTTGTGCCGTATCCTGGACGGGTGTAGCACGATGGTCATCTGTAAAAAAGATAAACTTAGGTGAAAAGTTGTCGTGCGAAAAGGTAGGTTATATTAAAGAAACCATGTACAATTCAAGATGAGTAAAAATTGCCACTTGTCTGCGCGCGTTGAGCCCCTTATATTTGTAATAGGGGTGTGGTCATCAAACCTGTATGAATTACATATAGCTGCATCGGACTCGTCTAACCGTGTCCGTAGTCTTGACGACCTATCGAATGCTTTAGCTGGTGAGGCCGTTTTAGTGTGCGGTTGCCAAGGCAGCCGCACTCTCTTCGGCGCGCAGGGATCGCTCAATATTCCATTTACTGTAATGATGCCACGTGGACCGGGCATCTTAAGCGTGAGGGAAGCGTAATGCGGTATTGCATTAAAAGGAGCGAAAGCTTCGCATCCAAGTAGTGCTTGATAGCCACTTTGGAATGGAGCAATGTGGAAGGTTAAATTTTCGCTACGGAAGTTATCGGGGAAGCCGAATATAACCTCTAGTAGCAGGGAGCCCGTGCAATGAGCCCCTGGGCCTGGCGTTACTCCTTTAAAGGTAGTATTGCTGTGGCAAATTTTCGTTGGGTCTATCCCCATTTTGCGGATTGTGTCCTGATATATCAGGTTTAGACTACTGCCACCGTCCATCAGGACTCGTGTGAAATGGTATCCGTCAATTATTGGGTCTAATACCAAGGCATCCCATCCTGCACGCCGGATACTTGCTGAGTAATCCCGATGGTCGAAAGTGATCGGTTGAGACGACCAGTGATAGGACTCCGCGGTGATAGGCCCTTGGGCATATTTCTCTGGGAGTGCCGCTTTGTTTCTCCCATTGATCACGTGTAACACGTTCACTGTGTTGACTTCTGGTGGAAATTTCTTTTGTTCCCCAGTGTCTTGCTTGAGAGGCTCATCCTCGTCTTCGCTTGGTGTATCCTCCCCCTTGTGTACGGCGTTGAGCTTGTCGGACTGCTTGAAGACCCAACATTCTCTGTGGGTATGATTTGCAGCTTTATCGGGGGTGCTATGGATCTGACATATTTGGTCCAGAATTTTGTTTAGGCTGGACAATTCATCTCTGGCGCCTTTAGAGGGCGGCTTTTGCTGACCTGGCCGAGAACTTTTGAATCCGGCGTTTACCGCCGTGCTCTTCGGGTTGTCTTCTTTATTCTGGCGCTTATTATTTTTGCTGCGCCGTGATTTCCCGTTTCCATCTCTAACTTCGGATGTACTGGGGTCGCTGGTGCTGCATCTGGCTAGCCAGCTATCCCCACCTGTGCAAAAGCGGGTCATGAGGCTTGTTAATGCTGCCATTGTTCTCGGCTTTTCTTGGCCGAGGTGTCTGGCAAGCCATTCGTCGCGGATGCTATGCTTAAAAGCTGCCAAGGCTTCGGCGTCCGGACAGTCGACTATTTGGTTCTTTTTAGTAAGAAACCTGTTCCAAAGCTTTCGGGCTGACTCTCCGGGCTGTTGAGTTATATGACTCAAATCGTCCGCGTCCGGAGGTCGGACATAAGTCCCTTGAAAATTTGCCCGAAAAGCGTCTTCAAGGTCTTCCCAGCTTCCAATGGAGCTTTCGGGGAGGATTTTAAGCCAATGCTGTGTTGGCCCTTTGAGTTTGAGGGGTAAATACTTAATGGCGTGGAGATCATCTCCTCGAGCCATATGGATATGGAGGATATAGTCCTTAATCCAGACCTAGGGTCTGTTGTTCCGTCGTATGCCTCTATGTTTACGGGTTTGAATCCCTCTGGAAATTCATGGTCCAGCACCTCATCGGTGAAACATAGGGGGTGTGCGGCACCCCTGTATCTGGGTGTACCGTGATGTTCGGATGTTTGTTGTGTTGCATTGTATGCTGGAGCGCGCTTGCGTGGTCCATAGATGGATCTGGTTGCGCCATCCCTTTGATGCGTGCCCTCGCGTGGATCGCGTATTGGCTTATGTGCGGCGTTGTTTGCTGCTCTATGTTGGCCGTGAGGTCGTCTATCCAGCCAGATGGTCTTTTTAATTTTTGGTTGCGGGGGATCTAAGGCCTCCTCATCGAATTCAGGTAGCAAATTCCGCTTCGGGTAGCTCTTGGTGGGGCGATTACCGCCGTACTTCGCTGCTGTGTCGAGTACTTTACTCCATCTGATTCTGAGTGTGTCTTACGCAGCCTTGAGCCTTTGCTTATGCTTTTTTAGTCTCCTCGCGGTGGCAACAAGCCTTTGACGGGCATTCTGTTGCTCCGGGTGTCCGTACAGTGTGATGTCGTCCGGACTATTATCTTTGACAGAGTCGGGTTGTTCGGTTTGATTCTCCGTGTTGCCGTGGTCCGGCGATTGTTCACCCTGCTCTAAAGTTGGGTCTATATTATCGTTGTTTCTGCCGAGGCGGGATTTGGGGTGGCGCTTACGCCGCTGCTTTGACTGCTTCTCGAGGGGACAACCCTCTATTGCGTCCTTCCGTTCCTCGTCGTCGTCTTCTTTTGGTGTGTCCACAATGTACACGTCATGTGATGAAGTGGGCGTCCAGTGCCCTATGGGCAGTGGTTCCTATTCGCCTCCTGCATCATCGTCCATACCGTCGATGTCTTCGGAGTCGAAGTCGAGCATGTCGGTTAAGTCATCGACAGTGGCTACTAAGTGGGTGGTGGGTGGGCAGCGAATTTCCTTGTCATCCGCATCCCAATCTTGCCGGACATAGTTCGGCCAGCATCCTCCTGACAAGGAGAGAGACCTTAATGAGTTCAGTATGTCGCCAAAGGGAGAGTGCTGAAAAATATCCGCGGAGATGAACTCCATGATCGGTGCCCAATCGGATTCGCTAGGAACGGGCGCAGGCGGTTCGGAGTCCGTGGCCGGAGAAGGATACGACAGTTTGACAGTACGGCTCTCATGAAGGGTAAGGTCGATATCCGGCTCGATCGCCGCTGAGGGTAAGGCCTCCGTGGCGGGGTCTATCCACCCGTCCATGGACGGCGCAACTGGCACCGAATTGAGGGTCGGAGCGGCTGCCGGTGCGATCTCTTGAACGTTGTCTAATGGTAGAGCTAAATCGTACTCATCGTGACTGCGTGACGCACAGGGCAGAGGCTCGAATCCATTGAAGATCAAGTCTCTGCGAATATCGGCCGTGTAGTTTAAGCTTCCAAACCAGACCTGGTGGCCAGGGGTGTAACTTTCGATCTGCTCCAGATGGCCAAGCGAGTTGGCCCGCAGTGCGAAGCTGCCGAATACAAAAATCTGTCCGGGGAGAAAAGTTTCACCCTGGACTGCATCGCTAACGATGATCGAAGGAGCCATCAAGCCTAACGGCGACGACACAGAGGAACTCTCAATGAAAGCACCAATGTCGGTGTCAAAACCGGCAGATCTCAGGTAGGGGGTCCCGAACTGTGCGTCTAAGGCGGATGGTAACAGGAGGCAGGGGACACGATGTTTGACCCAGGTTCGGGCCCTCTTGATGGAGGTAAAACCCTACGTCCTGCTTGATTAATATTGATAATATGGGTAGTACAAGAGTAGATCTACCACGAGATCGGAGAGGCTAAACCCTAGAAGCTAGCCTATGGTATGATTGTATGTTATTGTTGTGTCCTACGGACTAAAACCCTCCGGTTTATATAGACAGCGGAGAGGGTTAGGGTTACACAAGGTCGGTTACAAAGGAGGAGATATCCATATCCGTATTGCCTAGCTTGCCTTCCACGCCAAGTAGAGTCCCATCCGGACACGAGACGAAGTCTTCAATCTTGTATCTTCATAGTCCAACAGTCCGGCCAAAGGATATAGTCAGGCTGTCCGGAGACCCCCTATTCCAGGACTCCCTCATAGGGTGACACAGAACTAGCTCCAATTCATCAATGTAGTGTAGGCATGTATTCCGAATATAGTCATACGTGCTTATGGAAAAGAACTTGCATGACATCTTTTGTCCTACCCTCCCGTGGCAGTGGGGTCCTAATGGAAACTAAGGGATATTAAGGCCTCCTTTTAATAGAGAACCGGAACAAAGCATTAGCACATAGTGAATACATGAACTCCTCAAACTACGGTCATCACCGGTAAGTATCCCGATTATTGTCACTTCGGGGTTAACGGATCATAAGACATAATAGGTGACTATAGACTTGCAAGATAGGATCTAGAACTCTCATATATTGATGAAAACATAATAGGTTCAGATCTGAAATCATGGCACTCGAGCCCTAGTGACAAGCATTAAGCATAGCAAAGTCATAGCAACATCAATCTCAGAGCATAGTGGATACTAGGGATCAAACCCTAACAAAACTAACTCGATTACATGATAAATCTCATCCAACCCATCACCGTCCAGCAAGCCTATGATGGAATTACTCACGCACAGCGGTGAGCATCATGAAATTGGTGATGGAGGATGGTTGATGATGACGACGACGACGAATCCCCCTCTCCGGAGCCCCGAACGGACTCCAGATCAGCCCTCCTGAGAGGTTTTAGGGCTTGGCGGCAGCTCCGTATTGTAAAACGCGATGATTTCTTCTCTCCTATTTTTTTCTCCCCGAAAGCAGTTATATAGAGTTGGAATTGGAGTCAGGGGGTCTCCAGGGGCCCACAAGGTAGGGGGCGCGCCCTAGGGGGGGCGCCCCCCACCCTCGTGGCAAGGGTGTGGGCCCCCTGGTCTTCATCTTTGGCGAGTATTTTATTATTATTTATTATAAGATATTCCATGGAGTTTCTGGTCATTTCGAGAACTTTTGTTTTCTGCACATAAAACAACATCATGGCAATTCTGCTGAAAACAGCGTCAGTCCGGGTTAGTTCCATTCAAATCATACAAGTTAGAGTCCAAAACAAGGGCAAAAGTGTTTGGAAAAGTAGATACGACGGAGACGTATCAGTGGCGTGGTTCGCGACTCACTCGTTCGAGATGAACCGGCCGGTGGTGGCGTGGCCGTGGCGAGGGTGCCACAGTAGGGCGTCGGGGCATTACGAGGCGTAGATGGCCACACCGGCGGGTACTACCTGTAGTACTCCCTCCGGTCCTTTTTTACTCTGCATATTAGGTTTGTCCGAAGTCAATCTCATCCAACTTTGACCAAGTTTATATAAAAAATTATAGACATTCACATAACAACACCAATATCATTAGATTCATCTTGGAATATATTTTCATATTATATTTATTAGATATTATAGATGCTAATAAGTTCTAATATAAATTTGGTCAAACTTAGCAAAGTTTGACTTTCGGCAAATCCAATGTGCAGAGTAAAAAGGACCAGAGGGAGTACATAAGTACTCCAGCTGAGGATTGATGCCTGGGATGAAATGTGTCACAGCCGCTGGATGAAAATTCGATGGTGCGGGAGTACAGATCGGAGCACAGCAGCGGAGCAGGCAAACCATGTCCAAGCGGGTGTGTCTGTGGCAGAAAGTTGATGGTCGCCTCAGTTCAGCTGGCCCGCATGTCATGCAGATAAAGGCAGACGAGCGGTGGGGCCGAGAGAGATGAGGGGCACGTCGGGGGGATGAGGATCCCCTGACGCAAACAATCCTACCATTCTGTCATTGACATGTGGGACCCATAAGCATGGGTCCCACCTGTCAGCGAAGGAAAGGCAGGGCAAGGCAGTGATAGCCACCTCAGAGGATCCATGTCCACGTTGGGGGACGTCGTGCCGTGGGTTGGAGCAATGTCGTGGGAATCGCGTGTGGGTGTGGCAGTGGTAGAAACAAGAAACGTGATGGTCGCCGTGGTTCAACTTCCATGGACAAGCTGTCATGTCTGCTGACACATGTATATCAAAACTAGAGTGTTTATATTTCGAGCACGTGAACAAGTATTATTCTACTACTTTGGATCCATTGCAACGCACGGGCCAGCACATTGGTAGTAGTAGTGTCCATCTCTATCTCTAGAGGCCTTCCCTCGTTCATCCTTTTCTCTCACAAGATAAACTACTCATACAAATGCATCTTGATGTTCCATGGAACGCACGAGGATGTTTCCTTGGGGCTCTCTCCAGCATGGCGTGGCCGTAGTTGCAAGTTGACGCCCCTTGAGATGCCGATGTTGGGGGGCACTCGAATTTCCTCCGATGAGCAGGTAAGATGAGTTTGATCACGTAGTAAATGCATTCTAAAGACTACTTCCGTGTCCATTTCCTAATTCTCCCCCTGCCCACTATTTCATAGGTTAGGCTCGGTGCGAGTGGACATTGGCTTGCATATGCACAGGAGGGTACCAACATCAATTTGCACAACATTTACAACGGTGACACCATTCTCGTAGAACCTTTGTCCAACATTGGGATCAGCCATGCAATGGGCCACCGCATGAATTGGTATGATGGAACCACGGTGAGATTGAATAAGATAGCGCGAACCTTGCACATGGAGGTCAAAGGCGGACCATGCTGTCTGCGGCCGAATTGTTGTCGTACGAGTAGGAAGACGTTGTGCTCCTTTCTAACCGCATCTTCGCGGTGACAAACCAGGGGACTTATTTTGTATGGGACACATCCAACGATATACTCCCTCTCTCCCAGTTTATTTGTTTTGAATCTTTTTGTTTTATAAGTTTCAAATTCAAATTTAGAGCTCCCCATCACTTGTTGAGATTACAATGTCCATTAAATTGTCGTGTGCATGTATAGTAAAGAAACAAATCTCGAGTTTGGCACGAGTTCGTGCTGCGGGAGCACCACAAGCCCTGGCGTAGGAGTTATATTTCCCTCTCAGGGCCGTCGGGACTAAGCTTCAGTGCCTTACTACACCTACCTTTGAGTCAATAACATGTGGATCCGATAGGTGACTGGTCCACATGTAATGCTCCTGTAGGAAGAGGGGAAGTGGGGCCAAGAGGGGTGAGCCGTAGGTCAGGGGATGTATGGTTTCATGGGTTCGAGCGGCATCGTGGGAATCGCGGGTGGCTGTGGTAGAAACTTGATGCTCGCCGCATTTTAGGTGGCCCACATGTCATGCACACAAGCTGTCATGTCTACGGACACATGCACTACATACCGATCACGTGGTATGGAGGGCGAGTGTATGATGAGGTACACCAAAACATCATCTTCGTGGCACAGCTGAAGGACGGCGGTGCACTGGATCTTCCCAGGGGCACGCTCCGTGTACTCTGCGTCGAGACCGATTGTCAGGACCCCGATTCCAAGTCACGTCGATCTAGCCGGTAACACCTCATATCACTTTGCGGCCTCACGCACGGTATTCCCACGGTTGTCGCCTTACCATGGCCCGGGACCATTTGCGTCTTTTGGCTCACGTATATGATAGTGTCGCTAGCATCCATATGACAGAGAACCTGGGCCGACATGGCTAGTCGTGAACCCAAAGCGGCACTAACCTATGGGGATAGGCATACATGAATCACATCGAGCATGTCGGTCAGCATCGTGTAAATCCGGGCTGTAGCACTGGGCTAACAGGACTCCGGGAACCCGGGTTGTAGCAGGCTAGGCAGGACTCCGGATGTTACCGCGTGATATTTCCCCGAAGGGACAGACACAAGAACGAAGTGAAACACATGCCGGCCAGTCAAGTGTCCTGAGCAGTAGTGCTGGGCTAACAGGACTCCGGTGAACCGGGCTGTAGCGTACTACTATGGCTCATGGAAGCACAAGACTACATTTCCCCATAAGAGAGGCTGCCAAGGATAAACAACTAGATTGTCGGATCCCACACATACTAAGCATTTCAATCATACACACAATATGCTCGACATGTGTAAATACAACATGGCATCATAACAAGACTCTACGACTCAAACATTTATTCATTAGGCTCCGGGGAGCGAGATATTACAAACATGGGTCTCATGACCCAACAATCATAGCATACAAATCAAGCACATGCGGAAGCTTAACATGTCTGAGTACAAACATCTACAAATGAAAAAGGCTAAGAAGCCTGACTATCTACCAGATCCTGCCGCGGGCACAAGATCGTAGCTGAGGTATCAAGCTAAACGTCGAAGTCCACACGGAACTACTAGCGAGACTGACGTCTCTCTGCAAAAACATAGAATAGGCAAACGTGAGTACACATGTACCCAACAAGACTTACATCAGAACTAACTACATATGCACCGGTATCAACAAAGGGGTAGTGGAGTTTAACTGCAGCAAGCCAGCTTTGACTCAGTGGCTAACCTGAACTATGACTGCAAGCAACTCCTTGAGGTGGCGCACACGAGTCCACATATTCACCATATCAATACACCACTATGGGTCCGCTCCCGTCTCCCTACGAGAACGCCATCCATAGCACTCACGCTTATCTTGCGAGTTTTAGAGTATCCACTTTCACTTGTCTATGAACTGTTATAGGCAACCCAGAAGTCCTTTACCGCGGACACGACTATTCGAATAGATCATTTATAACCCTGCAGGGGTGTACTTCTTCACACACGCTCTTGCCACTTACCACCATGTACATGTCGTGTATCTCGGCAACCTTCAAGCGGAAGCCTGGCGAGGGAGTCGGCCACGACCTGACTAACCACACAAGTGTCTAGTCCAGGTTTATCGCCTATTCGGGTTCCATCCGCGAGGAGATCCGGCCGGAGTTTCGCTCACAGCCCCAAACGATGTGTGCAGGGTTCCCGAGACACCAAACGGGTGCCCGGTACACCGTGCCATGGTGTATCTACCGCATCATAGCCCACCCCTAGGGTCAGCACTACGCACGGCCGCCAACACATATCCTACAAACACCAGAAACTAGTTGCAACTCCTGGACAGAGGACAAGGGCAGTTAATAAGTCGAGAGGGTCCATTGGTTTCGGGCCCAATGTGTGGTAGTAGCTGTTCATGGATCACAAACACAGAACTCAGTTCCTAAGGACGGTTTCAATGAGACAACCCACCATGTACTCCTACATGGCCTCTCACCGCTACCTTTACCAAATCGTGTTCACACACATAGCTCACACACAGTAGGACATGTTCATCACTATTCTAATTCATCCCCGATGAATCAGACCTAACTCAACTCTAAGCAGTAGTAGACATGACAAATAAGCATGAATGAGTAGGCACATCAGGGCTCAAACAACTCCTACTCATGCTAGTGGGTTTCATCTATTTACTATGGTAATGACAGGTCATGCAGAGGAAAGGGGTTCAACTACCGCAACATGTAATAGTTGAATCGTTGTTGTCCTAATGCAGTAAAAGAGAGCAGGAGCGAGAGAGTGGGATTGTATCGGGATGAACAAGGGGTTTTTGCTTGCCTGGCACTTCTGAAGATAATATAGTTCTTCATCGGTGTCATCGATCACGTCGTCGGAAACATCATCGTCTAAGAGGGGACGGTTACCGGCAAACAGGGAAGGACACAATCAATGCAATGCAACAATATGATGCATGAATGTGACATGGGAATATGCTGTTGATTGGCCTAATGCAACTACCAACAAGTTAAATGGAGTTGGTTTGAACACTACGTTCAAATTCAAACTCCATATGTGCTTTCTTAAATGCCATTTAATTAGTTTGTCCTAAACAGCAACGTTAACTTGCTCAAATATGTATGAAAATGCCATAAACAGATTCCTTGAATTTTTGTGATAATTTTTCATATATAACTTATTTCATTTGGAGTTACGGTTGAATTTCTATGATTTTTAGAAGTTTATACTATTTTCTGGAATTTTCTGAAAAAGAATAAATCCAGAAAATGAGTTATTGCGTCAGCACTGCATCACTGTGACGTCAGCTGGTCAACAGCGCCTAACCCAGGTCAAACCTGACGGCTGGGCCCCACTAGTCAGTCTCACACTTAACTATTTGGGTTAACTAGACTAACTAAACAACACTGGGCCCACTGGTCAGTGACTAAGTAAACTAACTTAATTAAGTTTAGCTCTAACTAACTGGGTTAGCCGGGCGAGGCCCGCATGTCAGTGACTCAAGGGTCAAACAGAGGTCAACCTCGGGTCAAACCCGACGCTAACTGGGCTTTGACCCACTGTGGGGCCTACTGTGAGCGTCTGTTGAGGCCTAATTAGCAGGGGTTAGCGCTAAACTAATGAAGCCACATCAGCTCACCGGAGTTACGTCGGCGGCGACCAGGAACGCGGCGGAAGTTCACCAGAATGGCGCTAGGGCGGTGGCTGGGTGTGCTGAGGGCACCAGAGGGGAGCCCTCGCTCGTCTGCATCGAGCAGAGGCAACAGCGGGTCACAGGGTGGCCGGAGCTCGCCGGAACTGAGCTCGCGGCGGCGCCGGAGTTCGGGCGGAGAGGGAAAGAGGGCTACAGTGCACGGCAGGGCAAGGGAGTGCGTGCGTTAGGCTCCTGGGGACGCACTGAATGCGGTGGTGCACTCGGACGCGTGCTTGCACGGCCGTAGCCACGACGGCGACATGGCCGGCGGCGAGGAACGCTCGGGCTCGAAGGGGGCGGTGGCTACGAGGCGTAATCGAGCACGGGAAGTAGGGGGCTAGGTAGAGGAGCTCAAGGCGGATCCAGAGAGGTGGTCAGCGGCCTTGGGGAAGCGCGGACGGCGGTGAACGACGGTGGCGATCTCCGGTGGCCGGGGTTGAAGAAGAAGACGCCGAGGACGAAGCAGGGCTTCCCGGCTCGCTTGGCTCGATGCAGAAGGCGTAGGCGATAGTGGCGGAGCTTCCAAGCAACACGGGAAGGCGAGAGGGGTCGGGGAGCGCGGTGGTTCACGACGGTGCTTCCATGGCCGCGTCGGCCATCGTGGGAGAGAGCGAGGGAGAGGAGGGGAGAGTGAGCTGCGAGAGAGGGGAAGGACCAGGGGGGCTCGGGCGTTTCCAAGCGCGACGGATCGGAGTGGGGAAGAAGCAGGAGGTGGAAGTAGGAGGTGGCTTCGCCTCCTGTGCGTGCACCACACCGTCGTCCTCCTGGCAAAGGAAGGAGACGACTGGCGACGGGCCTGGTGGGCTGGGCCAGCGAGCTGGGCTGCCAGGTAATTGCCCAGGTAAGTCTCTCTCTCTTTTATTTCTGTTTTCTATTTTCTGTCTGTTTGTTTTGACTTTATAAAAAATGCCAGAGCATTTTCAAAAATCATGATACTTCTTATGGCCACTATTTGGATTATTTCCAACAGCAAACATTTCAGTTCATGAATATTTGGACATTTAGAATAATATATAATATTTAAATGCCCAAATGCAAATAAGGTATGATTTAATTTAGAGCCCAAATATGTCATGGAAAAATGTGCATCACCTCTGGTACTGTTTACAACATTTTCCATAAATGATGAACATTTTTGAAAGCCATTTGGATTTACTGAAAATATTTTAGGTGAACCTAGTGAATTCCTTTGATGCTAGGGGTTTAGGCAATCCCCATTTCAAATTTCTTTGGAATTTAAACATGATGGCATGATGAACAAGCAAAGTCAAGCAAGGGCTGGACTGGGGCTGTGACAGCTCACCCCCACTAAACAAGAATCTCGTCCCGAGATTCAAGCGTAGGGTAAGGTGAAGGGGGAAACACAAGCTAACATAATCTTCATGATCCAGGTTTCACCTCATAAGGTTGTTGATTCGATCACCATCATTGTCTCGATGTCTTGCCCCGAGAACTCCAACTAACATGACAATGAGAGGAAAGAGAAAACTCTAGAAGGATCGATCTTATCGAAGATTGAACAACTCAAGATCAACTCATGGAGCGAGACACTGAAACAACTCTCGAGCTGAGACACGAAGCATACGTCCAGAGGGATGGAGTGAAACACATGACAAAGGTTCACTAGATAGGCAACAATTCCACACCTAAGAAGGTGGTGAACGGTTGTCAATGTAGCGAGGAGTTGAGTTGCCATGATACCATAACGAGACATCTTAAGGAAGGTGACTCGCAGAAGTATTCCCTTAAGTGGCAAAAAGAATTACTTTTGATACAAAGATCATTGAAATTCTTTATACCAGCCTAAGGCAATCACAAATGATCGTGTGAACGAATTCGAACGAATGGCATACCCATGCCAGAATGGATGATGTGGACTACCTTGTTGAAGACAACGCAATGGATGACTTTTTCTTATCACCGGAAAAGGATGGGACCCATGACATGACCACTATTGAAGATGATCCTGGACAACAACTGCTGAGAAGGGCATCCCATGGAAAATTGGCACGATGGGATGCAAGCTGGGAACAAAATGCAAATGTTGGGAATGTTCCAACCATCATGTCTGCCTGAGATTCAGATCTGGCTGGTGTCAGGATATTCCAGACTCATCAAGTCTAGAAAGAAAAATGAAGTTTGCAACACAAATCGACGAGATGACGTTGCGAGATTCTCGGGGAATGAACTACGATAGTAAGCTCCAAAACATGAGCCGGTTCTGCTACAAGCATGTGAACACGTTGTCCTAGACAAGCATGGTCACCTGGTAGTCTTACAACGAAACACTATCGAGTTCGGGGGGACCATTAACGAGGATATCGAAGTCCTTGCGTAAGTCTAGCTCTTAACAAGAAACTTCTTCTCCTTGAACAAACCAATCAGTGGCTTAGTGTGCTAGGGACACATATGGAGTGGAGGTAATTAATCTACCAAACCATAGAATACTTCGCACGTATGCATGACTGATTTGGGATGATTCCAAGGGAAACAAAACAAACCTTCCTCAAATTCATGGTGGCAACTTACACCTAATGCACGTGAATTCGAGGAAGTCACTTCTTCCATCCAGGCATAAGCTTCATGAGCGGAACACGAAAGCATTGCTTACAAAGTTTCCAATACTAACTTAGATGTTCAACATGAGTCATGGGGGAGACAACATGCTGCTGATGGGCTCAACAACAACTCATCGGAATTTCCATATCACTGGACTTCCACCATCATGTTAACAATGTGATAGTATTGGTCAGACCAAAAGGTCTAATGGTGTATGCTCGAGGGATCAACCACGAGTAAGACAACATTACGAACATTGTTGGTTCTGATTTGACTTGACGATAGCCCATACTCAAGTCAAAGTTTTGACAAGATAATAGATCCAACAACTGATCACGAGGACCAATTGGTGAAGATATCATCTTTCTTCAGTACACACACAAACACAAAGATATCCCTTCAGAAAGAACCAAATTCGGCAAAGCCTTTTATCTTCCAACTCTCCAAGTTGTTGTTTAGCTTAACCAACTAGCTCAGGGGTATCCAACACAGATTCTTGGAGAAGGGGTGGTTTACAAGAAACCAACTTGATCACGAACTCAACATAGCGGTCAGGTGACAACCTAGTAACACTTCCGAGAAGATATCCAGAAAATCATGAACCATCGATATGTTACTAAGCTCGAGAACAATCTTGCTTTTCAGAGCAAGACAATATGATCAGATAAGCAAGGAATGGAATAATCCTCACTCATTGATTGAGGAGTGCACCAGAAATAAGGACTAGGTAGCACAATCAGTCCTAGGATGGTGATTCAATAACCAACACGCAAAGAATGAGAATATTGTCCATTTACTACAAAGCAACGAGTTGCCCGGAGTATTGATTTCACACATCACAATTCACTTGTCGGCATTCCGGTTACAACAACACGGAATCGAGGAATGAATAATAATGGCGAGAAGTATCACTGTATCAAGATTTCATAGGAGGTTGTGCAATTCCTATGATATTCCTGACATAAAGAGGGCAATACTTAAGGGTTGAACAGAATCAAAAGCTGGATTAGCACTTTGATCTGCGGAATACAACTGCTTTGATCCAATCCTGGATATGGATGAGGTACTGGAGTTTGTTTCTCCTAGTCATTCTGGAATGGAATGGCTTGACGGATCACATGAATAATAGGCATCGATAACACCAATGCACAACTACTCTTGACCAACAATTGATGGACGAGGTTCAGAATACAACTAAAGAGGGACAACTCAAAGGAACATATAATTTTTCTGAGTTATGGATGCATGGATTAGCATGTTATTTCTTCCGGATAACCCATGCAGAAAGGTAGGGATGGCAGATTCACAATGCAGAATGGAGAACTCATCAAGAGCACTCTAGTTGTGATCTTTTGATCCAACAAACTTCTGCCATAAGTGGTTCATAGTATTTGGAAGAAGGAAATACCACGGACCTCGAGGACTATCGCAAAGGTTACTAATATCCTAAAGGAACTAGCAACACTATCAACATGAGATAAGTAGGGTGAATCTCGGGTTCAAGAACCCATGAATACAATACCTACCACTACATGGCATCACGGGATGCTTTCAAGAATGCTGGCCAGAATCATCACACCGGAACACAAAACATGGCTAGATTACTAGGTGACTCCCTAAAACACCTAGGGACATAGTAATAGCTCCAACATATACGTCGAGGCAACAAAGTACCTCAACTCACCGATTAGTGTGATTAATCTGGCCCAATTGGACATCAGGAATAGGAGGAAGGTGTTCGCAAATGCATCGGACTACTTAGAAACCTGGGATGACTCGGACAGCATAAAGGTTGTAAATGCTCAAAAAAGATTTGAGACATCCTGCAAAATGGTGGCATAACCACTCGACATCATAATATCAAGGTTCCGAGACCAATTATGAACACACGGAAGTACTGGAAACTGAACTGTGGCATGAATCCATCAATCCTATAAGTCAACGGGTTAGTAACACATCATCCTGATAGATAGATGAGAAGGCCTAGTTTCTTAACCCCGTAGAAAAGAAGAGGTTGACTCAGATCAGAAGGGCATAAGGTAAAGGAGTAAAAAGAGCCTTACGTTCCCTTCCACAATCAATTCCCTTATATAACTAAAGCAGTTCTAGACTCAACTTCGACCAGTTTGGCTTGGTAATCCTACAGGCAGTCAGGCTCTGATACCAAAGCTGTCAGGACCCCGATTCCAAGTCACGTCGATCTAGCCGGTAACACCTCATATCACTTTGCGGCCTCACGCACGGTATTCCCATGGGTGTCGCCTTACCATGGCCCGGGACCGTTTGTGTCTTTTGGCTCACGTATATGATAGTGTCGCTAGCATCCATATGACAGAGAACTCGGGCCGACATGGCTAGTCGTGAACCCAAAGCGGTACTAACCTATGGGGACAGGCATACATGAATCACATCGAGCATGTTGGTCAGCAGCGTGTAAATCCGGGTTGTAGCACTGGGCTAATAGGACTCTGGGAACCCGGGCTGTAGCAAGCTAGGCAGGACTCCGGATGTTACCGTGTGACATTTCCCCGAAGGGACAGACACAGGAACAAAGTGAAACACATGCTGGCCAGTCAAGTGTCCTGAGCAGTAGTGCTGGGCTAACAGGACTCCTGTGAACCGGGCTGTAGCGGACTACTATGGATCATGGAAGCACAAGACTACATTTCCCCATAAGAGAGGCTGCTAAGGATAAACAACTAGATTGTCGGATCCCACACATACCAAGCATTTCAATCATACACACAATATGCTCGACATGTGTAAATACAACATGGCATCACAACAAGACTCTACGACTCAAACATTTATTCATTAGGCTCCGGGGAGCGAGATATTACAAACAAGGGTCTCATGACCCAACAATCATAGCATGCAAATCAAGCACATGCGGAAGCTTAACATGTCTGAGTACAGACATCTACAAATGAAAAAGGCTAAGAAGCCTGACTATCTACCAGATCCTGCCGAGGGCACAAGATCATAGCTGAGGTATCAAGCTAAACGTCGAAGTCCACACGGAACTACTAGCGAGACTGATGTCTCTCTGCAAAAACATAGAATAGGCAAATGTGAGTACAAATCTACCCAGCAAGACTTACATCAGAACTAACTACATATGCACCGGCATCAACAAAGGGGTAGTGGAGTTTAACTGCAGCAAGCCAGCTTTGACTCAGTGGCTGAGCTGAACTACGACTGCAAGCAACTCTTTGAGGTGGCGCACACGAGTCCACATATTCATCATATCCATACACCACTATGGGTCCGCTCCCGTCTCCCTATGAGAACGCCATCCATAGCACTCACGCTTATCTTGCGAGTTTTAGATTATCCACTTTCACTTGTCTATGAACTGTTATAGACAACCCAAAAGTCCTTTACCGCGGACATGGCTATTCGAATAGATCATTTATAACCCTGCAGGGGTGTACTTATTCACACACACTCTGACCACTTACCACCATGCACACGTCGTGTATCTCGGCAACCTTCAAGCGGAAGCCTGGCGAGGGAGTCGGCCACGACCTGACTAACCACACAAGTCTCTAGTCCAGGTTTATCGCCTATTCGGGTTCCATCCACGAGGAGATCCGGTCGGAGTTTCGCTCACAGCCCCAAACGATGTGTGCAGGGTTCCCGAGACACCAAACGGGCGGTAGATACACCGTGCCACGGTGTATCTACCGCAGCATAGCCCAGCCCTCGGGTCAGCGCTACGCACGGCCGCCAACACATATCCTACAAACACCAGAAACTAGTTGCAACTCCTGGACAGAGGACAAGGGCAGTTAATAAGTCGAGAGGGTCCATTGGTTTCGGGCCCAATGTGTGGTAGTAGCTGTTCATGGATCACAAACACAGACCTCAGTTCCTAAGGACGGTTTCAATGAGACAACCCACCATGTACTCCTACATGGCCTCTCACCGCTACCTTTACCAAATCGTGTTCACACACATAGCTCACACACAGTAGGACATGTTCATCACTGTTCCAATTCATCCCCGATGAATCAGACCTGACTCAACTCTAAGCAGTAGCAGGCATGACAAATAAGCATGAATGAGTAGGCACATCAAGGCTCAAACAACTCCTACTCATGCTAGTGGGTTTGATCTATTTACTGTGGCAATGACAGGTCATGCAGAGGAAAGGGGTTCAACTACCACAACATGTAACAGTTGAATCGTTGTTCTCCTAATGCAGTAAAAGAGAGCAGGAGCGAGAGAGTGGGATTGTATCGGGATGAACATGGGTTTTTTGCTTGCCTGGCACTTCTGAAGATAATATAGTTCTTCATCGGTGTCATCGATCACGTCGTCGGAAACATCGTCGTCTGAGAGGGGACGGTTACCGGCAAACAGGGAAGGACACAATCAATGCAATGCAACAATATGATGCATGAATGTGACATGGCAATATGCTGTTGATTGTCCTAATGCAACTAGCAACAAGTTAAATGGAGTTGGTTTGAACACTAGGTTCAAATTCAAACTCCATATGTGCTTTCTTAAATGACATTTAATTAGTTTGTCCTAAACCACAATGTTAACTTGCTCAAATATGCATGAAAATGCATTCCTTGAATTTTTCTGATAATTTTTCATATATAACTTATTTCATTTGGAGTTACGGTTGAGTTTCTATGATTTTTAGAAGTTTATACTATTTTCTGGAATTTTCTAAAAAAGAATAAATCCAAAAAATGAGTTACTGCGTCGGCACTGCGTCACTGTGATGTCAGCTGGTCAACGGCGCCTAACCCAGGTCAAACCTGACGGCTGGGCCCCACTAGTCAGTCTCACAGTTAAATATTTGGGTTAACTAGACTAACTAAACAACACTGGGCCCACTGGTCAGTGACTAAGTAAACTAACTTAATTAAGTTTAGCCCTAACTAACTGGGTTAGCCGGGCGAGGCCCGCATGTCAGTGACTCAAGGGTCAAACAGAGGTCAACCTCGGGTCAAACCCGACACTAATTGGGCTTTGACCAACTGTGGGGCCTACTGTGAGCGTCTGTTGAGGCCTAATTGGCAGGGGTTAGCGCTAAACTAATGAAGCCACATTAGCTCATCGGAGTTACGTCGGCGGCGACCAGGAACGCGGCGGAAGTTCACCGGAATAGTGCTAGGGCGGTGGCTGGGTGTGCTGAGGGCACCAGAGGGGAGCCCTCGCTCGGCTGCATCGAGCAGAGGCAACAACGGGTCACAGGGTGGCCGGAGCTCGCCAGAGAGCTCGCGGCGGCGTCGGAGTTCGGGCAGAGAGGGAAAGAGGGATACGGTGCACGGCAGGGCGAGGGAGTGCGTGTGTTAGGCTCCTGGGGACGCACTGAATGCGGTGGTGCGCTCGGACGCGTGCTTGCACGGCCGTAGCCACGACGACCACATGGCCGGCGGTGAGGAGCGCTCGGGCTCGAAGGGGGCGGTGGCTACGCGGCGTAATCAAGCACGGGAAGTAGGGGGCTAGGTAGAGGAGCTCACGGCGGATCCAGAGAGCTGGTCGGCGGCCTTGGGGAAGCGCGGACGACGGCGAATGATAGTGGCGATCTCCGGTGGCCGGGGTTGAAGAAGACGACGCCGAGGACGAAGCAGGGCTTCCCGGCTCGCTTGGCTCGATGCAGAAGGCGTAGGCGATAGTGGCGGAGCTTCCACGCAACACGGGAAGGCGAGAGGGGGTCGGGGAGCGCGGTGGTTCACGGCGGCGCTTCCATGGCCGCGTCGGCCGTCGTGGGAGAGAGCGAGGGAGAGGAGGGGAGAGTGAGCTGCGAGAGAGGGGAAGGACCAGGGGGGCTCGGGCGTTTCCAAGCGCGACGGATCGGAGTGGGGAGAAAGCAGGAGGTGGCTTCGCCTCCTGTGCGTGCGCCACGCCGTCGTCCTCCTGCCAAAGGAAGGAGACGACTGGCGACGGGCCTAGTGGGCTAGGCCAGCGAGCTGGGCTAGCTGGGCTGCCAGGTAAGTGCCCAGGTAAGTCTCTCTCTCTCTCTCTCTCTCTTTTATTTCTGTTTTCTATTTTCTGTCTGTTTGTTTTGACTTTATTAAAAATGCCAGAACATTTTCAAAAATCATGATACTTCTTATGGCCACTGTTTGGATTATTTCCAATAGCAAACATTGTTCATGAATATTTGGACATTTAGAATAATATATATTATTTAAATGCCCAAATGCAAATAATGTATGATTTAATTTAGAGCCCAAATATGTAATGGAAAAATGTGCATCACCTCTGGTACTATTTACAGAATTTTCCATAAATGATGAACATTTTTGAAAGCCATTTGGATTTACTGAAAATATTTTAGGTGAACCTAGTGAATTCCTTTGATGCTAGGGGTTTAGGCAATCCCCATTTCAAATTTCTTTGGAATTTAAACATGATGGCATGATGAACAAGCAAAGTCAAGCAAGGGCTGAATTGGGGCTGTGACACTGATGACCCTCGTCTCTACCTTTTCGAGGGAGTTGGATACATTGTTGATCCACTGCCGAACAACCCTTGGGTGGATGGTGACGGTTGCAACTATGCGCATCGAGCCTTCGACGAGGACATGTTGGACTCTAGAAACCTGCATCTCGATCTCTTCCGCCATTTGGAACCGCTGGAATAGAGGGCTATGGTTTGGAGAATTAGGATTAGATGGCTAGTCTAACTGAAGTAGTAGATGATTATTTAAAGAGGTTAAAACAATGTGAACGCAGTGTGGTTTGGATGCAAATGAATACGAAGGGGAGGTGAAGAAGCCGAGAAGAATCGGTTCCCGATGGAGAAGTAAATGGGAGAAGTGGCGTGCATGCAGCTGATTAGACGGATAGGTAGACTAAACGAAAAGGCTATGCGGGTAGACTAATGAGTCGTACATGTTCGTGTACGTGCCCATCCTTCCTGATAGGTGGGACCTATGCAAACAGATAAAAAAATGTGTCATAGTTTTTTTTTGAGCGCGTGAGTGGGAGACACAACATTCTCCATTTTTATTTTCACTTTTGAGTTTTACATGTAGATTTTGACCCCAAAAAACACGTGGTCTTTTTAACACTTTTCAGTTTGCATTATCCTGGATATAGAACATAGATCTCTGAATAATTTAAATATTTTGAATAATTCAATAATTGAACAGAGGCATAACAATTGAAATGTAGTTTCAAATGTCAAAAATTAGTGTCCTAGATACAGAACATGGATCAGTTTTCAGTTTGCGTAACACTTTTCAGTTTGCATTATCCTTCTCTGAATAATTCAAATGTCCCGGATACAGAACATGGATAACACTGTATATTTAGTGTAGAATCTTTTTAGTACTTTGAATTTTGGCCACTACTTCTGCTGTTTAGTAACTTTTCTGAATTTTGGCCACTACTACAGTAAGTTCAAGTGAGTAACTATAGTAACTTCAAGTGAGTAACTCCATTTCTGATTTCTTTTACATAAAACTAACCATGATATTTGTTCCTCTATTCTAGTCATAATTATAATCTGATTGCTGAACCCTTAATCATTCTCATAATGTTTACATGATGCACAATTATACTGTCATCAAAACTACTCCATACACACAGTGTCGAAACTGACAAGATGGTGGTGGAGGTGGGAATAAATGTTCAGTATTGGTGCATTTTCTGTGCTTACAAAATTCAAATTGAATTTCACTACCAAAAGAAAAGAAGTGGAGATTAAATGTTGCTTTCCACTTACTTCACCTGTGTGTAACTCTTTTGGTGCATTTTCTGCATAACCTATGTGTAGCTGCAGCATACAGGCCAGTTCATCAACTGCTCGAAGAAGAAAAGAAGGTGGCATTTCCTTGCCTTTAGCATACAGGTCAGTTCACTTAATGTCCTCTGTTGCTATATTTCTAATAACATCCAAGTTTTTACTTATTACTTTGCTAGCATTCACAAGTCTATTGAAGCGTGCATGTCTTTGTGAATCTTGCTGTCTACTCCAAGTAGATGGTGTGTAGCCTGGCAAAGGATATTAGTACTTGGTGCATTCTAAGTTTAAAACCACTCTAGATTTACAAGTGTTTACTGAAGATGACAAGTGTTTATTCAGTTCTAAATTTGAAGTAACTAGTAGACGAACAATATTCATCTTTTTCTGTATATGAAGAAGAATAAACCTAGCTAATTCAAATAATTCCAATTTTAGGGACATGCTTTTATCAACTCTTAGTTAAGGGGTTGTGGCAGTTTTCAGTTTTCAATTTTATGTTGCTTGAATTGATTCTACAGGAATATTTAGGGAAGAGTCATGGCTATGCTTAGCTCTGTGTAAAATAAATGACTGAAATTGGACAATTGGAAACTTTAGGTATGTTTGCAATTGGACAAATGGTGTATAAATCCAAATAAAGCAAATGAATTCAAATGATTCAAATAAATCCAAATAAACATGGTTGATCTTCATTTTGCATAAACCTGGTTGAGTATTACAGAGTAATTGACAACAAATTGACCTGGTTGGAATTCATACAGCAACAGTAATAGTTAACTGAACTTCTTTTGCGTGCATTTATCACTCCAGAAAACTTTCAGTAACAAGTGAGCAGCCTCTGCATTTTCTAGTGAACTTTTGAGTGCATTTATCACTTGTTGGAGTATGCTACAGCTTATGCAAATCACAAACTCCTTTAGTTTACATCTCAGTTTTAGCAAACACTACAGTTTCAGTAAAGGAGTCATAACTGAATTACAGGCACTGTAGTTTCTCTACAGTATTGGAACACTGAACATTTTCAGTTAACTGTAGCAAGAAAAACTTCCAAAAACTAGCAGATCTCCAAGAATGCCAAGAGTATTACTCAATGAATTTGATGGCATCAAACTAAATTTTCACTATAATCTGTTCATAATTTAGCAGCAGTGTACAACCTTTGTCCTGGACTATTTCTCTAGATTTGTATCCCCTGACTGAATTTTCTCCGCCTGTACTGAGAACAGCAAATTCAGACTCACAGCAAAAAATTGAACAGCAGCAGTAGCAGAGGCGGGCGGGGCAGACTCACCAGCATAGGAGGGAGTGACAACAGAGGTGAGGCATGGGAAAAAGGCAAAAGCAGCATCAGAGGTCCACGGCGCAGGCGTCATCCACGAGTAGCAGCATGAGAGGCGGGAGTGGCCGGAATTGTCCACGGCGCCGGCGGACGAAGCAGATGAAATCGGAGGCGCAGGTGGGCGGCGAAAGTGGGAGAACGTGGGCGGCGACCTTCAACGGGGCCGGCGGCGTAGCTCGAGGAGGGCGCCGGCGCAGGTCGCCTTCACGGCGGGCGGTGCAGGTGGTAAGCCGCGGCACAGGTGCAAGCGGGCGGCGGCGCTGTTGTTGGTCGCGGGCTGGGCCACGGTTCTGGTGTTGGTCGTGGCGCAGATCCACGTGGGCGGCGGTGCAGGTGGGTAGCCGGCGATGGCTGCAAGGCACGGGCGACGGGGGAGGAGGAAGGAAGGAGATGGACTTCTTTGTCACGTGTTTAAAACTTTGTGGGTTTTTTTGCAAAAAAAAATACATTGCCCTGTGGAAAAAATTTCCCGGATGGAGGGAGTACTAGTTAAACCCGAGCTATGGGTGTGAAGCACTGATATGCCAGTACATTTGATTGTGACCTGTTCTAATTTTGTACCTGAACTTTTTTTAGAAAGTGTTGCACGTCAACTTAATGTGCTAGCTGAACTTATTGTGTTGTCTGTGTGTTTTCTTTGCATAAAATTCAAGATATTTCCCCGTCATTGATAAAGACGGTGAACCGTTATGTACGACTTCATTGGTTTCAACATGGCCCTTCCCGTAGCGATCCACTGCTTCCATCCTGATTGTGCCGCCTGCGTGAAATTTCTGTATGCAAGTTCAGTGTGCTATGATGTTCTATATGATTGTGACAACTATATAAGTTTTTACTGAGCATCAGCAATGCATAGGGCTGAAAGATGTATTTACGAGCATCGATCGATGGGTCTCTCTCTCTCTCTATCTCTCTCTCTCTCTCTCTCTCTCTCTCTCACACACACACACACACGCACACACACGCGCAGACGCACAAGTGGGACCCATTGAATTATTTATTTGCTCGTGACAGCTTTTAATTAGGTTCCACTATAATCTAACTTTTTTCTTAAGTTATTAATTGAGCTCAATGACTTCAAAAATTTGTACAGAAGCCTTGTTTGGTCCTTTCCGGCATCGCTCAATGTGGGCTGAGTAACCATGTTAGGTTGTACTATACTACACAGGCCTTTTTTTCAACATCAGCAATGCAACCGGGCCGATAGTTGTACACAATATCCGGGTCAACTTGTTATTCTCCGCCCCACTGGGCTGCAAACTTTCCTAGGAGGCATGCATTAGGCTTAACAAGAAAATGGACTTTAAGAAATAATAAATGGGATGTAATTATAATAACTGGATAGTTACTATGCACCAAACACGTAATTAGTTTGAAAAATATATTATTTTTGGAATTTGAAAATTTTGATTTCATTACTTGTTGCACGCGCAATATTTCGTTGGATTTTAACGTAATACAACTTTATTTTGAAATTATATTTGACCTGACTAGAAATTTCGGATAAAAATATTTCGGATCCCATCAAAATGTGGCAATTTTTTTTGAATTCTGTTTTGAGCGGTTGTTTGAAATTATTAATCGTTGTCCTAGCTAGAAGTTGGGTTGTACTTTTAACAAACTATAAATGGGTTGTAGTAAATTCCATTAGAATTAAAAATGGGATGTACATTCTTACAAATCGCAAATGGGCTATATGTTCTTTGCCAAATCCGAGTTGTGGGCCTACTAAGTTGACCGTACGAAGGGCTTTGTCAACTTAGTCAATATAAATGATTCTAGCTACAGTGATCGTACGATGTCCATCCAACGGCCAGTGCTTCTTCAACCTCTGGTCTTCTTGCTCCAGCCGCCCAAAGCAGCGCCGGCCGTGTCGCGTGCTCCTGCCTCCCGTGGCCGGCTGTGATGCCGTTGAGGCCTCATAGCCCCGTACTACTCCCACCGCTGGCCAGGCCATCCCTCTACTCACCCACACCCCCTGTTATTCTGTAGCGACGACAGCCTCACACCGCAGCCGAACCAGTGAACCCTCGTACTCCTCTCCGCGCGGGCTTCCACTGCTGCGTCTTCCCTGGCTCCACGTCGTCCCCTTCCTAGGCCTCGCCGTCGTCCAGACCACCGCCCTGGTGCTCTCAGAGCGGCATGGTCAACTTGGTCAACGACCGACTTCCATCGGAAGAGTACTGTACGTGGAGAGGTTGACAGCTGGGTCCAGGCGGCCGCAAGGAAGTGCCTCCTTATTACGCGCAAAATATTATTCCTCCACCTGATAGCAGGGACCCACCGGACGGGCCACCTTATTTCGCGAAAAAATATTTCCCCCATGACTGCTGGGACCCACCGGACGGGCCAGCGTATTTCGCGAGAAAAACGTTCCCCCCGCTGTCAGCTCGGACCCACCGGAAGTGCCTCCTTATTACGCACAAAAAAATGAATACTCCCCCTGCTAGCTGGGACCCACCATGGTGGGAGGCTGACTTGTGGGCCTACTAAGTTGACTGGGACGGGGCCCTTTGTCAACTTTACTCAATATGAACGATTCTAGATCCAGTGACCGTACAATGTCCATCCAACGGCCATAGTGCTTCTTCAACCTCTGGTCTTCTTGCTCTAGCCGCCCAAAGCAGCGCCGGTCGTGCCGCATGCTCCTGCCTCCCTTGGTTGGTTGTGCTGCCGCGGAGGCCTCACCGCCCCCTACTATTCCCACAGCTGGCCAGGCCCTGCGGCGACAGCAGCCTCACACCGCAGCCGAACTAGTGAACCCTCGTACTCCTCTCCACGCGGGCTTACACTACCGCGTCTTCCCCGGCCCCCCGTCGTCCCCTTCCTAGGCCTCGTCGTCGTCCACCGCCCTTGTGCTCTCGGCGCGGCATGGTCAACGTGGTCAAGGAACGACTTCCATCGGACGTGGACTGTATGTGGAGAGGCTGAGAGCTGGGTCCACGGCCACAGCAAGGAAGTGCCTCCTTATTACGCGGAAAATAATGATTCCTCCACCTGACAGCTGGGACCCACCCGACGGGCCACTGTATTTCACGAAAAAAACGTTTCCCCCTGACTGCTGGGACCCACCAGCTACATCTTCGCACGCAAGGAAGTGCGTCCGGGCAAAAAAATGATTCGCCCCCTGACTGCTGGGACCCACCAGCTACATCTTCGCAGGCAAGGAAGTGCGTGACAATCCGGACCCAGCTGGTCAAAGCGTACCTAGTGTTGTCATTCTGGTCGCGAACGTGTACATACATATATACTGGTGGATGTAGAGGCATGCACGTGTCGTAGTAGAGGCACGTACGTGTCGTAGTAGAGGCACGCACGTAGCATGTACACGTACGTACCACGGCCAGGGTGCAAGAAAGAAACTACGGCCACGTATGAGTACATACGGGCGGGGTCTCGAACGCCTACTCGCGCATACGTATGGCCAGGGCTCCTGTACATGGTTGGGTCGGAATGGAGAAACAGCATCGTCGCCGTGTTCATGGGGAGGCAACGGAATGCGTCATGTTCATGGGGAGGCAACGAAATGCGTCGTGTTCATCATGAGGCAACGGAACGCGTGGGAGCCAACCGGCTGGGTCGGAACGGAATGCGTGGTCGTGTTCATCGGGAGGGCTTGGACGGAATAGGCAATGAAAATGAGGCCTGGCGTACCGCACAACGGAGGAAACGGACCTCCTACGTTCGGAACGGGGTCCTATTGATCGGGAGGGGTCTGGCGTACCGCAAAATGGAGGAAACAGACCTCCTACGGTCGAAACGGGGGTCCTGTTGATCGGGAGGGGTGTGGCGTACCGCAAAATGAACGAAACGGACCTCCTACAGTCGAAACGGGGGTCCTGTTCATCGGGAGGGGTGTGGTGTACCGCAAAATGGACGAAACAGACTTGTGTTGGAGCGCTACGGTCGAAACGGGGGTCCTGTTCATCGGGAGGGATCTGGCGTACCACAAAACGGGACTCCACGGGATACTGTTCATCTCCACCGTCGACCTCCTCCAGCCTCCATGGGCTACCATCGACCTCCTCCAGCCTCCACGGGCTCCTGTTCATCCAG
Source organism: Triticum dicoccoides (assembly GCF_002162155.2). NCBI lineage: Eukaryota > Viridiplantae > Streptophyta > Magnoliopsida > Poales > Poaceae > Triticum > Triticum dicoccoides. Next base: position 248,907,857 of record NC_041388.1, read on the forward strand.
CCTCCACCGCGCGCTACTCCACCGGCTACTGTTCAACCACCCCTCCACGGGCACCCCTCCACCGTCTATTGTTCGTCCAGCCCTCCACACCACGGAATCCTGTTCAACCACCCCTCCACGGGCACCCCTCCATCGTCTACTGTTCATCCAGCCCTCCACCACACCACGGGGTCCTGTTCATCCAGAGGCAACGCCACCGCTCACTGTTC
>NC_041388.1:248908303-249146053 GCF_002162155.2 Triticum dicoccoides
CTTCAGTTAGCAGCAGTAGCGAAGGAATCGCTCGATCGGGTTCAGTTAACAGCCATCGGTCGATCGCTCGGGTTCAGTAACGCATAGCCTGCAGTGTAATCGCTCGGGTTCAGTTAGAGCCCAACGCCTCGCTCGGGTTCAGTTAGAGCCAACGCCTCGCACACACGCGCGTACGTGTACGAGAGAAAAGCGCATCGCTCGGCCCCCAACCTCCCACCGTAACCGGGAACTCCCCGAAATTTTCCTCGCCCTCGCTTCTACCATGGTTTTTTCCGTCATGGACGGCCCAAATAATGTCATGCAGCTGCGTCTCCGGCCCGCCCAGGACAAAAAGCCCATTTTCTATCATGATTTTTTGTCATAGAAGTAGGAGCCCACCATGATGATACTGGGTTTTGTCACAATTATCGTCATGGAAGTGTCATATGTATGACAGAAAAAAATTCGTTTGGCCCAAAATGTCACGGATGTGCCTTTTTTTGTAGTGTATCTCATTTTTCTTGAGATGATCACGCAAAGCATTAAGTAATTGGAGAAGCCTCCCCCAAGCTTGTGGGAGACTATCTTCTTCAATTTGCATAAAATTATATATTTCCCTTAAAGCAGCTTGTTACTTATGAGGGGGGAAATATTCAGCAGAGAAGTAATAAATCATATCCTGGGGACTACGCACGCAACCAGGATTAAGAGAATTAAACCATATCTTAGCATCACCCTTTAATAAGAACGGAAATAATTTAAGGATATAATAATAGCGAGTTTTCTCATCATTAGTGAACAGGGTGGCTATATCATTTAATTTAGTAAGATGTGCCACAATAGTTTCAGATTCATAGCCATAGAAAGGATCTGATTCAACTAAAGTAATTATCTCAGGATCAATAGAGAAATCAAAATCCTTATCAGTAACAAAGATAGCTGAAGTAGCATAAGCAGGATCATATTTCATTCTAGCATTCAAAGTTTTTTGTTTCAGCTTATCTAAAAGCTTCTTAAGATCACTCCCATCATTGCAAGCAAGAAAGTCTCTAGCAGTTTCTTCATCCATAACATAACCCTAAGGAACAACATGCAATTCATATCTAGGGGGAGAATCTTCATCATCACTTTCATCAATATTATCAGTTTCAATAATTTCATTCTCTCTAACCCTAGCAAGTTGTTCATCAAGAAATTCACCAAGTGGCACAGTAGTATCAAGCATCGAAGTAGTTTCATCGTAAGTATCATGCATAGCATAAGTGGCATCATCAATAACATGCGACATATCAGAATTAATAGCAGAAGCAGGTCTAGGTGTCGCAAGTTTACTCAAAACAGCAGGTGAATCAAGTGCAGAGCTAGATGGCAGTTCCTTACCTCCCCTTGCAGTTGAGGGATAGATCTTGGTTCTTGGATCTTTCAAGTTCTTCATAATGATAAGCAGATATAAATCCCAAGTGACTCAAAGAATAGAGCTATGCTCCCCGGCAACGGCGCCAGAAAATAGTCTTGATAACCCACAAGTATAGGGGATCGCAACAGTTTTCGAGGGTAGAGTATTCAACCCAAATTTATTGATTCGACACAAGGGGAGCCAAAGAATATTCTCAAGTATTAGCAGCTGAGTTGTCAATTCAACCACACCTGGAAACTTAATATCTGCAGCAAGGTATTTAGTAGCAAAGTAATATGATAGTAGTGGTAACGGTGGTAAAAGGTAACGGTAGCAAAAGTAATATTTTTGGTGTTTTATAGTGATTGTAACAATAGCAACGGAAAAGTAAATAAGCGAAGAACAATATATGGAAAGCTTGTAGGCAATGGATCGGTGATAGAGAATTATGCCGGATGCGATCGATCATGTAACAGTCATAACCTAGCGTGACACATAACTAGCTCTAGTTCATCAATGTAATGTAGGCATGTATTCCAAATATAGTCATACGTGCTTATGGAAAGAACTTGCATGACATCATTTGTCCTAGCCTCCCGTGGCAGCGGGGTCCTATTGGAAACTAAGGGATATTAAGGCCTCCTTTTAATAGAGTACCATTCCAAAGCATTAACACATAGTGAATACATGAACTCCTCAAACTACGGTCATCACCGGGAGTGGTCCCGACTATTGTCACTTCAGGGTTGCCGGATCATAACACATAGTAGGTGACTGTAGACTTGCAATATAGGATCAAGAACTCTCATATATTGATGAAAACATAATAGGTTCAGATCTGAAATCATGGCACTCGGGCCCTAGTGACAAGCATTAAGCATAGCAAGTCATAGCAACATCAATCTCATAACATAGTGGATACTAGGGATCAAACCCTAACAAAACTAACTCGATTACATGATAAATCTCATCCAACCCATCACCGTCCAGCAAGCCTATGATGGAATTACTCACGCACGGCGGTGAGCATCATGAAATTGGTGATGGAGGAAGGTTGATGATGACGATGGCGACGGATTCCCCTCTTTGGAGCCCCGAACGGACTCCAGATCAGCCCTCCCGAGAGAGCTTAGGGCTTGGCGGTGGCTCCGTATCATAAAACGTGATAAATCCTTCTCCTTGGGTTTTTTCTCCTCAAAAGTGAATATATGGAGTCAGGGTTGAGGTCGGTGGAGCGTCTGGGGGCCCACAAGGCAGGAGGCGCGCCCAGGGGGTAGGGCGCGCCCCCACCCTCGTGGACAGGTGGAGGCCCCCCTGTCGTGGATCTTCCTTCCAGTATTTTTTATGTATTCCAAAATAATTCTCCATTGATTTTAAGGTCATTCCGAGAACTTTTATTTCTGCACAAAAATAACACCATGGCAATTCTGCTGAAAACAGCGTCAGTCCGGGTTAGTTCCATTCAAATCATGCAAGTTAGAGTCCAAAACAAGGGCAAAAGTGTTTGGAAAAGTAGATACGATGGAGACGTATCATAAAGCAGCATAAGTATTTCCCTCAGTTTTTGAGACCCAAGGTATCAATCCAGTAGGAGACCACGCACGAGTCACCTCATACCTACACAAACAAATAAGAACCTCGCAACCAATGCGATAAAGGGGTTGTCAATCCCTTCACGGCCACTTGCAAGAGTGAGATCTGATAGAGATAATAATAATAAGATAAATATTTTTGGTATTTTTATGATATAGATTGAAAGTAAAGATGGAAAAATAAAATAGACTGGAAACTTGTATGATGGAGAATAGACCTGGGGGCCATAGGTTTCACTAGTGGCTTCTCTCAAGATAGCATAAGTATTACGGTGGGTGAACAAATTGTTGTCGAGCAATTGATAGAAAATCGAATAATTATGAGAATATCTAGGTATGATCATGTATATAGGCATAACGTCCGTGACAAGTAGACCGACTCCTACCTGCAATCTACTACTATTTCTCCACACATCGACCGCTATCCAGCATGCATCTAGAGTATTTGTCAGGACCCCGACTCGATGTCACATTGATCTAGCCGGTAACACCTCATATCACTTTGCGGCCTCACGCACGGTATCCCCACGGGTGTCGCCTTACCTTTGCCCGGGACCGTTTGCGCCTTTTGGCTCACGTATATGATAGTGTCGCTAGCATCCATATGATAAGGAGCCCGGGCTGACATAACTAGTCGTAAACCCAAAGTGGCACAGACTTACAGGGACAGGCATCCATGACCCAGCTTCGAACGTGTCGGTCATCAGCAAGTGGGTCCGGGCTGTAGCACTGGGCTAGCAGGACTCCGGTAAACCGGGCTGTAGCGGGCTAACAGGACTCCGGTACTCAAAGCGTGACATTTCCCCGAAGGGACAGACACAGGAACAAAGAAGGACACATGCCGGCCAGCCTAAGTGTTCCAGAGCAGTAGCAAGCTACCATGGCTCAGCGGTAACACTAGGAGACATTTCCCGGTAAGAGAGGCTACTAAAGATAAACAACTAGATAGTCAGATCCCACACATACCAAGCATTTCAATCATACACACAATATGCTCGATATGTGCAAATACAACGAAGCATCACAACATGACTCTATGACACAAGTACTTTATTTAAGGCTCAGGGAGCCATACATAACATACACAAAGGTACGGGTCCCACGACCCAACATTCCAGTCATACAGTCATACAAACCAGCAGTGGAAGTAACTTGTCTGAGTACAGACAACTAGTAAAAATAAAAGAGGCTTGGAAAGCCTAGCTATACTACATGGTCCTTCACAAGCTCAGGGTCACCACCTGGGCCTTTAGCCTACTCGTTGATGTCAATGTCTACATAGAACCCATCAGAAGGGGTTGCAGCGTCTTCTGTAAAAATGTAAATTATAGCAACATGAGTACAAAGGTACTCTGCAAGACTTACATCAGATCCTACATACATGCATATTATCAAGAAGGGTTGGTGGAGTTATTGCAGCAAGCCAGCTTTGACTTTTGGCTAGACTATCCTACGATACTCCAACTTGAAAAGGTTTTGCGCACACGAGTCCACTACTCACCAACTCAATACACTACCGAGGATCCGCCTCCGTCTTCCTACGGAAGAGCCATCCTCGGCACTCACACTTATCTTGAGGCTTTTAGCAGTTTCCATTTACTTGTCTATGAACTGTATAGGCAACCAAGTAGTCCTTTACCGCGGACGCGGCTATTCGAATAGATCATGTTAACCCTGCAGGGGTGTACTTCTTCATACACGCTCTCACCACTTACCGCCGTTTACACGACATGTACTCGGCAACCTTCAAGCGGAAGCCCAACGTGGGTGTCGGCCACGACCTACCTAACCACCTAAGCCTCCAGTCCAGGTTTATCGCCTATCCAGGTTCCATCCGCAGGGAGTCCGGCCGAGGTTTCCCATACGGCCCCGAACGATGTGAACAGGGTTCCCGAGATACCTAATGGGTATTCGGTACACCCGGCCACGTACCTACCGCGTCACAGCCCACCCCTACGGTCAGCGCTGTCCACGGCCTCCAGTAGGCTACAAACACCAGAAACTACTTGCAACTCCTGGACGGAGAACTAGGGTGAATAAGAAGCCGAGATGGTCCATTGGTTTCGGGCCCAATGCATGGTAGTAGCTGATTCTTAAATCACACATACATATCTCAGTGCTTAAGGTCGGCTTCAATGAAACAACCCACCATGTACTCCTACATGGCCTCTCATCGATACCTTTACCAAATCGTGTTCACCACACCACTCTCATTACCGACATAATCATTTCACTCTAGCCCATCACCCAGATGAACCAGACCTGACCCGACTCTAAGCATAGCAGGCATAGCAAGGTAGGAACAACACATACATATGGCTCAATCAACTCCTACACATGCTAGTGGGTTTCATCTAGTTACTGTGGCAATGACAGGTCATGCAGAGGAAATGGGTTCAACTACCGTAGCACACAGCAGTTTGAATCGCGTTGTCTTAATGCAGTGAAAGAGAGCAGGAGCGAGAACAAGGGATTGTATCGATATGATCAAATGGTTGGTTGCTTGCCTGATGGTTCGATGCACTGATACGGTTCTTCGTTAGGGTAATCACGGTACTCCTCGGAGGCAGAACCTGTCGCAAAGGACACCGATACACAACCATCACCAAACAATGTGCAACAATATGATGCATGCATGACACATGGCAATATGAGTGTGTTGGGCTAATGCAACTAAAACCAGAAGGGTTTGAACCAATTTGAATCAAAGATTCAAATTTCAAACTCAAGTATGGCCTTTTAAAGTGCTTTTCCTTGTTCTTCTTTAAACATCAATTTAACTTGTTTGATCATGCATGAAAATAGTACAGATGGATAGATTGGATTTTTCTGATCATTTTTCATATATAATTTGTCTGATTTGGAGTTACAGAATAAAAGTTATGAATTTTTGAAGTTTAAATAATATTCTGGAATTTCCTGATTTAAATTAAATCCAGAAATATATATATTGCGCCAGCATGACGTCAGCATGACGTCAGTGGTCAACTGCGGCTGGCTGGGGTCAAACCTGACGTGTGGGGTCCACACGTCAGTGACAGGGGGGTTAAACAGGGTTAGTTTAATCCTAATTAGGAATTAGTGGCGCTAGGGCCCACTGGTCAGTGTCAGGGGTTAGCTAACAGTGATTAGCACTAATCTGACCACCTGGCCGACGGGGCCCACGCGTCAGTGACCCTGGGGGGTCAAACCCCAGGTCAAACCCACCGGCGACATGACGCCGGCGAGGCCCGAGACGGCGGCGCGATACGGAAACGCGCTACAGGGCACGGGCGAGGCCGTGCTTGGGCTCGTTGGAGAGCCCTTGCTCCCGCGCGTCGAACGGTGGTGGTGGCCGTGCCTGTGGTGGCCGGTACCGACGACGGCGAGCTCGTGAGCGGCGGCCGGAGTTCGGGTGCGGTCGGGATCGGCGTTGCTGCTCGCAGGCGAGGGAGCTGAGGCGCTGGAGGGGCTCTACGGGTCCTTACGGACTTGTTGGACTCGTCGGGGTGACCAAATGGTCACCGGAGCTGCGTCGACGGCGAGCTCGGCGACGGCGGAGGTTCGGCCGTGGTGGGAAGCGGGGTTACGGTGCGGGAACGAGGGGGAAAAGAGGGGGAAACGGTGGCGGAGCTCACCGCGGTTGCAGTGGGCGTCGAAGCGGGCTCGGGGACGCGCTGGAGACGGCGAATCGACGGCGATGGTGGTCGGAGCCCGAGGAGGAAGACGATGGCGTGGAGGCGATGCAGAGCTTCCCGATGGGCTTGGCTTGGTGGGGAGGAAGAGGGGGTCGCGGCGGAGCTCCTGAGCTCAGCGGAGGGGCGAGGGGTGGCCGGTGACGGCTGCTATGGCGAACGGCGGCGATGGTGGTGTTCGGCCGTGAGAGAGAGAGCGAGGGAGAGGAGGGGAAGAACCGAGGGAGAGTGAGAGAGAACGGGGGAGGGCGTGGCGTCGTTCCAGGCCATCCAGACGAGGAGGGGAGGGGCAGGAAGGCAGGCGAGCAGGTGGCGTGGCGCGGTGGCGCGCGCGCGCGCCGCCCACACTCCCCTCCCTCTGTCGAGGACGAAGACGACAGAGGAGGGAGGCGGGCTGGGCCGCCTGCTGGCTGGGCCGGCCAGCTGGCTGGGCTGCACAGGGAGGAGCCCAGGTAAGGTTCTCCCTTTTATTTATTTCTGTTTTTCTAATTTCTGACATTTGTTTTGATTTAAATAAAATATTAAATCATTTTATTTCCTTATGCCAATTTTTGCAGGAGCTAGATATATTATTCCAGAGCTCCCCAACAGATGGCATAATTTTTGGACATATATTAATATATATAACTAATATATTTCCAATGCAAATATTTATGCATTAATTCCAAATGCCCAAAATAAATACTTATGAGCTCTTAAAAATATTGGTTTGATTTTTATCTCTGTCCAATATTTTCAGAGAGCAACATGAGCATTTTCTTGGACCTTTTTGGAGATTTTTTTTTATTTGGCCCACATCGGCCGAGAGTGACGTTGAAGTGGAGCAATGCGGCACCGAACAAATTCCTTCACCACCATAGGCGCCGCCACCCCGAGGTCCTTCAGCCTGGCTAGCCGACGCCAGACGGGGACGAGCCACCGGTCGACAAGCTTCGCGTGCCCCCAGCTAGAAGTAGGGACCGCTGGAGCTCGTGGGAGTAGGAGACAGGGGGCTGAGCACGCCGACATCCACAAATACCCATCGCTTCCGGAATCCATCCACAACTGGTGAGAGCTCGAAGTCGATTCCGAGCCGGCCGTCGCCGCAATAGCTTGGAAGGTCAAGCACCCCGAGCGCTGGCGGGCATCGGTCAAATGCAGCTAGAAGAAATGGCAAAGCAATGCCATGGAAGGGGCAATGCGCACCATGGCATCGCAGACGAAGGCGAAGATGGAGAGCAGAATGATGGACTGGGGATCCAGGTGCAGCGCATTAACTTTGTAATGCGAGAGCACAACATTGAAGAAATCAAAGAAGGGGGGAATCAAGCCAGCCCAAAGGGCGTGAAGATGAATGGGGATCTCGGTGGCTGTTGTCGGCGTCCTAGGAACGGGGAACACAGACTTGCCTGCCTGCGACCCAGGGCGTGGCTCCACCAGCGGCCTGGTACGGCCCATCTTCATCAACCAACACTCAAGACCCTCGCGAGGGGCCAAGCCTCGCGAGGCGGACAACACAAGACCTCCTCAGGGGAAGCCTCACTAGGCTGGCTCGCGAGGAGCGGAGAGATCAAGGCAAGGGGCGCCTCGTGAGGTTTCCATGACGTGAGCCATGATGACCAAGGCTAGGCGGGCGCCAGCGGGCGCAGAGTGTCAGTTTCCTCTTTGGTGAAAAAGAGGCAGGCGCGGGCGAGGAGTCTCGAGGCGTCAGGCAAAGATTTCCATATCGGTGCAACAAGACCAAGACCAGCAGGACGGCAAGACGGAGGTCACCACGGAGCCCACGACGGTGTCACCACAAGAGCCTTTGGCAAGCGGAGACCACCTTTTGTCAGGATAACTTGTACTCATTGTCCCCCTTCAAATTGGCCGTTGTGGGATCCCTTCCCGCCTAATATTTGGGGAGAGGACCCGGGCCTCTATAAATAGGGCTAGCCACCACCATAACAGGATAGAGGATTCAGATCATCCCCAACCACAAAAGCTCATTGAGCTCAAGAACACCTCTCCTCGGGAGGTTGTTCTTCCCTTGTACTTGTTCATCCCCAGCCTACCAGGCAATCCACCACACCACACTGGAGTAGGGTATTACACCGCAACGGTGGCCCAAACCAGTATAAACTCTTGTGTCCCTTGTTCATCGGGTTCGGCGAGCTAGGCTTTGAGATCATTGCGAGAGTGTGAGCTAGGGGGGAGAGATCTTCGTGCGCACCCAGCGTTCGAACCTCGAGGGTTTTCCGGGACCCGTAATTCGACATTTGGCGCACCAGGTAGGGGTGCACCAGAGTTCCATCCCTTCGTCGGCTCCGCCTCTCCGACCGGTCCCCATGGGCAACGTGGCTCCTCTGAATGGATCGACGAGCGACCCCGGCGGCGCCGGGGGGCTCAGGGCCTTCACCCCCGCCCTGCGGTGGGTGCAGTGGTCGTGCAAGTTCAAGCCGGAGATGCCGCCCCGCTACGACGGCACGGCAGATCTATCAACCTTTCTGCTGGCATACGAGGAGGCCGTCTTGGAAGCTGGGGGCAACGACAAGTCATGGCCAACTGGTTCCCCATGGCCCTCGCTGGTGCGCCGCACGCCTGGTTGCTCAACCTGCCGAGATCCTCTGTAGCCTCCTGGGAGGAGCTAGACGGCCTTCTCATCGCACGCTCCGTGGCATCTGCACCCATCGCCGTCGCGGCCCTCCTCGGCGGCTCGCGGGCACCACCCTCGGACCGCCACACCAAGCAGTACTTCCGCCAGATCGGCGCCACCTCTGTGCAGCAGGGAACCCCTCCAGGATGGGCGGCGCCGAAGGCTGACCTCACCTTCGACTAAGGGGATCAAGCCGCAACCACGGCCGGCTCGGGTGCACTCCCAATGCTCTGCACGCCCACCATCTGCAACGTCGCCATGACCAAGACCCTCATCAACAGCGGAGCAGGCCTCAATGTGCTCTCCGTGGAAGCTTTCGGCTTAGTTCACATGCCGTATAGCCGGCTCCTTCCCACCAAGCCTTGCTCCGGAGTTGGCAGCGGGTCTACTAGCCCCTTGGGGCAGATACGCCTGCCGGTCACCTTTGGTACCCGGGGCAACTACCGCACCGAACTCATCGACTTTGACGTCGCCCGCATCGGCAGCCCGTACGATGCCATCCTCGGGTACCCTGCTTTGGCCCAGTTCATGGCAGCGACCCATCCGGCCTACAACGTCATGAAGATGTCGGGCAGCAGCGGCGTCCTCACCGTGGCCGGAGACACCAAGGAAGCTCTGGCGGCTCTCAAGCTTACCTTCAGGGCCGCAGCGGCAGCGCGCCCGACCGGCGAAGCCACCCCACGGGCTAAGGAAGCTGCACCGGCAAAGAAGAAGCGGCTATTCACTCAAGACCGGGCCGTAACGAAGCAAGTATCGGTCGAGGAAGGTGGATCCTCGGGGAAAACCTTCACCATAAGCGCCGGCCTCGACCCGGGTCAGGAGGAGGCATTCGTGAAGTTCTTGCGCGCAAACAAGGAGGTATTCGCCTGGGAACCCAAGCAGCTGATAGGGTGCTACCTCTTGAGCACTGTGTTGGATTTCCCCGAAGAGGAAAGGATGACGCAGCAAAGTAGCGTAAGTATTTCCCTCAGTTTTTGAGAACCAAGGTATCAATCCAGTAGGAGGTTGCGCGCGCGTCCCCTAGTACCTGCACAAAGCAAATAACTCCTGGCAACCAATGCGATAAGGGGTTGTCAATCCCTTCACGGTCACTTACGAGAGTGGGATCTGATAGATATGATAAGTAATATTTTTGGTATTTTTATGATAAAGATGCAAAGTAAAATAAAAGTAAAGTAAAAAAGCAAAGGAAATAACTAAGTACTAGAAGATTAATATGATGAAGATAGACCCGGGGGCCATAGGTTTCACTAGTGGCTTCTCTTAAGAGCATAAGTATTTTACGGTGGGTAAACGAATTACTGTTGAGCAATTGACAGAATTGAGCTTTGTTATGAGAATATCTAGGTATAATCATGTATATAGGCATCACGTTCGAGACAAGTAGACCGACTCCTGCCTGCATCTACTGCTATTACTCCACTCATCGACCACTATCCAGCATGCATCTGGAGTATTAAGTTCATGAAAACAGAGTAACGCCTTAAGCAAGATGACATGATGTAGAGGGATAAATTCATGCAATATGATAAAAACCCCATCTTGGTATCCTCGATGGCAACAATACAATACGTGCCTTGCTGCCCCTACTGTCACTGGGAAAGGACACCGCAAGATTGAGCCCAAAGCTAAGCACTTCTCCCATTGCAAGAAAGATCAATCTAGTAGGCCAAACCAAACTAATAATTTGAAGAGACTTGCAAAGATATCCAATCATACATAAAAGAATTCAGAGAAGATTCAAATATTGTTCATAGATAAACTTGATCATAAACCCACAATTCATCGGTCTCAACAAACACACCGCAAAAAGAAGATTACATCGAATAGATCTCCACAAGAGAGGGGGAGATCATTATATAGAGATCCAAAAAGAGAGAAGAAGCCATCTAGCTAATAACTATGGACCCGAAGGTCTGAGGTAAACTACTCACACTTCATCGGAGAGGCTATGGTGTTGATGTAGAAGCCCTCCGTGATGGATACCCCCTCCGGCGGAGCTCCGGAACAGGCCCCAAGATGGGATCTCGTGGATACAGGAAGTTACAACGGTGGAATTAGGGTTTTGGCTCCGTTTTTGATCGTTTGGGGGTATGTAGGTACATATAGGTGGAAGGAGTACGTCGGTGGAGCAACAGGGGGCCCACGAGGGTGGAGGGCACGCCTTGGGGGGTAGGCGCGCCCCCTACCTCGTGGCTCCCTCCTTTGTTTGTTGACGTAGGGTCCAAGTCTCCTAGATCATGTTCGGTGAGAAAATCACGTTGTCGAAGGTTTCATTCCGTTTGGACTCTGTTTGATATTCCTTTTCTTCGAAACCCAAAAATAGGCAAAAACAGCAATTCTGGGCTGGACCTCAGGTTAATAGGTTAGTCGCAAAAATAATATAAAAGTGGAAAATAAAGCCCTATAATGTCCAAAATAGTAGATAATATAGCATGGAGCAATCAAAAATTATAGATACGTTGGAGACGTATCAAGCATCCCCAAGCTTAATTCCTGCTCGTCCTCGAGTAGGTAAATGATAAAAACAGAATTTTTGATGAGGAGTGCTACTAGGCATAATTTCAATGTAATTCTTATTAATTGTGGCATTAATATTCAGATCCGAAAGATTCAAAATAAAAGTTCATATTGACATAAAAATAATAATACTTCAAGCATACTAACTAAGCAATTATGTCTTCTCAAAATAACATGGCCAAAGAAAGTTCATCCCTACAAAATCATATACTTTTGTCATGCTCCATTTTCGTCACACAAGAATACTCTCATCATGCACAACCCCGATGACAAGCCAAGCAATTGTTTCAAACTTTAGCAATCTCAAACCTATAAACTTTCACGCAATATATGAGCGCGAGCCATGGACATAACACTATGGGTGGAATAGAATATGATGATGGGGGTTATGTGGAGAAGACAAAAAGGGAGAAAGTCTCACATCAACGAGGCTAATCAATGGGCTATGGAGATGCCCATCGATTGATGTTAATGCAAGGAGTAGGGATTGCCATGCAACGGATGCACTAGAGCTATAAATGTATGAAAGATCAATAAAAGAAACTAAGTGGGTGTGCATCCAACTTGCTTGCTCACGAAGACCTAGGGCACTTGAGGAGGCCCATTGTTGGAATATACAAGCCAAGTTCTATAATGAAAATTTCCCACTTAGTATATGGAAGTGACAAAACAAAAGACTCTCTATCATGAAGATTATGGTGCTACTTTGAAGCACAAGTGTGGCAAAGGATAGTAGCATTGTCCCTTCTCTCTTTTTCTCTCATTTTTTGGGCCTTCTCCTTTTTTTATGGCCTTTCTCTTTTTTTTATTCCTCACTTGGGACAATGCTCTAGAAAATGATGATCATCACACTTCTATTTATTTACAACTCAATGATTACAACTCGATACTAGAACAAAAGATGACTCTATATGAATGCCTTCGGCAGTGTACCGGGATATGCAATGAATCAAGAGTGACATGTATGAAAATTATGAATGGTGGCTTTGCCACAAATACTATGTCAACTACATGATCATGCTAAGCAATATGACAATGATGAATGTGTCATGATAAAAGGAATGGTGGAAAGTTGCATGGCAATATATCTCGGAATGGCTATGGAAATGCCATAATAGGTAGGTATGGTGGCTGTTTTGAGGAAGATATAAGGAGGTTTATGTGTGAAAGAGTGTATCATATCATGGGGTTTGGATGCACCGACGAAGTTTGCACCAACTCTCAAGGTGAGAAAGGGCAATGCACGGTACCGAAGAGGCTAGCAATGATGGAAGGGTGAGACTGCGTATAATCCATGGACTCAACATTAGTCATAAAGAACTCACATACTTATTGCAAAAATCTACAAGTCATCAAAAACCAAAGCACTACGTGCATGCTCCTAGGGGGATAGATTGGTAGGAAAAGACCATTGCTCGTCCCCGACTGCCACTCATAAGGAAGACAATCAAAGAACACCCCTTGTTTCAAATTTGTTACATAACGTCTACCATACGTGCATGCTACGGGACTTGAAAACTTCAACCAAGCACTTCTCAAATTCACAACTACTCAACTAGCACGACTTTGATATTATTACCTCCATATCTCAAAAGAATCATCAAGCATCGAACTTCTCTTAGTATTCAAAATACTCATAGGAATTTTTTTACTAATCTTGAATACCTAGCATATTAGGATTATTTAAGAAAATTACCATGCTATTTAAGACTCTCAAAATAATCTAAGTGAATCATGAGAGATCAATAGTTTCGATAAGAGAAATCCACCACCGTGCTCTAAAAGATATAAGTGAAGTACTAGAGCAAAACTATATAACTCAAAAGATATAAGTGAAGCACATAGAGTATTCTAACAAATTCCAAATCATGTATGGCTCTATCAAAAGGTGTGTACAACAAGGATGATTGTGGTAAACTAAAAAGAAAAGACACAAATCATACAAGACTCTCCAAGCAAAACACATATCATGTGGTGAATAAAAATATAGCTCCAAGTAAAGTTACCGATAGAAGTAGATGAAAGAGGGGATGCCTTCCGGGGCATCCCCAAGCTTTGGCTTTTAGGTGTCCTTAGATTATATTGGGGGTGCCATGGGAATCCCCAATCTTAGGTTCTTGCAACTCCTTGTTCCATAATCCATCAATTCTTTACCCAAAACTTGAAAACTTCACAACACAAAACTCAAAGTAGAAAATCTCGTGAGCTCCGTTAGCGAAAGAAAACAAAATACCACTTCAAGGTACTGTAATGAACTCATTCTTTATTTATATTGGTGTTAAACCTACTGTATTCCAACTTCTCTATGGTTTATAAACTATTTTACAAGCCATAGATTCATCAAAATAAGCAAACAACACACAAAAAATAGAATCTGTCAAAAACAGAACAGTCTGTAGTAATCTGTAGCTAGCGCAAGATCTGGAACCCCAAAAATTCCAAAATAAATTGCTGGACGTGAGGAATTTATCTATTAATCATCTTAAAAAAGAATTAACTAAATATAAATTTCCAAATAAATATGGCAGCAGTTCTCGTGAGCGCTAAAGTTTCTGTTTTTTACAGCAAGATATCAAGACTTTCCCCAAGTCTTCCCAACGGTTCTACTTGGCACAAACACTAATTAAACACAAAAAACACAGACAAAACAGAGTCCAGGTAAATTATTTATTACTAAACTGGAGCAAAAAGCAAGGAATAAAAATAAAATTGGGTTGCCTCCCAACAAGCGCTATCATTTAACGCCCCTAGCTAGGCATAACAAGCAAGAATAGATCTAGGTATTGCCATCTTTGGTAGGAAATCCATAAGTGGCTCTCATAATAGATTCATAAGGTAATTTAATTTTATTTCTAGGAAAGTGTTCCATGCCTTTCCTTAGTGGAAATTGGAATCTAATATTTCCTTCCTTCATATCAATAATTGCACCAATCGTTCTAAGGAAAGGTCTACCAAGAATAATAGGACATGAAGGATTGCAATCTATGTCAAGAACAATAAAATATACGGGCACATAATTCCTATTTGCAACAATAAGAACATCATTAATTCTTCCCATAGGTTTCTTAATAGTGGAATCCGCAAGGTGCAAGTTTAGAGAGCAATCATCAGAATCACGGAAATCTAACAAATCACACAGAGTCTTTGGAATCGTGGGAACACTAGCACCCAAATCACATAAAGCATAGTATTCATGATTCTTAATTTTACTTTTAATAGTTGGTTCTCACTCATCGTAAAGTTTTCTAGGGATAGAAACTTCCAATTCAAGTTTTTCTTCATAAGATTGCATCAAGGCATCAACGATATGTTTAGTAAACGCTTTATTTTGACTATAAGCGTGAGGAGAATTTAGCACGGATTGTAACAAGGAAATACAATCAATCAAAGAGCAATTTCATAGCTAAATTCCTTTAAATTCATAATAGTGGGTTAGCAACATCTAGGGTTTTAATTTCTTCAATCCCACTTTTATCAATTTTAGCATCAAGATCAATAAATTCCGAATTCTTAGAACGCCTTCTAGGTAAAGGTGGATCATATTCAGTACCATCATTATCAAGATTCATATTGCAAAACAAAGATTTAATAGGGGACACATCAATAATTTTTAGATCTTCATCATTATTTTCATAGGAACTAGAAGAACACGCTCTTATAAAGGCATCTTTCTTAGCACGCATCCTAGCGGTTCTTTCTTTGCACTCATCGATGGAAATTCTCATGGATTTGAGAGACTCATTGATATCATGCTTAGGTGGAATAGATCTATGTTTCAAAGAATCAACATCAAGAGCAATTCTATCAACGTTCCTAGCCAAATCATCAATCTTAAGCAATTTTTCTTCAATCATAGCATTAAAATTCTTTTGCGAAGTAATAAATTCTTTAATATTAGATTCAAAATCAGAGGGCATCTTATTATAATTTCCATAAGAATTGCTATAGGAATTACCATAATTATTAGAGGGATTACTAGGATAAGGCCTAGGGTTGAAATTTCCTCTATACGCGTTGTTACCAAAATTGTTCCTACCAACAAAATTCACATACATAGATTCATTATTCTCAATCAAAGTAGACAAGGGCATATCATTAGGATCAGAAGAAACACTCTTATTAGCAAATAATTTCATAAGTTCATCCATTTTCCAACTCAAAACATTAATTTCTTCTATCGCATGCACCTTTTTATTAGTAGATCTTTCAGTATGCCATTGAGAATAATTAACCATAAAATTATCTAGGAGTTTAGTAGCTTATCCTAATGTGATTTTCGTAAAAGTGCCTCCAGCGGCCGAATCTAAAAGATTTCTAGAAGCAAAATTCAATTCGGCATAAAATTTTTGTATAATCATCCACAAATTTAAACCATGAGTAGGGCAATTACATATCATTAATTTCATTCTCTCCCAAGCTTGTGCAACATGTTCATGATCAAGTTGCCCAAAGTTCATAATATCATTTCTAAGAGAGATGATCTTAGCGGGAGGAAAATACTTAGAGATAAAAGCATCTTTGCACTTGTTCCATGAATCAATACTATTTTTAGGCAAAGACGAAAACCAAGCTTTAGCACGATTTCTAAGAGAAAAAGGAAATAGCTCCAATTTAACAATATCATTTAGCAACATCTATGGTTTTAATTTATTCGATCCCACTTTCATTAATTTTAGCATCAAGATCTAAAAACTATGAATTTTTGGAACGCCTTCTAGGTAAAGGTGGATCACATTCAGTCCCATCATTATTAAGATTCATATTGCAAAACAAAGATTTAATAGGGGACACATCAATAACTTTTAGATCTTCATCTTTATTTTTATAGGAACTAGAAGAACACGCTCTTATAAAGGCATCTTTCTTAGCACGAATCCTAGCGGTTCTTTCTTTGCACTCATCAATGGAAATTCTCATGGCTTTGAGAGACTCATTGATATCATGCTTAGGTGGAATAGATCTAACTTTCAAAGAATCAACATCAAGAGAAATTCTATCAACGTTCCTAGCCAAATCATCAATCTTAAGAAAATTTTCTTCAATCAAAGCATTGAAATTGTTTTGCGGAGTAATAAATTCTTTAATATTAGATTCAAAATCAAAGGGAATCTTATTATAATTTCCATAAGAATTGTTGTAGGAATTACCATAATTATTAGAGGGATTACTAGGATAAGGCCTAGGATTAAAATTTCCTCTATACGCGTTGTTACCAAAATTATTCCTACCAACAAAATTCACATCCATAGATTCATTATTATTCTCAATCAAAGTAGACAAGGGCATATCATTAGGATCAGAAGAAACACTCTTACTAGCAAATAATTTCATAAGTTCATCCATCTTTCCACTCAAAACATTAATTTCTTCTATCAACATTTGGCGCGCCAGGTAGGGGTGCATCGGAGTTCCATCCCTTCGTCGGCTCCGCCTCTCCGACCGGTCCCCATGGGCAACGCGGCTCCTCTGACTAGATCGGCGAGCGACCCCGGCGGCGCCAGGGGGCTCAGGGCCTTCACCCCTGCCCTGCGGCGGGTGTAGTGGTCATGCAAGTTCAAGCCGGAGATGCTTCCCCGCTATGACGGCGTGGCGGATCCGTCGACCTTCCTGCTGGCATACCAGGAGGCCGTCTTGGAAGCTGGGGGCGACGATAATGTCATGGCCAACTGGTTCCCCATGGCCCTCGCTGGCGCGCCGCACGCCTGGCAGCTCAACCTGCCGGGATCCTCTGTAGCCTCCTGGGAGGAGCTACACGGCCTTTATCGCACGCTCCACGGCACCTGCGCCCGTCGCCGTCGCGACCCTCCTCGGCAGCTCGCAGGCACCACCCTCTGACCGCCACACCAAGCAGTTCTTCCGCCAGATCGGCGCCGCCTCTGTGCAGCGGGGAGCCCCTCCAGGATGGGCGGCGCCGAAGGCTGACCTCACCTTCAACTCAGGGGATCACCCCGCAACCACGGCCGGCTCGGGTGCGCTCCCAATGCTCTGCACGCCCACCATTTGCAACGTCGCCATGACCAAGACCCTCATCGACGGCGGAGCAGGCCTCAATGTGCTCTCCGTGGAAGCTTTCGACTTGGTTCACATGCCGTATAGCCGGCTCCTCCCCACCAAGCCTTTCTCCGGAGTCAGCAGCGGGTCTACTAGCCCCTTGGGGCAGATACGCCTGCCGGTCACCTTTGGTACCCAGGGCAACTACCGCACCGAACTCATCGACTTCGACGTCGCCCGCATCGGCAGCCTGTATGGCGCCATCCTCGGGTACCCTGCTTTGGCCCAGTTCATGGCAGTGACCCATCCGGCCTACTACCTCATGAAGATGCCGGGCAGCAGCGGCGTCTTCACCATGGCCGGAGACACCAAGGAAGTTCTAGTGGCTCTCAAGCTTACCTTCAGGGCCGCAGCAGCAGCGCGCCCGGCCGGCGAAGCCACCCTAGGGGCTAAGGAAGCCGCACCGGCAAAGAAGAAGCGGTTGTTCACTCAAGACCGGGCTGAAACGAAGCAAGTGTCGGTCGAGGAAGGTGGATCCTCGGGGAAAACCTTCACCATAGGCGCCGGCCTCGACCCGGGTCAGGAGGAGGCATTAGTTAAGTTCTTGCGCGCGAACAAGGAGGTATTCGCCTGGGAACCCAAGCAGCTGGTAGGGTGCTACCACTTGGGCACTGCGTTAGATTTCCCCGAAGAGGAAAGGATGATGCAGCAAAATAGCGTAAGTATTTCCCTCAGTTTTTGAGAACCAAGTTATCAATCCAGTAGGAGGTTGCACGCGCGTCCCCTAGTACCTGCACAAAGCAAATAACTCCTCGCAACCAACGCGATAAGGGGTTGTCAATCCCTTCACGGTCACTTACGAGAGTGAGATCTGATAGATATCATAAGATAATATTTTTGGTATTTTTATGATAAAGATGCAAAAAAAATAACTAAGTATTGGACGATTAAAATGATGAAGATAGACCCGGGGGCCATAGGTTTCACTAGTGGCTTCTCTCAAGAGCATAAGTTATTTACGGTGGGTGAACGAATTACTGTTGAGCAATTGACAGAATTGAACATACTTATGAGAATATCTAGGTATGATCATGTATATAGGCATCACGTCTGAGACAAGTAGACCGACTCCTGCTTGCATCTACTACTATTACCCCCCTCATCGGCCGCTATCCAGCATGCATCTAGAGTATTAAGTTCATGAAAAGAGAGTAACGCCTTAAGTAAGATGACATGATGTAGAGGGATAAATTCATGCAATATGATAAAACCCCATCTTGTTATCCTCGATGGAAACAATACAATATGTGCCTTGATGCCCCTACTGTCACTGGGAAAGGACACCGCAAGATTGAGCCCAAAGCTAAGCACTTCTCCCATTGCAAGAAAGATCAATCTAGTAGGCCAAACCAAATTGATATTTCGAAGAGACTTGCAAAGATAACCAATCATACATAAAAGAATTCAGAGAAGATTCAAATATTGTTCATAGATAAACTTGATCATAAACCCACAATTCATCGGTCTCAACAAACACACCGCAAAAAGAAGATTACATCGAATAGATCTCCACAAGAGAGGGGGAGATCATTGTATTGATTTCAAAAAAGAGAGAAGAAGCCATCTAGCTAGTAACTATGGACCCGAAGGTCTGAGGTAAACTACTCACACTTCATCGGCTATGGTGTTGATGTAGAAGCCCTCTGTGATGGATACCCCCTCTGGTGGAGCTCCGGAACTGGCCCCAAGATGGGATCTCATGGATACAGAAAGTTACGGCGGTGGAATTAGGGTTTTGGCTCTGTTTTTTATCTTTTGGGGGTACGTGGGTATATATAGGAGGAAGGAGTACGTCGGTGGAGCAACAGAGGGCCCACGAGGGTGGACGGCGCGCCTGGGGGGGTAGGCGCGCCCCCTACCTCGTGGCTCCCTCCTTTGTTTCTTGACGTAGGGTCCAAGTCTCCTGGATCATGTTCGGTGAGAAAATCACGTTCCCGAAGGTTTCATTCCGTTTGGACTCTGTTTGATATTCCTTTTCTTCGAAACCCTAAAATAGGCCAAAAAACAGCAATTCTGGGTTGGGCCTCCGGTTAATAGGTTAGTCCAAAAAATAATATAAAATTGGAAAATAAAGCCCAATAATGTCCAAAACATTAGATAATATAGCATGGAGCAATCAAAAATTATAGATACGTTGGAGACGTGTCATAGGGGTCCCAAGGGGGGTAATCGAGGATCACTTAAGGGTGTGCCCCAATGTGCGCCCTGTGAAGCAGAAGGCACGGCGACAGTCCACGGAGAAGCAGTCCTTCATCATCCAGTAAACTTGCAAGCTAGAGGTGGCACGCGTCATTCGTGAGGTCCGGTACCCGGAGTGGCTGGCGAACCCCGTCTTCATGCCAAAGAAAGGCGGGAAGGAACGCATGTGTGTCGATTTCACCAACCTCAACAAGGCCTGTCCCCAAGACCCGTTCCCGCTTCTGCGTATCGACCAGATCGTCGACTCCACCGCCGAGTGCGACCTGTTGTGCTTCCTGGACGCGTTCTTGGGCTACCACCAAATCAAGATGGCAGTGGAGGATGTGGAGAAGACTGCCTTCCTGACCCCGTGCGGAGTGTACTGCTACACCTGCATGCCGTTCGGACTGCGCAACACTGGGGAGACCTTCCAGCGGCTGATGCACATCGCCCTGGGTCAGCAGCTCGGCAAAAATGCTGAAGCCTACGTCAATGACATCGTGGTTAAATCTCGGGAGGTGAGAACCCTGATTCAGGACCTGGAGGAGACCTTCGATATCCCGCGCCAGGTGGATTTGCGGCTCAACCCGGAGAAGTGCGTGTTCGGTGTCCCCTCCGGCAAGCTTCTTGGTTTCCTCATTTCTCAGAGAGGGATCGAGGCTAACCCCGAGAAGGTCGAGGCAATAGAAGACATGAGACAACCACAAACTCTCAAGGAAATGTAGAAACTTGCAGGCTGCATGACCTCGCTGGGGCGCTTCATGTCCCAAGTTGGGGGACCGCACTCTGCCGTTCTTCAAGATGATGAAGAAGAAAGGCCCGTTCGAATGGACCCGAGAGGCGGATCTGGCATTTCAAGACCTCAAGAGATACCTAACCAGCCCACCAGTGATGGTGGCACCTCGCCCCCCTCGAGCCTCTGGTGCTCTATCTGGCCTCTACGCCTCACTCCGCCAACGCGGCATTGGTGGCGAGTCGGGAGGAGCGCCGGACCAAGAACCCGCAGCGCAATACCGCGCCCCTAGCTGGAATGGTGCAGTCACAAGACAGCGCCGCTAAAGCCAAGACGATGCCCACAGACGATCACACCCCACAAGACGGCGTACAAGAGCACGTAGAGGCCCAGATGGGCGACCTGGCTCCTGGGGTCCCCCACCTCATGAGGCACCACAACCTCCGGAGGATACAGGCTCCGCTGACGCTCCCGCCCTCATTGAGCACCTAGTATACTTTGTCGGCACCATGCTACGAGACGCGAGAGCACGATACCCAATGCCGCAGAAGCTCTTACTCACGCTCCTGGTGGCCTCATGCAAGTTACGCCATTATTTCCAAGGCCACCCGGTTAAGGTCGTCTCAGCCTACCCCCTGGAGAGCGTGCTCCGGAGCCGTAATGCCGCGGGGAGAGTCGCTGAATGGAACATTGAACTGCAAGCATTTCAGTTGGAGTTTAGCATGACCAGGGTTATCAAGGGAGCTGCGCTTGCCGACTTCATAGCGGAATGGACCGGCGCTCCGGAGCCCGAAGCGGGCCAGAGTCGATCCCTCTCTCTTGGAAACGAAGCACCGGAAGGCTGGGTCATGTACTTCGATGGCGCTTTTGCACGACAAGGCGCAGGGGCTGGCATTGTGCTCATCTCACCCACCCAAGACAAGCTATATTATGCCGTGCAGCTCTGCTTCCAGCGGGGTGAGAAGGTCTCCAACAACATCGCGGAGTATGAGGGGTTGATTGCTGGCCTCAAGGCCGCCGCAGCCTTGGGGGTGAAGCGTCTCACCATCAAGGGTGACTTGTAGCTCCTCGTCAACTTCTCCAACAAGGTGTACGAGCCAAGGGACTGTTGGGTAACGTAGAAATAATTCAAAAAATTTCCTACATGTCACCAAGATCAATCTAGGAGATACTAGCAACGAGAGAGAGGGAGTGCATCTTCATACCCTTGAAGATTGCTAAGCGGAAGCGTTACAAGAACGCGGTTGGTGGAGTCATACACGCAGCGATTCAGATCGCGGTCGATTATGATCTAAGCGCCAAACAACGGTGCCTCCGCGTTCAACACACGTACAGCCCGGGGACGTCTCCTCCTTCTTGATCCAGCAAGGGGAGAGGAGAAGTTGAGGGAGAACTCCGACAGCACGACGGCGAGGTGGTGATGGAGCTCGTGGTTCGCCGGCAGGGCTTTGCCAAGCGCTACGGAGGAGGATGAGGTGTAGGAGAGGGGGAGGGGCTGCGCCAGGGGAAGGGTACGGCTGCCCTCTCTCTCCCTCAACAGCCTTATGACCATCAAGTAGTTCTTCCAAAGTCTATACTTTATTTTTTTTATACATGGATCCTCTCTCGGATTTTATGGCCTCGAGCCATTCGTCGGAATCCGGGCCCACCATTGCTTCTCCATAGCTCGTAGGTTCATTGTTGTCTAGCAACATGACTTCCAAGACAGGATTACGTACCACTCTGAAGTAGTACGCATCCTTGTCGACCTATGAGGTTTGGTAATGACTTGATCCGAAGTTTCATGATCACTATCATAAGCTTCCACTTCAATTGGTGTAGGTTCCACAGGAACAACTTCCTGTGCCCTGCTACACACTAGTTGAAGTGACGGTTCAATGACCTCATCAAGTCTCCATCATCCTCCCACTCAATTCTTTAGAGAGAAACTTTTCCTCCAGAAAGGACCATCACACTATGGTGTTCCAGGCGGTATTAGTTGTGAAACAATTTCCACAATGTCTTAATTGTGTGCCAAACTCGTAACTCAGATATTCATCTCTATGATCATATCATAGACATTTTATCCTCTTGTCACAACGATCTTCAACTTCACTCTGAAATTACTTAAACCTTTCAATAATTCAGACTTGTGTTTCATCAAGTAAATATACTCAGCATCTACTCAAATCATCTGTGAAGTAAGAACATAATGATATCCACTGCGTGCCTCAGCACTCATTGGACTGCACACATCAAAATGTATTACTTCCAACAAGTTGCTTTCTTGTTCCATCTCACTGAGAACGAGGCCTTTCAGTCATCTTGCCCATGTGGTATGATTTGCATGTCTCAAGTGATTCAAAATCAAGTGAGTCCAAACGATCCATCTGTATGGAGTTTCTTCATGCATATATACCAATGGACATGGTTCACATGTCTCAATCTTTTCAAAAACGAGTGAGTTCAAAGATCCATCAACATGGAGCTTCTTCATGCGTTTTATAACAACATGACTCAAATGGCAGTGCCATAAGTATGTGGTACTATCATTACTATCTTATATCTTTTGGCATGAACATGTGTATCACTACGATCGAGATTCATTAAACCATTCATTTTAGGTGCAAGACCATTGAAGGTATTATTCAAATAAACAGAGTAACCATTATTCTCCTTAAATGAATAACCGTATTGCGATAAACATAATCCAATCATGTCTATGCTCAACGCAAACACCAAATAACAATTATTTAGGTTTAACACCAATCTCGATGGTAGAGGGAGCATGCAATGGTTGATCACATCAACCTTGGAAACACTTCCAACACATATCGTCATCTCACCTTCAGCTAGTCTCCATTTATTCCGTAGCCTTTTATTTCGAGTTACTAACACTTAGCAACTGAACCGGTATTTTAATACCCCGGTGCTACTAGGAGTACTAGTAAAGTACACATTATAATGTATATCCAATATACTTATGTCGACCTTGCCAGCCTTCTCATCTACCGACTATCTAGGGTAGTTCTGATTCAGTGACCGTTCCCCTATTTCAGAAGCACTTAGTCTCGGGTTTGGGTTCAACCTTGGGTTTCTTCACTAGAGCAGCAACTGATTTGCCGTTTCATGAAGTATCCCTTTCTTGCCCTTGCCCTTCTTGAAACTAGTGGTTTTACTAACCATCAACAATTGATGCTCCTATTTGATTTCTACTTTCGTTGTGTCGCGAATAGCTCAAGGATCATCATATCTATCCCTGATATGTTATAGTTCATCACGAAGCTCTAATAGCTTGGTGGTAGTGACTATGGAGAACCATCACTATCTCATTTGGAAGATTAAAACTCCCACTCGATTCAAGCGATTGTAGTACTCAGACAATCTGAGCACATGCTCAATGATTGAGCTTTTCTCCCTTAGTTTGCAGGCTTAAGAAACTTGTCAGAGGTCTCATACCTCTTAACGTGGGCACTAGTCTGAAATCCCAATTTCAGTCTTTGGAACATCTCATATGTTCTGCGACGTTTCAAAAACGTCTTTGGTGCCACAATTCTAAACCGTTAGCATTACGCACTGAACTATCACGTAGTCATCAAAACATGTATGTCAGATGTTTCCCAACATCTACAGACGACGCTCGAGGTTCAGCACACCGAGTGGTGCATTAAGGACATAAGCCTTCTGCGCAGCAATGAGGATAATCCTCAGTTGACGGACCCAGTCCGCATAATTTCTACTATCAACTTTCAACTAAATTTTCTCTAGGAACATATCTTAAACAGTAGAACGAAAGTGTAAGCTACGACATAATTTGCAAAGACCTAGTTCATCTGATTATTTAATGAACTCCCACTTAGATAGACATCCCTCTAGTCATCTAAGTGATACATGATCCGAGTCAACTAGGCCGTGTCCGATCATCACGTGAGACGGACTTGTCGTGGTTTTGTCACGGCAGATGTCCTAGAGAAAGGACTTAGTCATGGAGCCATTGCGACGGGTTAGCTTGAAGGGGTTAAAGCGGACGCAAGGACGCAAGAGAGTTTATACTAGTTCGGCCCCTTCGATGAAGGTAAAAGCCTACGTCTAGTTGTGATGGAATTGATGGGGTTTCGATGACTAGGGAGCAAACAAGCTTCGCCTATGTCTCGAGTTGTTGTCTGTCCCCTGAACAGCTGCCGGGTCGTCCCCTTATATACTCGGGTGACGCCCGTCGGTTCACAGATTCCCAATACCGGCTCATAGATGTGTCCGGTTTGGTCTCTACTTATTCCTAACTTACAATACAAGTTACATACCAACGCCGGTTTACGGCTACAGGCCTTAAACCAACCATGGGCCTTGAGCTCTCATCTGCCTTCTGGGCTTTAACATAATTAACTACTGATGAAGTTAACCCGGCCCAGATAGGCCGGTTTACGCCCAGTAGTAATATCCCCAACATTAGGCCCCAGATTGATTTGAACAGGTTCATGTCAATCCTTAGAAAAAAATCTTCACCTTCAACATCTTCTTGTAATTTGTTGAACCACCATGATGTCATCTTCTCTGGTTGTTGTAAACCGGGGTGACATCACCTGTTGTAAAGAACCTTATCCATGATACCCCCTTTTTGTTTTTTGTTTAATAGGTCTCCGACAATTAAGGCGACAGCTTCATTTCCAAACCCACGGTCCCTTGATTTTCGCGCCTGACTCCTATCCCTTGCCTTATAAATAGGACCAAAGGGTCATTTCTTTTTCCCCTTCGTGCCCTTCTGCTTCGTCTTCCTCGCGTCGTCCAGCTTCGGAGCTCCGCTGCCGTCGACGACCTCTGCTCCAACCTTGGCCGCTGCATCACCCTAACTGCACCAGAGCATCGCGACGACCTTCTGTTTCTTCCTCGGCTCCGGTGAGTTCTTCATCTTTTCCTCCATAGATCTGTTCTAGGGTTTCCAAGTTCTTCAGAGTTCATCGTCTGCTTCGTACTCATATGATAGATCCTAGATGAACCTGTGAACCTGTGCTCTGTGTAGCGGTAGTTCTTAGCATCTGCCTTTACTCATATGCCTCAAGACCGTAGCTCTACCTGTATCTCTACCCATTGATTCGGTACTATTTCTTTTTGAACCTTGAATATTTTCCTTCTTTTCAGAACTTGCTTCAGATCCATTGCTGTAGAGAAATCTTGTGAAATTTGTTTCTGTATACTTATCTATCTGCAATCTCAACTGTTTCAATGCTTAGATCCGGCGGTTTAACTTTATAGAAAAATTGCCAAACCGGTATATACCATTAGTCCCTTGTTGAACCGCCTGCTGCTGTTGCTTCATAAAACTCCGGTTTAGATAGAGATGTCTCCGGTTTAACATTGTACATACCAGTGCACTTTTAATCAATGTATTTTTGAACCGGGATCTTCTACCTTGTAGCTTCCATCATGGCCAAGCAAGTGTATGAGTGCAATTGGGTTCCTTCTCGCGTCACAGAGGCTGAGCTGGACGATTTAGTCCTGATTGGCGCTTTAGGCAGCAAAGATACCATCCAATGGAGGGCTCCTAGCAAAGAATGCCCTCCCACACCTCGAGAAGGAGAGGTTGTTGTGTTCGTAGATCACTTAGCCCGGGGCTTTAAGCCGCCCGGTTCTAAATTTTACTGGGATGTTTTAGCAGATTTCCAGCTTCATCCACAAGATACTGGCCCCAACTCTGTTACAAACATGTGTCACTTCCAAGTGCTCTATGAAGCGTTCTTTCAAGAGGAGCCCATAGTGGAATTGTTCAGAGACCTTTTCCATCTAAACTGTCGTACTGAGTTTACTGACGGCTCCAATACGGAGTTGGGTGGCGTGGCAATTCAGAAAAGGAAAGAGGTCACATACCCTCACGCCAAACTGCATAGCCACCCCAAAGAATGGAATCAGACATGGTTCTACTGCAAAGACACCTCCCCTGCTAGTGAGAATCCCTTGCCTGGCTTTCGACCGGAGCGGCTCAGCAACACACACCCTTTTCCACAAAGATTGACTGCACAGGAGAGAAGTAAATATGCTCCTCAGCTGTCGAAGCTCAGAGCCTTTATGGCCAACGGTTTAACAGGGGTTGATCTTGCTCGCTGTTGGATATCATGGAGCGTACTGCCCCTTAGTCAGCGCTCCGGTTTGATGTGCGAGTATACTGACCGTGTTGATGACCCACTACGACATTCAAAACTCCAGCTCTTCGGTGAAGAAATCATAGAGGCTGTGCATAAGATACTGAATGAACCGGAACACGTCTGCACTAGAACCGGCCTGCTTCCCTTCTGTGCCACCAACAAACCGCCAGCTATAAGACTTTGATTTTTCTCTTTGCTGAATCTGTTATTGATATGTCTGGTCATTGTTTTTAATATTAGTGTCTGCATAATCAGGGTGATGATCCGTTTTGGAGCAAAAAACTGCCGCAGGAGAAACCAGAAAAACCAGACAAACCGGAAAGAGCAACCCGGCAGAAGACTAAAGATGTGAAGAAGACTGCCCACAGGAAAAGAACCACTGCATCTTCTAATCCGGATCCTGATGATGAGGTGGATAATCCAGACTTTGAGGTAGAGCTTGACTCACTTGGTTTATTTTTCATGCGTCTTATTGATGATGATATTTGTCAGGATGATGCCAAAGCTAGCCACACGGATGTTGCAGAGGTAATTATTCTCTCTTCCGATTCAGAAACTTTGCCTTCACAAAAAATCCGTCAGGCAAACCAGAAAGTTAAATTTTCTCATCCTCTTGCTTATTTGGATCCTAAACTTCTTATGAAGACCCAACAACACGAAGCTCGTCGCACCACCCGGCACAGTGGCCAGGTAGTTACCTCCGCCGGTTTACCGAACAGTCCGGTTCGGAAACGCCATTCAGAGGTCTCTAATTTGCTTGTCAGTGCTTGTCCTAAAGCGGGCTGCTTTCGTCAACCTCTTAATCCGTCTGACTCCGATTACCAGGTTACTTCCCACTCATCTTCTGGCGAGTCATCGGCTACTCAGCTCCCACCGCTCAAAACGGTGCTTGGGTAAGCTATACTTATTGTGATGTTTGCAGTACATTGCCTTAGAACATATGCTATATTTGATTTTTGTTATTCTTCTCAGGGCCAAACCTAGGCCAAGCAAGAAGGCTCGCCTGGACAAAGCGGCCGAAGAAGATGTCATTCTTGAAGCAGACAAGACACCCAATGCTGAAGCGGCTATTCCTGAGGATATTCCCAATGATCCACCACAGCAAGATGATGATCTTATTGCTGAAGAGAGACCTACTGATACCTCAGGTCCTATCCATCAGCCCACAGGCTCCATCCGGATTGAAAGCTCCACCGGTCCAGCAAAACCTACTGACAAGCCAACAGCTCCAGTGCAAACCGGCGGTACCAAGGATGATGAGGTTGTTATTACTGGCACTGGCCATACTGAGCCAAGCAATCCTGTCGCTTTATCCAAACATTCTGCCAAGGAAGAATTTGCTGCCTTTGGCAAAGGCAAGTGGAACGCTGATTTGACGACTTACGCTGCTCTGAACGCTCAAGATATCCATTCCGGCTATCTGAACCGGCTGTATACCAGCCGTGACTATGAAGCTGGTCTGGTTAATATGATGAAAGATAAATATGAGGTAACTTCCATATGCTCCTTCCTGCTTGTATGCTTCCATTCTTGCTGACTCTCCTAGCCCCCAAGGGCCGGTTTGAATTATTCTTTCAAATCAGGACTTAATAATATAAATCTTGATGCTTTGAAATTTGTTGATGTAGCCCCCAAGGGCCGGTTCAACTTAGCATAGTTAAACCGGTACTTTAAGTAATTGAAACTGCCGCATCAGAATATATATGATCAAATAGCCATTAGCCCCCAAGTGCCAAGTTGAATACTTGTATTGATCTTGGGACTTTGTAAGCAATTGAAAGATGAAGATTGAATATGCATTAGCCCCCAAGTGCTAAGCGCATAACTTGTTATGTGGTTGGTACTTGAATCCTTCTACCGATTTGTTGAAACATATATCTGTATGCATGCAGGCGGAGCTGAGGACGAAAGAAAACCAAGTCATCGATCTTCAAGAAAATCTAAAAACCCAACAGGCTGAAACCTCCAAAGCAAAAGAGGAATTGGCCAGTGCTTTAAGCGCCATGGAACAACTTAAGGAGAACTTCAAGAAGAAACGGGCGGATTGGGCCACTGAAAAGTCTGCTTTGATCAAATGAGCGGAGGATGCCGAGGCTGCACTAAAACCAGTGATGGATGAACTGACCAGCATAAAGCGGCACGTTCATGCCATGACCACTGCTATCTTTGGTAAGCCAGCTTGCCTTCTGAATTGGCTCTGCCTTCTAACAGAGTCGCCGGTTTATTAACCCTTTATGGTATTTCAGGGACACGCATTGGTCACTTGGGGTCAGATGTGCGGAAGAAATTGAAAGCCGCCTATACATTGGTTGAACAATTGTATACTGGTGCCCAGCGGATCATCTGTACCGCGTCTCATAATAAACCGGCGCCCACTTTGATTCAAGATACCCTGATGAAACTGTCAGTGCTTCCTGCCCGGGTTGAAGAGCTGAAGAAATCTGTTGCTCGAACCGGTGCAATCAATGCCTTAATCCGGGCAAAAGCCTGGGTGCCGGATTTTGATCCTATTGAAGCGGCTCAGGGCTATCCCAGCTTGAAGGAAGACGGGTCAGAATTTGGTGAAGCGGATCTGCGAGCAATAAACCGGGAGGTACGTCCACTAGCTTGTCAGTTGGCTGAGGAAGCAGACTTGTCTCGTTATCAAGCGCAATATGACAGTCAGAACAAGCGAATAGCTGCACCAATCCATGAATCAGAAAATCTGATCCCTCCAATCCGTAAGCATACTTACGCTCCCGATATTGACCCGTCATTGCTTCTCCATGATGAAGCTGTTTTTCAAGCATTAATGGGAATCGACTGGACAACTGTGGATTTCCAGCCACTGGGTAGAGAAACGGAAGCTGAAGCGGTGCAGGATGACCCACAACCATCAGGCCAGGCTGGTGACCAAGCTTGAACCGGAAGCCGTTTTTAAAACTGCCTCTCCGTTGTGAAAAACAATTATATTATTATGGGCACCATGTTGCCTTGTAATAGGCTAGCTAATACCTTTGATGTTGATATGCCTTCGTGCATAACTTGTTCTTCCTGTGGTAATGAACTTTCCAAAACACTTTCTGAAATGAGAAATTCGTCAAGTGCCACCGTGGTTGTACCGTCAGGCAGAATATAATGTCTACCATCGTTGAGCGTGAAGTTGGCTTGGCCAATCTTGAAGTGGAGTTTTGCAAACTCAGACTGTTGGAGGAGATAACAGCTCCTGTATATACATATATGACGCTGGTTTACCATGTAAACTGTGTCAGGTTATAATAAACACCGTGTTACTCCATAAGAGGATGTTAACAACAAGGATCAAACTGGACAGATAGTCTCCGGATTGACGTGAACTGTGTTCCGTCAATTGATTGGTTAAAAAACTTTGTCAGTTAAAAAACACAATGAAAAGCAAAAAAAAACCTTCAAAGAAAAGTGTGAAGCAAAAGCCAAAAAAGGTTTATTTAGGCTGATCAAGTGGCGTTACCATGGCCAAACATGACCAAGCTCCCGTTAGGTGTAACTATGGTTCTAGTCAGCCAGGTCCCCAAATGAAACCGTGGCATTTATGCCGACCAAATGGCATGGTCATGGTTCAGGTTCGACCAAGCCCCCAAGTGATTCTGTGGCCTTAGGCCGATCAAGAGGCATGACTGGTTCAGACATGACCAAGTCCCCAAGTGATCTGGTGGCTCTCGCCTATCAAGAGGCATGGTATTAGTTCGGACACGACCAATCCTCCAAGTGATATAACACGATGCTTTTAGCAAAGCGAACTCAAGGGGTAAACCAGAGGCCGCTTTAGAGCAACTCCGTGTAACCTCACATGATGTAAAAGAACAGATACCCCGCTTTAGCCGAGGTTCCGGTTTATTATATTTAATCATAATATATACATTGTCGTAATATGTACATAAGTATAGCCAATGGCTCAGGTATAGTAAGGCCGAAGATGAGCTATATTCCACGGCCTGTTAGTCTCCTCCTCTGATGTATGTGAGTCCTTATGCTCTCGAATATCGATCAAATAATACGACCCATTGTGCAGATTCTTGCTGACCACAAAAGGCCCCTCCCAAGGTGGGGATAGCTTATGCATATCAGTCTGATCTTGGATGAGCCGAAGCACCAAATCTCCTTCCTGAAAGGTTCTGGTTCTGACCCGGCGACTGTGATAACGATGAAGATCCTGCTGGTAAATCGCCGATCGGGCAGCTGCGATGTCACACTCTTCATCCAACCGGTCCAAAGCATCTTGCCGTGTTGTCTCGTTGTCTGCTTCAACATAAGCCGTGACACAAGGTGAATCATGACGGATATCACTGGGGAGAACTGCCTCCGCTCCATAAACCATGAAGAACGGTGTGTATCCTGTTGATCTGTTGGGTGTTGTATTGATGCTCCATAACATAGATGGTAATTCTTCTACCCAACACCCCGGCATTCTCTGCAAAGGAACCATGAGCTGGGGCTTGATGCCTCTCAAGATCTCTTGATTAGCTCTTTCTGCTTGACCATTGGACTGTGGATGTGCCACTGATGAAACATCGAGCCGGATGTGCTCCCGTTCGCAGAACTCCTTCATAGCACCTTTGGACAAGTTGGTACCATTATCTGTGATAATACTGTGCGGAAAGCCAAACCGGAAAATCACCTTTTTGATGAACTGAACCGCCGTGGCCGCATCACACTTGCTAACAGGTTCTGCCTCCACCCACTTTGTAAACTTGTCAACCGCCACCAGGAGGTGGGTCTTCTTATCTTTGGACTTTTTGAAAGGCCCAACCATATCCAGCCCCCAAGTCGCAAACGGCCAAGTAATTGGAATCATTCTCAATTCTTGAGCCGGTACATGAGCACGCCTTGAAAACCTTTGGCAACCATCACATCGTCTGACCAGATCCTCCGCATCAGCATGAGCAGTTAACCAATAAAAACCATGGTCAAACGCTTTAGCCACCAGAGACTTTGAACCGGCATGGTGACCACAATCTCCTTCGTGGATCTCACGCAAAATTTCACGGCCTTCTTCCGGAGACACGCGGCGTTGAAAAGCTCCTGATATACTGCAATGATGCAACTCGCCGTTTATGATGGCCATGGACTTGGATCGCCGGATTATCTACCGGGCTAGAATCTCATCCTCTGGCAACTCACCCCGTTTCTTGTACACCAGGTAAGGAAGTGTCCAATCTGGAATAACATGAAGAACCGCCACCAATTTAGCCTCTGGATCAGGGATAGCCAAGTCCTCTTCACCAGGGATCTTGACCGACGGGTTGTGCAGCACATCCAGAAAAACATTGGGTGGGACCGGTTTGCGCTGAGAGCCCAGCCGGCTTAAAGCATCTGCCGCTTCATTTTTCCGCCGGTCCACGTGGTCCACCTGATAGCCTTTGAAATAACCTGCGACAGTATCCACCTCACGACGATATGCTGCCATGAGTGGGTCCTTGGAGTCCCAAGTGCCAGATACTTGCTGAGCCACAAGGTCCGAGTCACCGAAGCACTTAACTCGACTTAGATTCATCTCCTTAGCCATCCGGAGACCATGGAGCAAGGCTTCATACTCAGCTGCATTGTTAGTACAAGGGAACATTGAACGAAGAACATAACAAAACTTATCACCTCGTGGGGAAGTTAATACGACTCCAGCCCCCGAGCCTTCCAACTGCCTGGATCCGTCAAAATGGATGGTCCAATACATATGATCCGGCCTTTCTTCAGGTGCTTGCATTTCCGTCCAATCATTGATGAAATCAACAAGTGCTTGAGACTTAACCGCTGTCCGAGGCACATATTTCAAACCGTACGGCCCCAGCTCTATGGCCCACTTTGCAATCCGGCCAGTTGCTTCTCGGTTCTGGATGATATCTCCCAAAGGAGCAGAACTGACCACCGTAATTGAGTGCCCTTGGAAATATTGTTTAAGCTTCCGGCTTGCCATAAAAACTCCATACACCAGCTTTTGCCAATGCGGATACCTTTGCTTGGACTCAATGAGCACCTCGCTGATATAATAGACCGGATGTTGAACCGGATGCTCCTTACCTGCCTCCTTTCGCTCCACCACAATAGCTATATTGACCGCCCGAACATTAGCAGCAACATATAGCAGTAACGGCTCCTTGTCAACGGGAGCGGCGAGCACAGGCGGATTGGCCAATTGCCGCTTTAAGTCCTCAAATGCTTCATCAGCAGCAGAACTCCAGACAAACTGATCCGTCTTTTTCAACATCTGATACAAAGGGATTGCCTTCTCACCCAGGCGACTGATAAACCGGCTTAACGCAGCAATCCGGCCTGCCAGGCGCTGAACATCGTTGATACACTTCGGTTTAGCCACGGAGGTGATAGCCGTGATCTTCTCCGGATTAGCCTCAGTTCCCCTGTTGGACACTACAAAACCCAATAGCTTTCCCACCGGTACACCAAAGACACACTTGTCCGGATTAAGCATCATCTTGTATGTCCTTAGGTTATCAAAGGTTTCCTTCAAATCATCAATCAGAGTCTCCTTCTCCCTGGATTTAACCACGATATCATCCACGTAAGCATGTACATTACGGCCAATCTGCTTGTGAAGACAATTTTGTACACACTGTTGGTAAGTTGCCTGGGCACTCTTGAGCCCGAAGGGCATAGACACATAGCAGAAGGCTCCAAAGGGAGATATAAATGTTGTCTTCTCCTGGTCCTTAACTGCCATTTTGATCTGATGATAGCCAGAATACGCATCCAAAAAACTTAAACGCTCACAACCCGCCGTAGCGTCTATAATTTGATCAATACGGGGGAGGGCAAAAGGATCTGCTGGACAAGCTTTATTAAGATCTGTGTAATCCACACACATGCGCCAGGTGCCGTTTATCTTGAGGACCAGCACCGGATTGGCAAGCCACTCGGGGTGAAAAACTTCAACAATAAAGCCAGCTGCTAAGAGCCTGGCTACCTCTTCTCCAATCGCCTTGCGTCTTTCTTCGTTAAACCGGCGGAGGAACTGTTTCACCGGTTTATATTTAAGATCCACATTAAGTGTGTGCTCAGCGAGTTGCCTCGGTACACCTGGCATGTCGGAGGGCTTCCATGCAAATATGTCCCGATTCTCACGAATGAACTCGATGAGCGCGCTTTCCTATTTTGGATCCTAGTTGGCACTGATGCTGAACTGCTTGGATGAATCGCCAGGTACGAAGTCAACAAGCTTAGTTTCTGTTGCCGATTTGAACTTCAGGGCCGGATCATGCTCCGTAGTTGGCTTTTTCAACAGAGTCATGTCCGCCGGATCAACATTGTCCTTATAGTACTTCAACTCCTCGGTGGCACAAACCGACTCTGCATAAGCCGCATCTCCTTCCTCGCATTCCAAAGCGATTTTGCGGCTTCCATGAACCGTTATTGTCCCCTTGTGACCCAGCATCTTGAGCTGCAAATACACATAACAGGGCCGAGCCATAAACTTGGCGTATGCCGGTCGCCCAAACAGGGCATGATATGGACTTTGGATTTTCACCACTTCAAACGTCAATGTCTCCGACTTGGAATCATGATCATCCCCAAAGGCCACTTCTAGAGCTATCTTACCAACGGGATATGCTGTCTGCCAGGCACTACATCGTGGAATACTGTATTAGATGGTTTGAGATTCTTATCTGTTAGTCCCATACGACGGAAGGTCTCATAGTACATGATGTTAATGTTGCTCCCTCCATCCATGAGCACCTTGGTGAACTTATAACCTCCCACCTGAGGCGCCACCACCAGAGCCAGCTGACCTGGATTATCGACCTGGGGTGGGTGATCCTCTCTGCTCCATGTGATTGGCTGTTCAGACCAACGTAGATAACAGGGTATAGCCGGTTCAACAGAGTTGACTGCCCGCCTCTGAACCTTCCGGTCTCGCTTGTCCAAGCTAGTGGTAAAGATATGGTACTGCCCACTACTCAACTGCTTTGGGTTGCTCTGGTAACCTGACTGTTGCTGCTGTTGGTTGTAACCACCCTAGTTGTTCTGACTATTTTGACCATTATGTCCACCCGGATTACCATTAAATCCTGAACCGGAACTTCCTCCACCGTAACCCGGCCCGGACCCTTAGCCATCGCCAGATTCGTGATCATACCGGAAATTATTAGAATTCTTGAACTCCTGCATAATAAAGCAATCCTTCCAAAGGTGGTTTGCTGGCTCCTCCTTCGTCCCATGTCTTGGACAGGGCTGGCTTAGCAGATAGTTTAGGCGGTTTGGGTTAGGGTTGGGTGCTCCATTACGATTTTTCGGCCTACCCTTGCATCGCTGGCCATTGTCCTGTGCGTTGGTATTAGCCACAAAGTCCATGTTACCATCCGCTTTACGCTTGCCTCCTCCGCCATTGCCTACCCAGTGATGTTGTTGACCTTTGGAGCTGCTGTTCTTCTTCCCTTTCCCTGTCTTGTCATCATCAGATTCGGGATCCTTGGTACTATCAGAATCAGCATATTTCACCAAAGCGGCCATGAGGGTCCCCATGTCGGTGCAATGACGCTTCATCCTTCCCAATTTCAACTTCAGGGGCCCAAAACGGCAGTTGCCTTCTAGGATTAATACTGCGGTGTCAGCGTTGATGCGGTCTGAGGAGTGCAACACTTGTGAAACCCGGCGCACCCAATGAGTCGTTGATTCTCCCTCCTCCTGGACGCATGCCGCTAAGTCTACTATCGACATAGGTTGTTTACAGGTATCCTTGAAATTGCTGATAAACCGGGCTCGTAATTGGGCCCATGAACTGATAGAATTAGCTGGCAAGCTTTTTAACCAAGTACGGGCCGTTCCTTCAAGCATCATGGTGAAGTATTTCGCACACGCCGTGTCATCCACATCAAGCATTTCCATGGCCATCTCATAGCTCTCCACCCATGTCTCTGGAGGTTGATCCACCGTGTAATTTGGTACCTTGCGCGGGCCTTTGAAATCCTTGGGCAGGCGCATGTTGCGTAAAGAGGGGATAAGGCAAGGCACCCCCAAATAACTAGAGGTAACACCAGGTTCGATCGAGATGGTTGGACGAACCGGCGTGAGCTGCCGAGCCTGATGTTGTGCGGCTAACTCGGCCTCCCTGCACGCTCGGGCCCGGTTCACCACTTCCTGAGCGTCATCAGCACCACCCGTCGGGTTGTTGCCACGGGGTGCTCCACGTCGTTCATTATTCGACACTGCTGGTTCATCCATATGTCTGCTATAGCTCCGGCTTGGACGGGGGGTCGAGAGGATCCGGTCGCGGCTGTACGAGTACGCTTCCTGTTGGGCCAAAGCTGTCCTCAAAAGTTCCTTGACCCGTCGCGTCTCTACTGCCTGCGGCGAGTCACCTTCAATTGGAATGGCCTCCAGCCGTGCAGCAGCGGCAACAAGATTGTCCATTGGGTTGGAGTAGTGACCCGGAGGTGTTAAAGCATCCTAAGGTATAACGATGTTTTGACGAGGCGGGTCCATCTGACGAGGCTGAACCGGTGCACCAGTCCCATGGGCTTCTGCCCGATTCCCCTCCAGCGGATTGCCAGCTCTTGGTCTTGGAGTGTTGAAAAGGTCTTTGGCCTTGAAAACCGGAGGTAAGCGGGATCGGTGCTTCCTCCTCATGACTTCATGCGACGCGCTCTGGTCCAACATAAGCCTGTAAGCCTGGGCGTCTAAAGCGGCCCGCTCTGCGGCCATCCTGGTGTCCTCAGCCACCAGATCCGCTTTGGCCTGGGTGATCTGTTCCTTTATCTTTGCAATCTCCGTGTTGTGAACGGCCTGATCTGGCGGATTAACTTCTGCCATAAGCACAGCCAACACATCAAATAGTTCTGATAGAACCTGAGCCGGCGGGCGCACAGGGCCTCCTGCCCCGGCAGCCGTCGCCGCTGCTGAACCGGAGATCGTTGCTGCAGCTGTCGAAGAATGAAGCGCTGCTTGTGTTCCGGTCATGAATATTCCAACCCGGTTGGGCAGATCAGAGGGGTCCGGAATACTGTCGCCATCGGAACAGCTCCCAATCCGGCCATCTTGTAGCTGATAAAGAGATTCGGTTTCTCCGGTCGAAGATTCGTCACCGGAACAAATGACAGTCGCCCCGTGAAATTCCGATCCGTCCTCATAACTTCCTCCATGGATGACTCCCACGAAGGCATGCTTCATGGCCGGTTTAACCTGGGCGGATTGCGCACGCTGAGCCGTCTCGACGAGGTCGGTGCAGATGTCCGGCTCAGGGCCCAGTCCACCGATCTTGCCAATGAAAACGTGAATTCTACCAAAGGGGACCCGGTACCCGTACTCAATTGAGCCGGCCTCGGGGCCCCAGCCTGCGTCATCGATGTAGATCTTGCCGCGACGACTCTTAGTCATCCGGCCTATAGCGTAGCCCTCGAGTCCTTCAAAGCGGCCCTCTAAGAACCGGAAACCATCGTGCGATAGCCCCACGGTGGGCGCCAACTGTCATGGTTTTGTCACGGCAGATGTCCTAGAGAAAGGACTTAGTCGTGGAGCCATCGCGATGGGTTAGCTTGAAGGGGTTAAAGCGGACACAAGGACACAACAGAGTTTATACTAGTTCGGCCCCTTCGATGAAGGTAAAAGCCTACGTCTAGTTGTGATGGAATTGATGGGGTTTCGATGACTAGGGAGCAGACAAGCTTCGCCTATGTCTCGAGTTGTTGTCTTTCCCCTGAACCGCTGCCGGGTCGTCCCCTTATATACTCGGGTGACGCCCGTCGGTTCACAGATTCCCAATACCGGCTCATAGATGTGTCCAGTTTGGTCTCTACTTATTCCTAACTTACAATACAAGTTACCTACCAACGCCGGTTTATGGCTACAGGCCTTAAACCGACCATGGGCCTTGAGCTCTCATCTGCCTTCTGGGCTTTAACATAATTAACTACCGATGAAGTTAACCCGGCCCAGATAGGCCGGTTTACGCCCAGTAGTAATATCCCCAACAGGACTAGTCATCATCGGTGAACATTTTCATGTCGATCGTATCTACTATACGACTCATGTTCGACCTTTCGGTCTCTTGTGTTCTGAGGCCATGTCTGTACATGCTAGGCTCATCAAGTCAACCTAAGTGTTTCGCATGTGTAAATCTGGCTTACACCCGTTGTATGCAAACGTTAGGATCTGTAAGTGCATCTAGTGCCACCCCTAGTTGGTTTTGGAGTATTGACGACAAACCTAGTTGAGGGACTAATGTGTTTGTGAGAATTGCAGGATAACACGGGTAGAAGTCCCTCATTGATTCGGTTTTCCTACCAGAGATGACCCCTAAAAATGTATGAAGACATTGAAGTCAAAGGTGGTATATGAAGATATTCACATTGAAGACTATGACAAGAGAAGACACCACATGAAGCCTATGGAGCTCGAAGACTTAGATCTTTCGTAGTTCTTTTTCTTTTGTGTTGAGTCATAGGAACCACCGTACTGTTAAGTGGGGTCCAAGAGAACCAGTCAGACTGACTGAAGTGATGCCTAACCAAAAACCTATGTCTTCGAGTGAAGACTATGAGAGCGAATCTTGTCCAGAATCGGACAAGTCAGCTTTGCTTGTAGCCCAAGTAAAGTTGCCGTGTGAGTTTGAAATCTGACTGTTGGAACACGTGTCAGTTCCTTAGTGACCCAGGGTCATTTCAGACAAATCAGGTCGGGTTGCCAAGTGGCTATAAATAGCCCACCCCCCACAACCATAAACGGTTGGCTGCTCAGATTGAGAGTACGGCTTTTGTCGTTTGAGATCAACCCACCTCGAAGCCTTTGAGAGAAAATTCCTTGCGAGGATAAAGCCCTAACCACCCAGAGCCAGAGAGAATTGGGCATCACTTAAGTCTTCTTGTCTGTGTGATCTGAAGACTTATTACACTTGAGGGTTGTGCATCTTCCAGCCGGTTAGGCGTCGCGTTCTGAGCATCCAAGAGACATTGTGGATTGCCGGTGAACGAAGTCTGTGAAGGTTTGGGAGTCTACCTTGAAGACTTACCAGAGTGATTGGGCGAGGTCTGTGTGACCTTAGCTCAAGGGGATTACGGTGAGGACTGGGTGTCCTGAGCTGCGTGTTCAGGACTGGGTGTCCGGGACTGTGTGTCCTAAGGTTTAAATACCTAGCCGCCCCAACCAGACGTACAGTTGTCACAGCAACTGGAACTGGTCCAACAAATCATTATCTTCAACGAGTCACTGGTTTCATCTTCCCTTCCCTTTACTTACTGTTGCTCCTTGTGAAGTCATTGTATGTTTGCACTATCTTTTGTCTTCACTGAGTGACTGCATGTTCTGTATGGCTTCATAATATCTTCCTACCTGATCCTTACTACATTGCTGCTATTAAGTCATTGTGCTTTCACTTCATTGAATACTTGACTATGGCTTGCCTAGTGTAGTCTACCTTCCGCTGCATGGTAATAGGTTTATTTCTATCGTTTGTCTTCATAACTTCCACGTTTTGAAGACTTCCGTAAAAATCGCCTATTCACCCCCCCCCTCTAGTCGATATAACGCACTTTCAATTGGTATCAGAGCAAGGTGCTCCCTTGTTCTGTGTGATTCGGTTTAACCACCTGGAGTTTTAGCTATGTCGACTGCAGGGATAATTAAAGTCTTCGCTGCGTGCCCCGTCTTCGATGGAACTGAATATCCCTACTGGAAGAATAAGATGCGCATGCATCTTGAAGCCATTGATGTCGACCTATGGTATGTCGTCGAAAACGGCGTTCCCAAGGCTGGAGAAGGTGTCACTGCTGCTGACGTCAAGAAATTTGTTCAACTAGACTCTTCTGCCAAGAATATCATCTGTGGTCACCTGACCAAAGGATAGTATGGCCGTGTGAGTGCTTTGAAGACATCTAAGCTGGTCTGGGACTGGCTCTCCAAGGTCAATGAAGGCATCTCAACCCAGAGAGATCAAAGAATCAGTGTCCTTCGCAACCTCTTCAACCGCTTCAAGCGAAATGACAATGAGAATGTCCAGCACATTTTTGACCGACTCACTGACATCACAAATGAGCTTCAAGCCCTCGGTGCTACTGAGATCACCAAACATGAAGTCGTCAAGACACTACTGAGGTCACTTGATAGTTTGTTTGACATCCTAGCCCTGATGATTCAAGAACGTCCTGATTTCAAGACACTCGATCCATCTGACATACTTGAGAGGCTCAACACACATGAGTTTCAGCTTTCTGAGAAAAGAGATATCTACGGTCCAAACTATGGGCGAACTCGTGCCTTGAAGGCAAAAGCTGTCTCCTCATCTGAAGAAGAATCTGACAGCAGTTCTGATGATCCTGAAGACATTGGAAGAGAACTTGCTATGCTTGTGAAGAAGTTCCAAAAATTCACCAAGAAGAAAGGCTTCAGAAAGTCTTCCCGATCAAGCTCAAGGAATGATGAAGCTTCTGCTCACGACTACAAAAAGAAAACATGTCACAAGTGCAAGAAACCTGGCCACTTCATCTCTGAGTGTCCACAGTGGGACAATGAGAACAAAAAGAAGAAGAAGAGCAAGGAATATGACTCTGACGACAAGAAGAAGAAGAAATACTCAAAGTCTTCGTCCAAGTCTTCCTCAAAGTCTTCATCACACAAGAAGAGCTCATCTGGCAAGGCACGTGCGTTTGTTGGCAAGGAAATGGACTGAGAGAAGGAGTCCGCTTCTGAGGAGGTGGAGGTGGAGTCTGAGGAGGAGTCCGATTCAGGCGTCGCAAGTCTGGCTACAACATACGTTGCCAAGTCCATCTTCAATACTGAAGACAATGACCTCGTCACCGAGACCGATGCAATTGACAAGGACTACTCCGCTTCTACCTACTGCTTCATGGCACGCGGTGCCAAGGTAAACACACGCACTACTCACTATCAAACATCTAGTGACGATGACTCTGATTGTGATTCAAAACCCAGCTACAAAACACTTGCTAAAATTGCAACTGAACAGCAGAAAGCTATGGAACATATTCAAAAACTGTTAGACAGAAGCGATGATCTGTTAGGTGCTGAAATGACTCGATCTGAATCCATAATTGAAGACATAAAAAATCTTCACGATAAGTATCAGGAACTTGAAAGCCGTCATGAAACTCTCTCAACAACTCATGAAAAGCTTTCCTATGATTATCTTCAAAGGAAGCAAGATCTTGAGAAATTGAGAGCGGTTCATGAAGATCTTCAAAAGGAAAATGAGTCACTTCACTCCAAACAGATCAGTCCCGCTCAGGAAGGATTTGAACCACCATGTCTTAAATGCATTGAGCGTGATAATGCTACTTCTGTTGATGAATGTTCTACTGCTACTACTATTGCAATATCTTCAACTGTTGATGTGGTAACTAACCCCTCTGCTGAGGATACCACTACTATTGCTGATAAGAATGCTAGGTTGAAGACATTGCTTGAAACAGGGATGTACAAAAGTCTTAAAGGGCATCAGACACTATGTGATGTCCTCAAAAAGCAGATACTGAACTGAAACCCAAGGAAAGAGGGTGTTGGGTTCATAAGGAAAATGAATGCTGATGGCTCTTACTGGAAACCTGAGCAGTACCCAAAACCATGTGGGTTGCTGCAAAGGAACCTTCAGCAGACCCATCCAATCTATCTGGCTTCACTTGTGCTAACCCCATTATCATTGATGAATCCTTTGATGCAAACTATATACTGTTTAAGAATCAGAATGGTGAAGTGTTTGCCAGGTACATTGGTACTAACTGCAGGAATGGACCACCTATGAAGAAGATCTGGGTTCCAAAAAGGTGTCTGGAGAATCTTCCTGTGAATGTCATCATGACACCTCACATGAAGAAGACAAACCTCAGACCAAAGGCTTCATACGGTCCAAAGGCTTCATACAGACAGAGGACTCACCTGAGTCGCACTAACGCAAATGTTTTGCAGGGAAACCATACTCAGGCATATGAATATGAGAGCGGTTCATCAAACCGCCATGTTCATAAGACCAAGAACTATTCTGCTTATTCTTATGAGTACTATTGTCCGCCTGCAAGACTGTTTTCTAGGGCTCCAAAGCCAAAATTCTAAGATGTTGCACTTAGATTTATTGCTTCTCAGCCACCCTTGAAGATGTGGGTGGCTAAGAAAGCTTAACTCTCTTTTGCAGGGAAAGGTCTCCAGCAGAAAACCAAAATCGTCTAACGCCATTGCTGGGGACCTTAAACATCTTGTAGGGCACAAGATCAAATGCCCGAATGGTCTTACTATGTACTTCGTTCCTGAATCGCTTGCTACTCTCCCTATTAGTCCTAATCTGGATCTAAGCTTTCATAACCCGTTGGTTCGTCAAATGTTTTTGCTTCACAATGCTCTTG
Source organism: Triticum dicoccoides (assembly GCF_002162155.2). Lineage (NCBI taxonomy): Eukaryota > Viridiplantae > Streptophyta > Magnoliopsida > Poales > Poaceae > Triticum > Triticum dicoccoides. Next base: position 248,950,468 of record NC_041388.1, read on the forward strand.
GTGAAGCCTATCCCCCCAACTGCACTGTAGGGTACGACACCAACGTCTTCAGAATGGATTATTGATAGTGGGTGTACAAATCACATGACTGGCAAAAGAAGTCTTCTTATGGACTCAACCTTACGTCCATCCGACAAGAGCCACATCACATTTGCTGACACTGGTAAAAGTAAGGTATTGGGTCTAGGTAGAGTTGCAAGCTCAAGGGATCAACACATGGACAAAGTCATGTTTGTTGAATCCCTTGGCTTCAACTTAATGTCTGTCTCAATGCTTTGCGATTTGAACATGATCGTAATATTTGGAAAATATCATTGCCTTGTACTAATGGAATCTGACAAGTCTCTAGTGTTCGAAGGGTATCGAAAATATGATCTATACGTAGTAGATTTCTCAGCAGGACCACAACTTGCCGTATGTCTTCTAGCAAAAGCTTCAGAATGCTGGCTCTGGCATCGGAGGCTTGGGCATGCTGGCATGAGGAACCTCCACACCCTTGCGAAGAAGAAGCATGTCATAGGCTTCGAGGGCGTCAAGTTCAAGAAAGACCACTTATGCGGTGCCTGTGAAGCAGGGAAGATGACGAGGGACAAACATCCCTCGAAGACAATCATGACCACTACTCGACCCTTCGAACTGCTTCACATGGATCTTTTCGGTCCCACTCATTACTCAACTCTTACTACTACTGCATGCCTCTATGGCTTCGTTATTGTTGATGATTACTCTAGATACACTTGGGTGCACATAATCCTTTACAAGACTGAAGTGCAGGATGTCTTCAGACGCTTCGCCAATCGAGCTATGAACAATTATGGTGCCAAGATAAAGCACATCAGAAGTGACAATGGCACTGAATTCAAGAACACTGGCCTTGATACATATCTTGATACCTTGGGCATCACACATGAATTCTCAGCCCCGTACACGCCACAGTAGAATGGCGTCGTCGAACGCAAGAACAGAACACTCATTGAGATGGCCAGAACGATGCTAGATGAATACAATACCCCAAGAAAATTCTGGCATGAAGCCATTGATACTGCATGCCATACAATCAATCGTGTTTATCTTCACAAGCTTCTGAACAAGACATCTTATGAGCTCCTTACTGGCAAGAAGCCAAATGTCAGTTACTTCAGAGTATTTGGCGCAAGGTGCTGGATCAAGGACCCACATCACACCTCAAAGTTTGCACCAAAAGCACATGAGGGTTTTATGCTTGGATATGGAAAGGATTCGCACTCCTACAGAGTCTTCAATCTCTTTCATTACAAAGTGGTTGAAACAGTGGATGTGCGGTTCGATGAGACCAATGGTTCACAAAGAGAGCAACTGGAAAATGTGCTAGATGAAGTTCCATCCAGTGAATCAATCAAGCTAATGGGAACTGGAGAAATTATACCTTCTGAAGCTCATCCTGAAGAAGAACTTATCATCTCAGCACCTGATCAACATGAAGACAATGCTCAGCCTGAAGACATTCCTTCTAACAACGACAATGATCAGCAAGAGCAAAGTCTTCGCCCTATACATCCTCGCGTTGCCAATGAAGTGTAGATTGAAAGAATAATTGATAGCATCAATGCACCCGGTCCACTCACTCGTTCAAGGGCAACTCAGCTAGCAAATTACTGTGGGCACTTCGCATTCGTCTCAATAACAGAACCCAAGAAAGTTGAAGAAGCCTTCATGGAAGCTGAATGGATTCAAGCTATGCAAGAAGAGCTTCAACAGTTTGAGCTGGATAATGTATGGGAACTAGTTAAGCGTCCTGATCCACGGAAGCACGATATAATAGGCACCAAATGGATATACCGCAACAAGCAAGATGAGCATGGTCAAGTTGTCAGAAACAAAGCTCGTCTCGTTGCTCAAGGATATACTCAAGTGGAAGGCATTGACTTCGATGAAACATTTGCTCCTGTGGCTAGACTTGAAGCCATACGCATACTGCTGGCCTATGCAAATCATCACAACATACTTCTATATCAAATGGATGTGAAGAGTGCTTTTCTCAATGGCAAGGTTGAAGAAGAAGTGTATGTTGCACAACCGCCTGGCTTTGAAGATCCAAAACATCCTGACATGGTATACAAGCTCAACAAGGCACTGTATGGCCTCAAACAAGCCCCTCGGGCCTGGTATGACACACTCAAATACTTCCTGAAGAGCAAAGGCTTCATACCTGGTTCCCTAGACCCCACTCTCTTCACGAAGACATATGATGGTGAACTGTTTGTGTGCCAAATATATGTGGATGACATTATCTTCGGCTGCACCAATCAGAAGTACAGTGAAGAGTTTGGATATATGATGCAAGAGCAATATCAGATGTCCATGATGGGAGAGCTGAAGTTCTTCCTCAGTCTTCAAATACGACAACAACGCAATGGCATCTTCATATCTCAAGAGAAGTATCTCAAAGATTGCCTGAAGAAGTTCGGTATGCAAGACTGCAAAGGCTTCACAACACCAATGCCAGCCAAACATCATCTGGGTCCCGACGACAATGGTAAAGAGTTCGATCAAAAGGTATACCGCTCCATGATTGGTTCTTCACTTTATCTATGTGCATCTAGGCCAGATATTATGCTTAGTGTTTGCATGTGTGCTCGATTTCAAGCGGCACCAAAGGAGTCGCATCACTTAGCTGTGAAGCGAATTCTTCGATATTTGGCTCACACCCCAACTCTAGGATTATGGTATCCAAAGGGCTCAGAGTTTGATCTGGTTGGATTCTCAGATGCTGATTATGCTGGTGACAAAGTTGATCGCAAGTCTACATCAGGCACATGTCACTTTCTGGGACGATCACTTGTATGTTGGTCTTCAAAGAAGCAGAACTGTGTATCTCTCTCCATTGCTGAATCTGAATACATTGCTGCTGGATCTTGCTGCGCTCGGCTTCTGTGGATGAAGCAAACACTCAAGGACTATGGCATTCATCTGAAGCAAGTGCCACTTTACTGTGACAACGAAAGCGCCATCAAGATCGCCAACAACCCAGTTCAGCACTCGAAGACAAAGCACATTGAAATTCGTCATCACTTTCTCAGAGATCATGTTGTGAAGGAAGATATTGATATCATACACGTCAACACTGAAGAGCAATTGGCAAATATCTTCACCAAGCCCTTGGATGAGAAGAGATTTTGCAAGTTACGGTGTGAGCTAAATATCCTGGAATCCTCAAATGTCCTATGATCAGGCACACATCCTAACCCTTATGCATATTGATGACTTAGATGTGCAACACATGAAGTAAAGTATATCTTCAATCAATGAAGACATACATTCTAAGTGTGAATACATTAATGTGGAATTTGACTTCGGAGCGCCACGATAATTGTGCGCCGTGTCTGGGTCTAATACTTCCTATACGGTGGGTAACGCCACCACCAAATGTTCTATTTTGAAGTGTTTCACTCATGACGTTACCTTGCAATGTCTTCACATTTGGTTTGGCTTCGATCTCAACATATCTTCATGATTATCTTCAATATGTTGATTATATATATATATATATTAGTGTTCTGTCCTCTACAGCATTCACTTATAGCTATGTCTTCATTGTTGAATCTTTTGAACTAAGTGAATGTGATCGGACCCTAACCTCTCTATGCTTTCTATCTCAAATTCTATCTCTCCAAATCATATGCATTCTATTGAAACTGTCGAATGTCTTCTCTACGTCCTTGTCAGCAGAAGATACAGAGACAACCATTAAGTCCGTTTTCAATGCTCATTCCTCCACATGAAGTAGGAACGACCACCCGACAATCAAGGCGTGCGTAGGACGTGGAACAAACCCCAAAATTTCGCATAATGGCCACGTGTTTCTCAGATGCGAATCGCCAGGGGCACCTATGTAATAGCGCAGTGCCGCCCATGTACCTATAAATACACACTTCACAGTGGTCATTATCTCTTCTTCCACTCTCGCACGAACCCTAGCGGCACCGCTAGCCCTCGACGACGCCGGCGATGAAGCGCTTCGCTGCCGCAACCTCTCCGACGCCGTCTTCACGCCGACCGCGAACATCGTCCTCTCCGCCATCGCCGTAGGTGTCCTCCGTCGCCAAGTTAGGGCACGGAAGATCGAACTGCTCGGCCTCATCTTCCACTTCGTCTAGCAGTTCTTAGTGTGGTAAATAAAACTTCCTTTTTACAGCACCGTTGATCCTATGGATTTGTCACTTTCTACCACAAGCAGTTTCTATTCACACAAGTTAGATCTCTCTCATACTGCATCTCATAACATGCCTAGTATATTCACTTATGCTTCACAAAGTAGTTAGATTCCTCACTTGTACTGATCTGTGGATTCGTACAAATCTGGAACCAACTCCTTATCTATGAGTGAATGTCTTCGCAAAATGAGGTCGATGTCTTCTAAACTAATTTATCTTCAAAATCTTCTGAGAATGCATATGACCTCTTCCCCTTCCATCGCACCTTAATGCTGTCACAGGTACATGTCCGTGGGAGAATCCTTTGGTTCTCATAGTCTGCATTCATTTGCAGAATTCTTACAGCATCACATTAATTCTCCCGAAGCCAGTTCCTGTTGGTCCAGCAAGCGAAAACCTTTGAAGCCTTTGAACGTGTTGAAGCCTTTCAAGTTAAAGTTCATGGCTTCAGAGAAAGCAGCAAGGAAGGGTGGCAGAAAGCGTCGTGAAGAAACATCCAGAGATCTGCCAGATGAACTCTCAGAACTGTACAAGACAGATCCTGAAGAGAATTACAATCAGCGCAAGACCCGAATCCAATGGATTCGAAGATATTGGGCAGAACAATGGTTCAAATACCGATTTGTAACCCAAGAATATGCTGAGAAAAATGCCATCAAGAGACCGTGGGGAAACATCCAATACAAGAATCTTCTACCCAGGTCCAGAGATGAAGCCATTGCTCAAGGCTTCTATCCCTGCATGGTCTGTGGGCCACAGCTAGCTGATGCACACCCATCGTCACTACTATGGTGTTGTGACGACAATCTGTTCAAGCGCAACTTCCAGTTTGCCCAGAACTCAGCGAAGCAGAACAAGAAGACTTTGGGGCTAGACTTCAACCCTAGTCCCTCAGCACCAAGGGAAGATGGCACACGAGATGCAGAACCCAATGTCATCGGTCCTTTCTCCAACCTTGAAGGCCTCATCACCCGCATCTTAGTTCAAGGGACTGCAGTGAATGAGCCTGCAGCTGACGCTGAATCAGAAGAAGCTCCTGCAGCGCCCAAGACAAAGAAGATGAAGAAGCCTAAAGCTTCAAAGCCTGCCCCCTCACCAAAAATCTCAAGGGCGAAGCCACTGGCAACTGCACCTCCTGAAGACAGTGTGCAGTCCGAAGACTTATCTCGCATCTCCAAGCCCCAGAAAGTCAAGATGCCTCTGCCTCACACCGGACAAGAGCTAACTGCTGCTGCCATTCTGCGCAATGACGACATTGATCTGTCAAGTGATGAAGATCTAGCAGATGACGCTCTTGAGCAACTCATCAAGAGCAAAGAAGAAGCATAAATCTTCAATGATCTGCCTCTCTTTGATGTGACCATCATCCACAACTTCATTGACGAGTGGTTTGACACGCCAAACATCAGCTTTGAAGATCTGCAGCTACCAATTGGCCTCAGTGTCGCCTTCCAAGGCGCCATTGCTTCAGAACTCGCTATTGCCCAGTGCATTGTTGAACTGAAGCAAAAGATTGACTATGAAAAGGCTTAGTTCAAGAAGCATATGGCCAAGCTCAGCGTGCAGGAAGTGAAGAACTTCAAGAGTATGATGCACGAGCTCAAGGAAGCCTTTGTAAAGAAATGTGCAGAAGCTCAGGGTTCACGTGAGCGCATGAAGGCTCTGGCTGACAGATGTGTGCAAGCCTATAATGAGGCTGAGAAGCGCAAGGCCCTTGGGCGTCCTGGCATCGATCCCAGGATGGCCGCAAAGAAGAAGAAGAAGCCTACTACGGCTGAACCTGACGCACCAAGGCAGGAAGCAGTTCCTATTGTCTTTCCAACTAAAATGACTAGCTCGAAGCCAAAAAGCCAGTCAACAGCTTCAGAGCTCAAGAAGACAAGGACTGCTGAGGCTGAAGCTAGGAAGAGGAAACATTCTGAAGCCTCTGCAACTGCCCCCTCCAAGAAGAAGAGGAAGACCAAGAAAGATCGGGCAGCTCCCACAGAGCCCTTGATAGTTGAACCCATTTCTATGGTCTATCCTGAAGCTGAACGCCATGAACGCCAACTGAATATCCATGAGCCTGCTTCCACAGAGGCTCATGAAGCTGAAGACTTTCCAGCAGCTGATCCCATCGCTGCTGAAGACATTGGTCAACATGACAATGTAGAAGATGGTGCAGTCCTTCCTCAGAACAGCGAACTCATCAGCATTGGTCGTCCACTGACGCCAATTGCACAGGATGCTTCATGGGCAGATCGCCCACAAGAGGAAGAAGACTATGAGGCCCAACCCACTCCAACTCCACAGGCGTCGCCTGCGTTGCGCAGGCTTCGCAAAGGTCCAAGGCCTCAAGTCTCTGCTGAAGACAATCCAGCTGCATCATCCGCGGAAGATGAAGTACCACAAGTTGCCACTCCACTGTCCCACCATGAAGCAGTTCTCAAGGAGAACGTGCTTGAAAATCTTGCGGCTGCCACAACCACCAATGAAGCTAATGTGGAGCCCTCCCCAACAGAAAAAGAAGACAGCGAAGCCACTGATCCCGTCACTTCTGTTCCTGAGTCTGCTGCCGGTCCACAGTTTGACTATCATGTTGAGCACAGGCCTCAGGTACAGAAGCCAATCCCAAGATTGCCAAGGTTCCCAGGTCCTGCATCAGCACCTGGCTCCTTCAATATCAATGGCTTCAGGGCAGACAACACATTCTTCGATAGCTCCAGGAACCCCTACTCAAGGGAAAGGATATCATCTGATCGGTTCTGGAGCTATCCTCAGCGAAGCTATTACTCATGCATTCTTTACAACCAAGGTCGCATCTTCTCACACAAGCGCCTTGACATTGAAGCCATAGCTGGTCTGCCCTGTCTGGAAGAAGCTTTGGATTGCTTCAAGGAAGTTGGACTGCTGCCGTTCGTTACTGACCAAGAGCATTGGAATGAAGAGCTGCTGCTCCAATTCTATGCCACACTTCACATCCGCGGGTACAGCAGAGATCCGAAGACTTGGGTCCTGGAGTGGATGACCGGAAATGTTCATCACGAAGCCAATGCATTTGACATCATTGAGCTCACTGGTTTGCCCACTCCTGGCGATCTCTACGAGCATGGCTGTCAGCTGCATAGTGAAGCTATTGAGAGCATCTTTAAGAGGCCGGAACCTGATATGAGTCAGATGCTCAGCATGATGAAGCCATTGCCCCAAGATGCTGCTTATCCAAAAGAGTTCTTCGTTGAAGACCTTGAGTATCTGCCACGAACCATCTATCACATCATCAGGCGAACTCTCTGGCCCATCAAAGGGCACTCTCCAAATGCCAAGCTTGAGGGTGCAATGAAGACTTTGGTCTTCTATATTCTTCATGGAAAATGCTTCAATGCACAGGACTTATTCATCCGCCAACTTGCTACATCGGGCTCTGATCTGTTTGGCTTGAAGTTCTACGCCCCATGGGTAATGCGGCTAATTAAACTTCACTCCGATATCTCATATCAGCCATCTGCTCGCAATCATAGGATTTTTCTGCCTGATGTGGATATCTCTACTGAAGCCATCTATTCTGAGCCTGCAAAGGAACCTCTAAGTCTTCAAAATGCAGAGCATCAGAGTTTCTCCCAGAACATTGAAGGAGTTGAAGCAGTCACTCGGGTGTATCCTTTGGCTGGCACTACACGTGCACCACACCCTGCGTCTACTGAAGCCACTGATAGTACAACTGCTCCAAGACCCAAGAAGCGCACTCGTGTTCTCAACGACCGAGAGCTTCTTGTGGCTCTTCATCAGAAACAGGATAGGCATCATGACTGGCTGAAGCGTCAGATGAAAAGCCTCTTGGTGGAAGTTAATCGCATTTGCAATCTTGCCACCAAGAATGCTTTCGTTGCCCATGAAACCTGTCGCCGTACATGGAAAGGGCTAACGATGATGTGTTCTGAAGATGATCTCCAAGAGGATGGCTTCACTGAGTGATTCAAGTTTGACTCCACACCTCCTCGAAGAGCTGTGCTGCTAGGAACTCCACCCCTTGAAGACTCTGAGTTCTCTTCATCTGCTGCAACAGTGACTGCCAGAGTTATCGAGGATGAAGATGATGCTACTTCACCACCACCTCCTTCAGCACGCGTCAACTCTGCTCCAAGCTCTTCAGCACCGCCAAACACCACCAATGACCCTGCTACTTCACCTACTCCGCATGGGAACGAGTAGATGCTCTATGTCTTCAAACCTTTTTGGTCCTTACTGACAAAAGGGGGAGAAGCATATGAGGTTGATAGTCTTCAAGCGGGTCCATATGGGCGGGTGCTTTATATTTTGCTTCGTGCTTACAACTCTCGTTTTGCTACATTTGGTTCTTTGAGTTGTAACACTTAAACTCGATGGTCGTCTGCTACTTATCTGCCACTTTGTTTTGCGATGATAAATTCCGCATGTGCGACGATAAATTCCGCGCTTAGATCATTCTGCAGACGTCCATTTTCCATTATGCATGTCATTATCTTCATATACTTTCACATGCATAGTGGATTGTCATCATAAGTTGAAGTGGATCTCCACAAGTACAACATGCCATGTGCATTTGCATTCCAAAAGCAAATTACCTATATGCACATCTTCAGGGGGAGCCCTTGCAACTTATGAAGACAATTCCTTATCCTTTACAATTTCACAGATTATATTCCCCGTTGAAAACTTCAACTAGTTTGTCATCAATCACCAAAAAGGGGGAGATTGTAAGTGCATCTAGTGCCACCCCTAGTTGGTTTTGGAGTATTGACGACAAACCTAGTTGAGGGACTAATGTGTTTGTGAGAATTGCAGGATAACACAGGTAGAAGTCCCTCATTGATTCGGTTTTCCTACCAGAGATGACCCCTAAAAATGTATGAAGACATTGAAGTCAAAGATGGTATATGAAGATATTCACATTGAAGACTATGACAAGAGAAGACACCACATGAAGCCTATGGAGCTCGAAGACTTAGATCTTTCGTAGTTCTTTTTCTTTTGTGTTGAGTCATAGGAACCACCATACTGTTAAGTGGGGTCCAAGAGAACCAGTCAGACTGACTGAAGTGATGCCTAACCAAAAACCTATGTCTTCGAGTGAAGACTATGAGAGCGAATCTTGTCCAGAATCGGACAAGTCGGCTTTGCTTGTAGCCCAAGTAAAGTTGCCGTGTGAGTTTGAAATCTGACCGTTGGAACACGTGTCAGTTCCTTAGTGACCCAGGGTCATTTCAGACAAATCAGGTCGGGTTGCCAAGTGGCTATAAATAGCCCACCCCCCACAACCATAAACGGTTGGCTGCTCAGATTGAGAGTACGGCTTTTGTCGTTTGAGAGCAACCCACCTCGAAGCCTTTGAGAGAAAATTCCTTGCGAGGATAAAGCCCTAACCACCCAGAGCCAGAGAGAATTGGGCATCACTTAAGTCTTCTTGTCTGTGTGATCTGAAGACTTATTACACTTGAGGGCTGTGCATCTTCCAGCCGGTTAGGCGTCGCGTTCTGAGCATCCAAGAGACATTGTGGATTGCCGGTGAACGAAGTCTGTGAAGGTTTGGGAGTCTACCTTGAAGACTTACCAGAGTGATTGGGCGAGGTCTGTGTGACCTTAGCTCAAGGGGATTACGGTGAGGACTGGGTGTCCTGAGCTGCGTGTTCAGGACTGGGTGTCCGGGACTGTGTGTCCTAAGGTTTAAATACCTAGCCGCCCCAACCAGACGTACAGTTGTCACAGCAACTGGAACTGGTCCAACAAATCATTGTCTTCAACGAGTCACTGGTTTCATCTTCCCTTCCCTTTACTTACTGTTGCTCCTTGTGAAGTCATTGTATGTTTGCACTATCTTTTGTCTTCACTGAGTGACTGCATGTTCTGTATGGCTTCATAATATCTTCCTACCTGATCCTTACTACATTGCTGCTATTAAGTCATTGTGCTTTCACTTCATTGAATACTTGACTATGGCTTGCCTAGTGTAGTCTACCTTCCGCTGCATGGTAATAGGTTTATTTCTATTGTTTGTCTTCATAACTTCCACGTTTTGAAGACTTTCGTAAAAATCGCCTATTCACCCCCCTCTAGTCGATATAACGCACTTTCAGGATCTATCACACCCGATCATCACGTGGTGCTTCGAAACAACGAACCTTCGCAACGGTGCAGAGTTAGGGGGAACACTTTCTTGAAATTTTTGCGAGGGATCATATTATTTATGCTACCGTTGTTCTAAGCAAATAAGATGTAAACATGACAAACATCATATGAAAATCATAAAGTGACATGATATGGCCAATATCATCTTGCGCCTTTTGATCTCCATCTTCGATGCGCGGCATGAACACCATCGTCACCGGCATGACACCATGATGTCCATCATCGTGTCTTCATGAAGTTGCCTCGCCAACTATTACTTCTACTATGATGGCTAACGGTTAGCAATAAAGTAAAGTAATTACATGGCGTTTTCATTGACACGCGGGTCATAAATAAATTAAGACAACTCCTATGACTCCTGCCGGTTGTCATACTCATCGACATGCAAGTCGTGATTCATATTACAAGAACATGATCAATCTCATACATCACATATATCATTCATCACATCCTTTTGGCCATATCACATCACATAGCATACCCTGCAAAAACAAGTTAGACGTCCTCTAATTGTTGTTGCATGTTTTACGTGGCTGCTATGGGTTTCTAGCAAGAACGTTTCTTACCTACGCAAAACCACAACGGTGATATCCCAATTGCTATTTACCCTTCATAAGGACCATTTTCATTGAATCCGATCCGACTAAAGTGGGAGAGACAGACACCCGCCAGCCACCTTATGCATCAAGTGCATGTCAGTCGGTGGAACCAGTCTCATGTAAGCATACGTGTAAGGTCGGTTCGGGCCGCTTCATCCCACAATGTCGTCGGATCAAGATAAGACTAGTAACGGTAAGCAAATTGAACAAATCATCGCCCACAACTGCTTTGTGTTCTACTCGTGCATAGAATCTACGCATAGACCTAGCTCATGATGCCACTGTTGGGGAATGTAGCAATAATTCAAAAAAAAATCCTACGTGTTACCAAGATCAATCTAGGAGATACTAGCAACGAGAGAGAGGGAGTGCATCTTCATACCCTTGAAGATCGCTAAGCGGAAGCGTTACAAGAACGCGATTGGTGGAGTCATACACGCAGCGATTCAGATCACGGTCGATTCTGATCTAAGCACCGAACAATGGCGCCTCCGCGTTCAACACACGTACAGCCCGGGGATGTCTCCTCCTTCTTGATCCAGCAAGGGGAGAGGAGAAGTTGAGGGAGAACTCCGAGCACGACGGCATGGTGGTGATGGAGCTCGTGGTTCTCCGGCAGGGCTTCGCCAAGCGCTACGAAGGAGGAGGAGGTGTAGGAGAGGGGAACGGGCTGCGCCGGGGGAAGGGTACGGCTGCCCTCTCTCTCCGTCACTATATATAGGGGGAAGGGGGTGGAGGAGGCACCCTAGGGTTCCCTAGGGGAGGGGCGGCGGCCATAGGGGAAACCCTAGATGGGTTTGGGCGCCCCCACCCCTAGGAAACTTGTCCCCCCCAAGCCGTGAGGGGTGGCTGCCCTAGGGGAGGCGCCCCCACCTCTCCAAGTTACGTGAGATGGGGTGGGAGGGGCGCTAAGCCCTTAGTGGGCTGATGTGCCCCCTCCCCTTGGCCCATAAGACCTCCCAACGCTTGTCGGGGCCTCTGAAACCCCTTTCGGACACGCTGGTTGTCACCCGGTACCCCCGGAACAATTCCGGACTCCAACACCCTTCGTCCAATATATCGATCTTCACCTCCGGACCATCCGGAACTCCTCGTCACGTCCGGGATCTCATCCGGGACTCTGAACAACCTTCGGTAACCACATACTATTTCCCATAACAACTCTAGCGTCACCGAACCTTAAGTGTGTAGACCCTACGGGTTCGGGAACCATGCAGACATGACTGAGACATCTCTCCGGCCAATAACCAATAGCAGGATCTAGATACCCATATTGGCTCCCACATGTTCCACGATGATCTCATCGGATGAACCACGATGTCGGGGATTCAATCAATCCCGTATACAATTCCCTTTGTCTATCGGTATGTTACTTGCCCGAGATTCGATCATCGGTATCCCCATACCTAGTTCAATCTCGTTACCGGCAAGTCTCTTTACTCGTTCCGTAATGCACGATCCCGTGAACAACTCCTTAGTCACATTGAGCTCATTATGATGATGCATTACCGAGTGGGACCAGAGATACCTCTCCGTCATACAGAGTGACAAATCCCAGTCTCGATTCGTGCCAACCCAACAGACACTTTCAGAGATACCTGTAATGCACCTTTATAGCCACCCAGTTACATTGTGACGTTTGGTACACCCAAAGCATTCCTACGGTATCCGGGAGTTGCACAATCTCATGGTCTAAGGAAATGATACTTGACATTAGAAAAGCTCTTAGCTAACGAACTACACAATCTTGTGCTATGCTTATGATTGGGTCTTGTCCATCACATCATTCTCCTAATGATGTGATCCCGTTATCAATGACATCCAATGTCCATGGTCAGGAAACCATAACCATCTATTGATCAACGAGCTAGTCAACTAGAGGCTTACTAGGGACATGTTGTGGTCTATGTATTCACACATGTATTACGGTTCCAGTTAATACAATTATAGCATGAACAATAGACAATTATCATGAACAAGGAAATACAATAATAACCATTTTATTATTGCCTCTAGGGCATATTTCCAACAGGGACGAGCATATGGAGGCATACCTCGCGGAAGTGCGCAAGATGGAGAAGCAATTCCTCGGCCTAGAGCTACAGCATGTGCCACGCGACACCAACAAGGAGGCTGACGAAATCACCAAGAAGGCGTCGAGGCGGCTACCCCAAGAACCTGGTGTCTTCGAAGAGTGACTCTTCAAGCCTTTGGTGACCCCTGCGGCCTCGGAAACTACATCACCTCGAGAAGAACTCCCTCGGCCACCAGCCTCGGGAGCCCCCGCTTGCGGCCTAGCCTCAGGAGCACGCCTGCTCCTGGCGCTCGAGCCTCAGGAGGAGTGCTGGACCGAGGAATTCAAGGCATATCTGGTGCATGGGACGCTGCTGGAAAAGGAGGAGGATGCAGAGCGCGTGGCCCAGCAGGCTACAGCATACTGCATCCAGGACGGTGAGCTGTACAGAAAATGACCAAGTGATGTTTCCTTGCGATGCATCTCCAGGCAGCAAGGGAATGAGTTGCTGGCTGACATACACGGTGGAGACTATGGGCATCACTCATCATCATGTACCTGGTTGGCAAGGCATTCCGCAACAGGTTCTACTGGCCCACGACACTCAATGACGCAACCGAGTTGGTAAGGTCCTACGAGCCTACCAGTTCCATGCCAAGCAAATCCACCAGCCGGCTCAGGGCCTCCAGACTATCCCGCTTTCATGGCCCTTCGCGGTCTGGGGGCTGGACATCCTGGGTCCGTTCCCGCGAGCGCCTGGGGGCTACCGCTACCTCTACGTCGCCATCGACAAGTTCACCAAATGGGCAGAGGTTGAAGCCGTCTGCACCATCCTAGCTGGGTCAGCAGTTAAGTTCAGCAAGGGCCTCGTAAGCCAGTTCGGGGTCCCTAACCGCATCATCACCGACAACGGCTTGTAGTTCACTAGCAATCTCCTCAAGACCTATTGTGCTAACCTTGGAACGCAGATTTGCTACGCTTCGATGGCACACCCCAGGAGCAATGGCCAAGCTGAGCGCACCAACGCCGAGGTCCTGAGAGGCCTCAAGACCCGGACCTTCAAGAAGAAGCTCGAAGCATGTGGTAGGGGCTGGCATGACAAGCTAAAGTATGTGTTGTGGTCCATCCGCACCACCGCCACCAAGCCAACAGGCGAGACCATGTTCTTCCTCGTCTATGGAGCAGAAGCGGTTCTCCCTCATGAGGTCAGGCATTGCTCCGCGCGGGTCCTGGCATTTGATGAAACGCGATAGGATGCCATGCGGGAATGGACCTCGTGTAGGGGGAGGAACGCCGCCGTGAAGCCTCGCTCCGAGCAGCAAGATACCAGCAAGCGCTATGACAGTACCACTATCGCAGCGTCCGCTCCAGGATGCTTGAGGTGGGCGATCTCGTCCTGAGGCGGGTGCTCTCCAGGGAAGGGCTGCATAAGCTCTCACCCATGTGGGAGGGCCCGCTTAGGATTGACCGCGTCTTCAGGCCTGGCGCCATGCGCCTGGAGACGCAAGACGGGGTCTCCAGAATGCCTGTAACATCCAACACCTTAGGAAGTTCTACCCATGAAGCAAGGCCCAGTGCATGTGAAGGTCTCCGCTCATGACACTCTCACGTAAAAATGAGTGGGGTTGTACACGCCCCAGAGTCTCAGGAGTGGCGCCCTCGGGCTTCGGGGGCTCCCTCCCACATCCTAGTGGCAGCACTTACCTCCGCGCTAGTGAGAAGACTAGACTAGGTGCCGGACACGGCTGTTCATTTGCTTTCTGAAGTTGGCTTGCCTCTTTTCCTTTAATGAAATTTGGAGTTCCGACGTTTCTCGTCGGCTTGCCTCTTCTTCATGTTTCTTCCCTCGATCCTCTGTTTTCCGCCAGGGAGGGCGGCAGTTGCCCGACGCTCTCCCTCGCACACCCCGCGAGGGGGCTGGACAGGTTGTGTGCGCAAGCGCACTCCCCTGGTCTCCGCGGGGCGTTCTCGTCTGAGTTCTTGATCGGTGCATCCCCCTTTTTTAGTCTGTGCCCCGGGTACCGCGACGCGGTGCGTTTGGCCCTAACCAGCCCATACCTGAGTGTAACGCCCCAAGACCGATGCTCAACAAGACTTCCATATGTTCCGAGTTTCATCGTGTGTTTCATTTTTTTTTTTGCTTGCTTCATTTATTTATTTTTGCATTGCATCATGTCATAATTCTTTTGCATCTCAACTAAATAAATCGTATGGATCTTCGGTTCATTTAAACCGAGGGAATTCACGTGGTGATTCTCTTTACAACATATACCCCAATAATAGGGAGCTATATTAAATATTCCACTAGTTTGGAATTCACCTTAACACACTTGCAAAATCCCAATGCCTTTGTTATCTCAAGTCTTGGTCTCCAACCTTGCCATATATTTCTTTCATCATTTTCCGGAGCTCCATAAAAAAATCCGAACATTTTTGGACCTTCCCAACCCTCACTTCCTATTCAAACCATTTGAATTAAATCCAAATGCGTTTGAATTTAATTCCTGCAATCTTGCCACTTCTATTTTTTTTGTGATCATGCTTATTTTTATGAGTCCAGGAAAATTGTCCTCCTGCTCAAATTCCTTTCCCTAATCCCCTTCTTTTTCCTTTCTCTCTAATTCTTTTCGGTTAAAGAAATTAATGAGCGAGAGAGAGAGCCCCTGCCAACCCTCTACCAGGCCGGCCAACCAACAGCCTAACTGTACTTCGTCGGCCCATTTTCTCCTAGGCCCACCTAGGCCCAGCCGCATTTACCCTAGCCGCCACGGAGCCCGTTACCATCTCTCGGTCTCACCCCTCGATCCCATCCTTCCTCCGCCGCCACACACACGCCCGCACGCATAGAGCCGAGGAAGAGGAGCTCCTTCACCCGATCCATGGCCTCTTCCTTCCTCCCCTCATCGCTTCTCTTCAGTCCCGCCGCCCTCGAACCACGTCGCTGTCGCCATGGCCTGGAGCCCGCGCGCTCGGTTGCTTCATGGACCGCAGCCGCCGGCCTCTCCTTCGTCCTGCCCTGACCCACTGCTGCGGTGCCACACCATGGCAACCGCGCCCTGCTGCCGCTGCTCTTCTGCACGCCGTCGTCCGCGACCACCAGGAGGCTGTCGCCCACCTCGCACCTTTGCTGCCGGCGACCGGGGCCGCTGGAGCATGTCCGCCGTCGACCTCCTCGGCCAACCGGGTCGTGACGTCCCTTCGTCGCGACCTCCTCCTCTCCTGTCGTACAGCCATGGCCCCAAGCTCCTGCTCCTCGCCATGGACGTCTGGCGACCTCCCCTTCCCCTGCTCCTCCTCGTGCGCCCGAGGTCCATGGCACCTCCAGCCTCCAGGAGCTTCGCCTCCCTTGCTCCACGCCAAGGGCGAGGGTAGACACTCCGTCCTGCTGCTGCTCTTCCCGTGCCGCGCCGCCGTCGACCTCTTGTTGCCGCGGGACCACCGCCTTGCTGCCCTCGTGCGCCTCCGCCTCAGTTGCCTCCGTTTGGGGCCGTTTCGTTTTGGGCTTCATGGAAAAGTCCTCTCCGACAAGTGTACGAGTACACAGTGTCGCGTCCAGTACCTCTACCGGCGTCTCCGGAATCGCCAAGGCTTGCAAGTCCACCAAGACCTTGACCTCAGTACATGTACGACTACAACGTGAACAAGTACCACGGCGACCCTCGAATAGCTCGGATCCGTCAAATTCCACTACCGCCGACTAGTACGACTACCGTCGTAAAACCGAGACAGTAAGACCCCGTGGACGTCAAGTTCCGTGTCGTGACCCCGAAAATCTACGAAATGTGTACGACTACGAAACGTGTACCACTACCGTTGCCGAAGACCCATGTAACGGAACCGTCAAGTTCAACTGTCGTCGCCGTGAACAACTACTCCCACTACCATCGCCGAGTACCACTACTTCCCACGACGACCGTGAACGAATACACCGCGTGACCCAAACCACCCCGGATGCACGCTCCAAAGGTATAACCGCCGAGATGACCTTCCGAGAACGAATGTTTGCGATGCATGATATGCTCGTGTTTGCACCGTGTCAGAAAAATGTCGCTTCCATGTTTCTCCTCGTTGCCTTTCCGTCCACCCGTGGGAACTCGATATCCGGGAGTACCCCACCATCCTTGCATGACACGCTCCCGTCACTTTTCCTTTTGCACCGGTATCTCCATGAGCTACCGGAACCGATATGTTGCCGTGGCACATTTTCCGATTCGTTGCCGTGGCACCATTTCGTTTCCACCACGATGACTAATGCTTCATAAAATGCTCTTATCAACATTTTCATAAAAAATGCTTAAAACTTGCATATGTCATCCGCATCATGATAACAACACCAAGTATGTTTAAATTGTTGTTTGCATTAATTTACTAAATGCATATGGGGATTTACCGGATTTGTTGTTTGTTATATCCAGCCCCATTTAAATTGCTTAGTTAGATAGTTTCTTTTAGGCTTCACCCCATGCCATGCTAACCAACATTTAATATTGTTGAGTACTTAAACAGGAGAGAACTAGATAATTGTTGTGGTGTTTCGTCAATATGCAACTCATTGCATATTGAGCTCCACTTAACTTGTAGTTTTGCTTGTGCACCTTGCCATGACATGCCTCATTAAACCGGACATCCATCATACTTGGTTGTGCATCATGCCATGTTTATGTGATGGTTGTTTACTATGTTGCTTGCTTCTTTCTGGGTAGCTTCTCTCATTAGCTTCGGTTCCGTTCCGGAGTTGTGAGTATCCGTTTGACTACGTCCGTTTGTCTTCTTCATGGACTCGTTCTTCTTCCTTGTGGGATCTCAGGCAAGATGACCATACCCCCGAAATCACTTCTATCTTTGCTTGCTAGTTGCTCGCTCTATTGCTATGTCGTGATACCTACCACTTGCTATATCATGCCTCCCATATTGCCATGTCAAGCCTCTAACCCACCTTGTCCTAGCAAACCGTTGTTTGGCTATGTTACCGCTTTACTCAGCCCCTCTTATAGCGTTGCTAGTTGCAGGTGAAGATGAAGATTGTTCCATGTTGGAACATGGATATGTTGGGATATCACAATATCTCTTATTTTAATTAATGCATCTATACACTTGGTAAAGGGTGGAAGGCTCGGCCTTATGCCTGGTGTTTTGTTCCACTCTTGCCGCCCTAGTTTCCGTCATACCGGTGTTATGTTCCTTGATTTTTTGTTCCTTACACGGTGGGGTTATAATGGGAACCCCTTGATAGTTCGCTTTAGATAAAACTCCTCCAGCAAGGCTCAACCTTGGTTTTACCATTTGCCACCTAAGCCTTTTTTTTCCTTGGGTTCTACAGACTCAAGGGTCATCTTTATTTTAAAACCCCGGGCTAGTGCTCCTCCGAGTGTTGGTCCAACCTCTCACCCGCTGGTGACCACCAGGGGCAACTCTGGGTTGGCCTATCGGAAGTTTGGACAATCCGGTGTGCCCTGAGAACGAGATATGTGCAACTCCTATCGGGATTTGTCGGCACATTCGGACGGCTTTGCTGGTCTTGTTTTACCATTGTCGAAATGTCTTATAACCGGGATTCCGAGTCTGATCGGGCCTTCCTGGGAGAAGGAATATCCTTTGTTGACCATGAGAGCTTGTGATGGGCTAAGTTGGGACACCCCTGCAGGGTTTTGAACTTTCGAAAGCCGTGCCCGCGGTTATGGGCAGATGGGAATTTGTTAATGTCCGGTTGTAGAAAACTTGACACTTAACTTAATTAAAATGCATCAACCGCGTGTGTAGCCATGATGGTCTCTTTCCGGCAAAGTCCGGGAAGTGAACACGGTCTCGTGTTATGCTTGAACGTAAGTAGCATCAGGATCACTTCTTGATCATTTTAGCTTCTTGACCGTGCTTGGCTTCTCTTCTCTCTCTCATTTGCATAAGTTAGCCACCATATATGCTAGTGCTTGCTGCTACTCCACCTCACTACCCCTTTCCTATCCATAAGCTTAAATAGTCTTGATCTCGCGGGTGTGAGATTGTTGAGTCCTCGTGGCTCACAGATACTTCCAAAAAGTTGCAGGTGCCGATGATAACCGTGTAGGTGACGCAACCCAGCTCAAGTGGGAGCTCGATGAAGATCTTAATTGTAGTCTTGTTTCGTTTCCAGCTGATCAGTAGTGGAGCCCAATCGGGGCGATCGGGGATCTATGCATTTGGGGTTGTCTTTATTTATGTTGGTGCGTAGTCGGACCTTGATTGTATTCTGGATGATGTAATGCTATATTTATGTATTGTGTGAAGTGGCAATTGTAAGCCAACTCTTTATCCCTTTCTTATTCAGTACATGGGATATGTAAAGATTACCCCTCTTGCGACATGCCTACTAGGCGGTTATGCCTCTAAGTCGTGCTCCGACACGTGGGAGATATAGCCGCATCATGGGTGTTACAAGTTGGTATCAGAGCCTTCTCCAACTTAGGAGCCCCCTGCTTGATCGAATCGCTGGCGTTGTTGAGTCTAGAAAAATATTTTGAGTCTTTTAGGATCATATATATCGGAGAGTAGGATTCTTTTTACTCCTCAGTCCCTTCGTCGCTCTGGTGAGGTCTCCTGACGTAGAGTTTTGACTCTTCTCTTCTCAAATTTCACAAAAAAAATTAGGATCACGCAGGTATCTTGGAATCGTTCCGATGGCTTTGTGACGAGAACATTGTTCTTGGTGCCTCCTGACATTTTGGGGTTGTGGAAGTGTCCCGGGTTGTTGAGCTTCGAGGTGTTGTCATCAAAATTTTATCGTTGCAGTTCTGGAGTACCTGAGTTTCGCCAACATCGAAAATCTCTTTTATGTAGTTGTTGGTGAGATAACCTCGACGCCACCTAGTACTGGGGCGGGAGTTCGGGAGTATTGCCATAACTCGTATAACGGATGCTTTTCGAAGGTTGAGGTAAATGATTTCCCAAGGTTTCTTGGTTATGTGTTGAAGGATGGATACAGCTGGATGTAGGATTTGTTAGTTTTGGGTGAGATATTATGTTTCCCCTATATCCCCAACACATGATTGCATAACTAGAAAGTTTCGGGAGTTTATAAGTGGGAATTCAAGTATATCGTAGGATATCTTTCCAGCAGACACATGATACGATATGGGATCTATCATATGTTTGTTTCCGGCTTATTCTGCAAGCCAATCCTTTTTTTGTTTTGGTTTTTGGTATTCGAGTTGCTTCGAAGTCAAGTGTTGATTCCATACCTTTCCTAAGCAGTGTTCTCGTATTCCTATGTGAATACTAATCCTTCTCGTTTATCGAGATTGTCTTGTCAATCCTTTTCAACCGGTGCTTTCATCTTCAAGTTATTCCATCCACTTCATCCGCAAGACCAACTCAAAGTCTTCTCAACGTTATTTGTTTCATTCGTCCCAAGTTGTCTTTATTTTTTCCCGCCCTCCCACCCTTTTTCCTTCAAGGAATCAGATGTCTTAATCAAGTATCCTTTTATTGATGGGAAGTCTCTCCATTCTTTTCCGTCAATGTTCTTACCCGCCGGTTCTCATGAAGATGCTCGACAAGTTCATCATTCTTCGTTCTTTTCCTTCTCAGGTGGATTCAATGCAAGTTTTCGGTGTTGATCATATCTTTTTCATTGGTTCACATGCTTTCCATGTTGAAAGTCCTTACCGAAGACTCTCTTATTTATTCACCTCTTGCTATTCAATTGTTCCGGTGCTCTGAAGATATCCCAGAAGATTCAAGTTTCCATTCTCAATTCGCTCAAATTCTTTTGAGGTTGTAATCTCATTCAAGTCATTTAATTCAACCGGCGCAATCTATCTTCAAATCATTTCAACGGTGTTTCTTTTGAGTGGGCGCTAACCCACATGTCTTTTCCCAGGATCTTACCTGACTCTTCTAACCTTCCCGGAGTTACTCTCAAATTATTTTCAAAGTTTGACGTAAGAATGAGTTATCATCAGTCAAATGCCTTTCTCCAAGATCTTTCAAACTCTTTTCATAGTTGGTTCAACCTTTCTAATTTCCATTCCGGAGTGTCTCAACAATTCATGGTGGTGTTTCTTATCGTCATTCTCAACATATGAAGACCGAAGAAGAGTTTCCAGTCTTTTCTAATTCTTCTCGGTGTTTCTTTATCTTTCCTTCGTTCATTTTCAATTCTTACAGTGGTTCCTTCAAGAGTTCTCTTCCTTGGTTATCATATCAATTCATTCGTTCTTTCCAATCTTACAGGTGGTTCGTTGAAGACTTTTCTCAAGTTTGCGCTATATCTCTCTTAATCCTTTCTACGAGAATAAGTAGTATGCCAAATCCGTTGTTTGTCATCAATTTAATTGGTGAAGGATACGCATAACATAATTCTTATTCTTGCTTCATCCAAATGATGGATTCATTCTTTCGGAGTTTGTTCATGATGAATAAATTCTTGATTTCATTTGTTCATTTTCTTTTCCAGAGTTCCAGGTCTTCCGCATTATCTCGTCGCGAAGCTCCATCTAAATCATCACAAGGCTTTACCTCGTGTTTTCAACTTCTCTTTCTTTCTATCATCCTTTTCATTACCGGAGTTATTCATGAAGGCTCCACATGGTAGTTTTTCAAGGATTCTTTGCATTCTTCTATTGCTCTTCAAGATTTCGCTTGGAGTTAAGATCCGTCAAGCTTTACTCTAAAATAAGCATGCTCTCTCAAGATCTTGTTTTCTCCTCCGTTCATTCCATTCCATTCTCTCTTTTCTTCCGGAGGTTTTGTGATGGTGCTCTTTCTCTCATCATCTCAAATTGTGAAGATCATGTTCTTTCATTTGCTTATCCACTTAACCGGAGTGTTGTGCCCTCTGCTCAAGTTCTTTTTGCCTTATCAAGTCTTGCATCTCTTTTCGACCGGAGTGCTGCCCGAATTTGTTCTTCCTTGTTCCTCTTTCCTAACGGAGTGTTTTCAACTTTGTTCATCTTCGTGGCATTCTTCCTTTCTATTTTCTCAACCTCTCGAGGTTCTTTGGTTTCACTCGTTTGTCAAAGAAGCAACTTAGTTGTACCTCTTCTCTTCCTCTTTCATTTCTCTCCGGTGCCATCCTAGATCTCGGGACGAGATCCTCTCATAGTGGTGGAGTGTTGTAACGCCCCAAGACCGATGCTCGAGAAGACTTCCATATGTTCCGGGTTTCACCGTGTGTTTCATTTTTTTGCTTGCTTCATTTATTTTTTTGCATTACATCATGTCATAATTCTTTTGCATCTCAACTAAATAAATCGTATGGATCTTCGGTCCATTTAAACCAAGGGAATTCACGTGGTGATTCTCTTTACAACATATACCCCAATATTAGGGAGCTATATTAAATATTCCACTAGTTTGGAATTCACCTTAACACACTTGCAAAATCCCAATGCCTTTGTTATCTCAAGTCTTGGTCTCCAACCTTGCCATATATTTCTTTCATCATTTTCCGGTGCTCCATAAAAAATCCGAACATTTTTGGACCTTCCCAACCCCCACTTCCTATTCAAACCATTTGAATTAAATCCAAATGCGTTTGAATTTAATTCCTGCAATCTTGCCACTTCTATTTTTTGTGATCATGCTTATTTTTATGAGTCCAGGAAAATTGTCCTCCTGCTCAAATACCTTTCCTAACCCCCTTCCTTTTCCTTTCTCTCTAATTCTTTTTGGTTAAAGAAATTAATGACGGAGAGAGAGAGAGCCCCTGCCAGCCCTCTACCAGGCCGGCCAACCAACAGCCTAACTGTACTTCATTGGCCCATTTTCTCTTAGGCCCACCTAGGCCCAGCCGCATTTACCCTAGCCACCACGGAGCCCGTTACCATCTCTCGGTCTCACCCCTCGATCCCATCCTTCCTCCGCTGCCACACACACGCCAGCACGCATAAAGCCGAGGGAGAGGAGCTCCTTCGCTCGATCCATGGCCTCTCCCTTCCTCCCCTCATCGTTTCTCTTCAGTGCCGCCGCCCTCGACCCACCTCGCCGTCGCCATGGCCTGGAGCCCGCGCGCTCAGTTGCTTCATGGACCGCAGCCGCCGGCCTCTCCTTCCTCCTGCCCTGACCCACTGCTATGGTGCCACACCACGGCAACCACGCCCTGCTGCCGCTGCTCTTCTGCACGCCGTCGTCCGCGACCACCAAGAGGCTGCCGCCCACCTCGCACCTTTGCTGCCGGCGACCAGGGCCGCTGGAGCATGTCCGCCGTCGACCTCCTCAGCCAACCGGGTCGTGTCGTCCCTTTGTCGCGCCCTCCTCCTCTCCTGTCATGGAGCCATGGCCCCAAGCTCCTGCTCCTCTCCATGGACGTCTGGCGACCTCCCCTTCCCCTGCTCCTCCTCGTGCGCCCGAGTTCCATGGCACCTCCAGCCTCCAGGAGCTTCGCGTCCCTTGCTCCACGCCAAGGGCGAGGGTAGCCACTCTGTCCTGCTGCTGCTCTTCCCGTACCGTGCCGCCGTCGACCTCCTGTTGTCGCGGGACCACCGCCTCGCTGCCCTTAAGCGCCTCCGCCTCTGTTGCCTCCGTTTGGGGCTGTTTCGTTTTGGGCTTCATGGAAAAGTCCTCTCCGACAAGTGTACGAGTACACAGTGTCGTGTCCAGTACCTCTACTGGCATCTCCGGAATCGCCAAGGCTTGCAAGTCCACCAAGACCTTGACCTCAGTACATGTACGACTACAACGTGAACGAGTACCACAATGACCCTCGAATAGCTCGGATCCGTCAAGTTCCACTACCGCCGACTAGTACGACTACCATCGCAAAAACGTGACCGTCAAGACCCCGTGGACGTCAAGTTCCGTGTCGTCACCCCGAACATCTACAAAATGTGTACGACTACGAAATGTGTACCACTACCGTTGTCGAAGACCTGTGTAACGGAACCGTCAAGTTCAACTGCCATCGCCGTGAACAACTACTCCCACTACCGTCGTCGAGTACCACTACTTCCCACGACGACCGTGAACGACTACACCGCGCAACCCAAACCACCCCGGATGCACGCTCCAAAGGTATAACCGCCGAGATGACATTCTGAGAATGAATGTTTGCGATGCATGAGATGCTCGTGTTTGCACCGTGTCAGAAAAATGTCGCTTCCATGTTCCTCCTCGTTGCCTTGCCGTCCACCCGTGGGAACCCGATATCCAGGAGTACCCCACCATCCTTGCATGACACGCTCCCGTCACTTTTCCTTTTGCACCGGTATCTCCATGAGCTACCGGAACCGATATGTTGCCGTGGCACCATTTTCGGATTCGTTGCTGTGGCACCCCTTTCGTTTCCACCACGATGACTAATGCTTCATAAAATGCTCTTATCAACATTTTCATAAAAATTGCTTAAAACTTGCATATGTCATCCGCATCATGATAACAACACCAAGTATATTTAAATTGTTGTTTGCATTAAGTTGCTAAATGCATATGGGGATTTACCGGATTTGTTGTTTGTTATATCCGGCCCCATTTAAATTGCTTAGTTAGATAGTTTCTTTTAGGCTTCACCCCATGCCATGCTAACCAACATTTAATATTGTTGAGTACTTAAATAGGAGAGAACTAGATAATTGTTGTGGTGTTTCGTCAATATGCAACTCATTGCATATTGAGCTCCACTTAACTTGTAGTTTTGCTTGTGCACCTTGCCATGCCATGCCTCATTAAAACGGACATGCATCATACTTGGTTGTGCATCATGCCATGGTTATGTGATGGTTGTTTACTATGTTGCTTGCTTCTTTCTGGGTAGCTTCACTCGTTAGCTTCGGTTCCGTTCCGGAGTTGTGAGGATCCGTGCGACTACGTCTGTTTGTCTTCTTCATGGACTCGTTCTTCTTCCTTGCGGGATCTCAGGCAAGATGACCATACGCCCGAAATCACTTCTATCTTTGCTTGCTAGTTGCTCGCTCTATTGCTATGTCGTGATACGTACCACTCGCTATATCACGCCTCCCATATTGCCATGTCAAGCCTCTAACCCACCTTGTCCTAGCAGACCGTTGTTTGGCTATGTTACCGCTTTGCTCAGCCCCTCTTATAGCGTTGCTAGTTGCAGGTGAAGATGAAGATTGTTCCATGTTGGAACATGGATATGTTGGGATATCACAATATCTCTTATTTTAATTAATGCATCTATACACTTGGTAAAGGGTGGAAGGCTCGGCCTTATGCCTGGTGTTTTGTTCCACTCTTGCCGCCCTAGTTTCCGTCATACCGGTGTTATGTTCCTTGATTTTGCGTTCCTTACGCAGTTGGGTTATAATGGGAACCCCTTAACACTTCGCTTTGAATAAAACTCCTCCAGCAAGGCCCAACCTTGGTTTTACCATTTGCCACCTAAGCCTTTTTCCCTTGGGTTCTGCAGACTCAAGGGTCATCTTTATTTTAAAACCTCGGGCCAGTGCTCCTCTGAGTGTTGGTCCAACCTGTCAGCCATCGGTGATCACCAGGGGCAACTCTGGGTTGGCCTACCAGAAGTTTGGACAATCCGGTGTGCCCTGAGAACGAAATATGTGCAGCTCCTATCGGGATTTGTCGGCAAATTCCGGCGGCTTTGCTGGTCTTGTTTTACCATTGTCGAAATGTCTTATAATCAGGATTCCAAGTCTGATCGGGCCTTCCTGGGAGAAGGAATATCCTTCGTTGACCGTGAGAGCTTGTGATGGGCTAAGTTGGGACACCCCTGCAGGGTTTTGAACTTTCGAAAGCCGTGCCCGCGGTTATGGGAAGATGGGAATTTCTTAATGTCCGATTGTAGAAAACTTGACACTTAACTTAATTAAAATGCATCAACCGCGTGTGTAGCCGTGATTGTCTCTTTCCGGCAGAGTCCGGGAAGTGAACACGGTTTCGTGTTATGCTTGAACGTAAGTAGCTTCAGGATCACTTCTTGATCATTTTAGCTTCTCGACCGTGCTTGGCTTCTCTTATCGCTCTCATTTGCGTAAGTTAGCCACCATATATGCTAGTGCTTGCTGCAGCTCCACCTAACTACCCCTTTCCTACCCATAAGCTTAAATAGTCTTGATCTCGTGGGTGTGAGATTGCTGAGTCCTCGTGGCTCACAGATACTTCCAAACAGTTGCAGGTGCCGATGATAACCGTGCAGGTGACGCAACCCAGCTCAAGTGGGAGCTCGATGAAGATCTTAATCGTAGTCTTGTTTCGTTTCCAGCTGATCAGTAGTGGAGCCCAGTCGGGGTGATCGGGGATCTATGCATTTGGGGTTGTCTTTATTTATGTTGGTTCCGTAGTCGGACCTTGATTGTATTCTGGATGATGTAATGTTATATTTATGTATTGTGTGAAGTGGCGATTGTAAGGCAACTCTTTATCCCTTTCTTATTTAGTACATGGGATATGTAAAGATTGCCCCTCTTGCGACATGCCTACTATGCGGTTATGCCTCTAATTCGTGCTCCGACACGTGGGAGATATAGTCGCATCGTGGGTGTTACACTGAGGCCTCGCGCAAGGAGGGTTAAAGATTTCTAACAAAGTTTTGCAGCTTCGCGATGCAGCTTCACGATGTTACCCGAATCAACAGTGGGGAAGCCCCACCAGGTGCCCAGAGACGCGCGCCCTCACGAGGTCAAAGCTACCCCAGATGCGTCGAGCTAAGTTACCCCTCTACACCGGTATAAGGCATAGATCTCACAACACAACCCAGAAACAATAAACGCACCATAAAAGCAACATAAGCACCACGGTTCATTACATGCCCTTGTAGGGCCCCGAATTCGTTTCTGACAATGCAGGGGAAAGGAAAGAGAGGACAAGCAAAAGCGGCTCCTGCGACGCGGCTGCTCACGAGGGTTGGCCCCAGGACTCAGCCAGAACCCTCCTCACGCTTCACCGGGGCACGACGACGGGATGACCCTCCACCATCCTTGAAGCGGGCCCGGCGGCGTGGCGGCTGGTCGTAGCCGCCGCTGCTGGAGCTTTTGCCGGAGAAGGAGCTGCCGTAGCTGGGTGAGCCGCGGTCGCCGCCGAGGGAAAGGTTACCTCGTGCTCGTCACGGCCATCACTAAGGCCAAGCACCTCGCCACCATCGTCGTCGTCTTCAGGACAGCATCCGGCGCGGCGACCGTCTTCCTCGAACACCCTCACGAAGAGGGTCGCTGCGCTATCATACTTGAAGTGGAGGGTGCACCGCCTGCCCAGATCACGCGCGCGGGTGAACGTCTGCCAGCCACGGGCCAGGGCTACGTTGCCCGCAGTGGAGACCTCCATCGCGACCTACGAAGCCTTTCTGCAGCAGCCATCAGCCTGCAACCAGAGGCCGCTGGGACCTAGGGCCGGCAGTTCGTCGGCGAAGGAGCGCGGAAGTTGAAGCCAGGTGCCGGCCGGGTTCGCCAACCACACGACAAACTCCGGCAGCACCTCCGCCGAGTGGAAGCGCGGCCGGGGAGGCCGGGCGACCCAGGCGCGCCTCCCCTCATCAACGGGGCTACCCCGACCAAGGCGGCTCCCGCCGCGCGAAGGAGCACCGTCCTGGCTGCCAAGGACGGCACCGGACCCCGAAGGAGTCCACCCACGCCCATGAGGGACCGCAGCGGGGGTCATGGCATGCTTGCACGGGCGGCCGCGCCCCCTCTTAGGAGATGGTGAGCCATGCCCCTCCTGACGATCTTTCCCCTCCTCGGCGGCCGAGAACCTCTTCACTGGCACCATGGGTGCCGCAGCAAGGAAGAAGAAGGAGAAGGAGGAGGAGTGGAGGAAGAGATGGGTGACAAGGGCTCCGCCCCCTTCCCATTTATAGCCGAGAGGAGGCCAACCAGCGGGCTCCATGATCTAAGGTAATAATGACATTTTTCTGCATGCAAGAGGGACTCGTCAAGTTGGGCAGTTGCCGAGGCAGCATAGGGAAGCAGAGACGCCCATGTCCTGTCAATTGCCACGCGTCAATCAAGTCCGCAGGCTGTTAGGGCCCGCGGTGCTCCGCAGTTGACCCTTGGCTTCGCTGCGAAGCCAAGCGCGAGCACGCCTTGGGCCCGGGGGCTATTGTCGGCGTCCTGGGAACAGGGGTACCCAGACTTGCCTGCCTGCGGCCCAGGGCGTGGCTCCACCAGCGGCTTGGTACGGCCCATCTTCATCAACCAATGCTCAAGACCCTCACAAGGGGCCAAGCCTCGCGAGGTGGATGACACAAGACCTCCTCAGGGGTAGCCTCACTAGGCTGGCTCGCGAGGAGCAGAGAGATCAAGGCAAGGGGCGCCTTGTGAGGTTTCCATGATGTGAGCCATGACGACCAAGGCTAGGCAGGCGCCAGCGGGCGTAGAGTGCCAGTTTCCTCTTTGGTACAAAATAGGCAGGCGCAGGGGAGGAGTCCCGAGGCGTCAGGAAAAGGTTTCCATATCGGTGCAACGAGACCAAGACCAGCAGGACGGCAAGATGGAGGTCACCACGGAGCCCATGACAGCGTCACCACCAGAGCCTTTGGCAGGCAGAGACTACCTTTTGTCAGGATAACTTGTACTCGCTGTCCCCCTTCAAATTGGCCGTTGTGGGAACCCTTCCCGCCTAATCTTTGGGGAGAGGACCCAAGCCTCTATAAATAGGGCTGGCCATCACCATAGCAGGACGGAGGATTCAGATCATAACCAACCACACAAGCTCATCGAGCTCAAGAACACCTCTCCTCAGGAGGTTGTTCTTCCCTTGTACTTGTTCATCCTCGGCCTACAAGGAAATCCACCACACCACACTGGAGTAGGGGATTACACCGCAACGGTGGACCGAACCAGTATAAACTCTTGTGTCCCTTGTTCCTCGGGTTCGGCGAGCTAGGCTTTGAGATTGTTGTGAGAGTGTGAGCTAGGGGGGGGGGGAGATCTTCGTGCGCACCCCAGTGTTCGAACCTCAAGGGTTTGCCGGAAGCCGTAATCCGACAGTTGTCCTATCAATCGCGGCACGGGAAGCAGGCCAGGCCACCGTCGCCTTCCACTCATTGAAATCTGAAGCAAGCGCGGGGCGAACCTTGGCCATCGCTTCCTCGTTGAGCAGCACCGACCGCTCAACTGCGGACTCGAAGACCGGTGGCACCTGCACTGAGGTATGGGCCTTCTTCTCCCCCTTCTTTTTCTGGCTCAGCGCCATGGCTGCAGAGGTTTGGACCAGGGTCAGGCCAGGGGAAGAGACAACAGCTTCTAGGAGATGGAGGAGTTGTGGAAGTGCACTACCGGCAATGGAGGCGGGGTTGCCTAACCAACGACGGCTGCCTAGCCTGGCGAATATGAAGGCATCATGGGGGAGTGGAGGCGCCCACGTACCCTCGGTCGCCATGTGTCAATCAAGGCCGCAGGCGGTCAGGGCCCGCGGTGCTCCGCACTTGCCCTTTGGCTTCACCTCAAAGCCAGGTCCGAGCGCGCCTTGGGCCCGGGGGCTACTATCGGCGTTATGGGCCCAGGGGGCCCAGACTTGCCTGCCTGCGGGCTTGAGCGTGGCTCCACCAACGGCGTGGTATGGCCCATCTTCAGCAGCAACAGATCAAGACCCTCGCGAGGGGCCGAGCCTCGCGAGGCGGACGACGCCAAGACCTCCCTAGGGGCAGTCTCACTAGGATGGCTCTCGAGGAGCGGAGATCTCTATGCAAGGGGCACCTCGCGAGGTTCGCGTGATGTGAGCCATGACGACCAAGGCCAGGCGGGTACCAGCGGGCACAATGTACCAGTTTCCTCTTTCGTGCTAAAGAGGCAGGTGCAGGTAAGGAGTCCCGAGGCGTCAGGCAAAGGTTTCCATATCGGTGCAACAAGACCAAGACCAGCAGGACGGTAGGACGGAGGTCACCACAGAGTCCACTGCAGTGTCACCACCAGAGCCTTTGGCATGCGAAGACCACCTTTTGTTAGGATATCTTGTACTAGTTGTCTCCCTTCAAACTTGGCTGTTGTGGGATCCCTTCCCGCCTAGTATTTTGGAAGAGGACCGAGGCCACTATAAATAGGACTAGCCACCACCACAAATGAGAGGAGACTCATCTTGGATCGGATCCACTCCATCCCCACATCCACCAGCTCGCCGAGTTTAAGAACACTTCTCCTCCTAAGTCTGTTCAACCATTGTACTAGTTCATCCGTAGCCCACGAGGCAATCCACCAACACCACACTGGAGTAGGGTATTACATCGCAAGGTGGCCTGAACCAGTATAACCCTTGTGTCTCTTGTTCCTTGGGTTCGTCGAGCTAGGCCGTGAGATCGTTGAGCGTGCGAGCTAGGGAGAGAGTGTTCTTCGTGCGCACCCCAGAGTTCAAACCTCAAGGGTTAGCCAGAACCCACAATCCGACACTTTTTTTCTTGTTTTTTACAAGGCCAGAAATCAATATCAAATGGAGTCCAAACACCGTGAAACTTCTTGGAGATTTTTTATGGACCAGAACACCCAGGATGGGCCAGAGCAGCACCTGGGGGTGCCCCGAGGGGGCACTGTTGGGGAACGCAGTATTTCAAAAAATTTACCTACGATCACACAAGATTTATCTAGGAGATGCATAGCAACGAAGGGGGAGAGTGTGTCTACGTACCCTCGTAGACCGAAAGCGAAAGCGTTTAGTAATGCAGTTGATGTAGTCGAATGTCTTCACGATCCAACCGATCCAAGTACCGAACGCACGGCACCGCCGCGAACAGCACATGTTCAGCTCGATGACGTCCCTCGAACTCTTGATCCAATTGAGGCCGAGGGAGAGTTCCGTCAGCACGACGGCATGGTGACGGTGATGATGAAGTTACCGACGCAGGGCTTCGCCTAAGCACTACAATGATATGACCGAGGTGTGTAACTGTGGAGGGGGCATCGCACACGGCTAAAAGATCAACTTGTGTGTCTATGGGGTGCCCCCTGGCCACGTATATAAAGGAGGGAGGGAAGAGGTTGTGACGCCCTCGATTTGACCGTACACTAATCATACACGCAAATGTGTACGATCAAGATCAAGGACTCACGGAACGATATCACAACACAACTCT
Source organism: Triticum dicoccoides (assembly GCF_002162155.2). Classification (NCBI taxonomy): domain Eukaryota; kingdom Viridiplantae; phylum Streptophyta; class Magnoliopsida; order Poales; family Poaceae; genus Triticum; species Triticum dicoccoides. The sequence goes on from NC_041388.1 coordinate 248,981,359, forward strand.
AGACACAAATTAAAACAATACAAGCTTTGTATTACAAGCCAGGGGCCTCGAGGGCTCGAATACATAAGCTCGAATACACAAGAGTCAGTGAAAGCAATAATATCTTAGTACAACATAAGGTTAAACAAGATTGCCTTAAGAAGGCTAGCACAAAAGTAGTTGTCGGTGTCAAAACCGGCGGATCTCGGGTAGGGGGTCCCGAACTATGCGTCTAAGGTCGATGGTAACAGGAGACATGAGACACAATGTATACCCAGGTTCAGGCCCTCTCTATGGAGATAATACCCTACTTCTTGCTTGATTGATCTTGATGAATATGAGTATTACAAGAGTTGATCTACCACGAGATCGTATTGGTTAAACCCTAGAAGTCTAGCCTGTATGACTATGATTATTATTCCGATCTGGACTAAGCCCTCCGGTTTATATAGACACCAGAGGGGACTATGGTTGTACCAGGTCGGTTACATAGAAAGGAATCTTCATATTTGGTCGCCAAGCTTGCCTTCCACGCCAAGGAGAGTCCCATCCGGACACGGGAGAGAGTCTTTGGTCTTGTATCTTCACAGCCCATTAGTCCGTCCCATGTCCAATAGGCCATACGCCCGAGGACCCCTTAGTCCAGGACTCCCTCAATAGCCCCTGAACCAGGCTTCAATGACGAGGTGTCTGGTGCGCAGATTGTCTTCGGCATTGCAAGGCGGGTTCCCCTTTCCGAATACTCCAAGATAGTCTTCGGATGAAACAAACGTGTCTGGTTCTGCAACACAAGTACCACACACACAACCGTAGAGAGTATAATATTTCACAAGTCCCATCTGCTAACAACTTTTTGCAAGATGACATCACGTCTGTCCAGTCATTATATCGAACCATTTTTGTCTGTCGTTTCGCGTTTCGAGATGCGGTTTCCATTGGCACGTCTTGTCAAAGCAGAGATCGTGTCCCCTTATTGTGGGATTCTCATCAATACGGGCGTGGGTAATCCAACCATGCCATTTGTACAGCCCTTGGGAATAGGCGAGTTTTAGGGTGAGTGGGGAGGCGTTCGATATTCACTGCCTTTATAAGGGGATAAGGACTCCCTTTCTTCTCCCACACCTTCTCTCCTCCTCTTCCCTTCCATTCTTGAGCTCCATCGCCCAAGCTCTCATCTTTCCCAACTCGAGCAAGCACTCAACCATGTCCGGATCCGGAGGTCAAGGCAAGTGGATGGCCTCCTCCGTCAAGGAGAAGGACATTACCGAGCTTTGGGCAGCCGGGTATCTGGCGAAGGAAATCGCCCACCGTCTTCCGACCAAGGGGCAAGTCGTCCCTACACCAAAGCCCAACGAGAGGGTGGTATTCATCCCTCATTTCGTCATTGGGCTAGGGTTTCCACTCCACCCTTTGTCCGTGGGCTGATGTTCTATTACGGGCTAGACTTCCATGATCTAGCCCCGAACTCTTTCCTCAACATCTCGGCATTCATTGTCGTGTGTGAGGCTTTCCTCCGCATCCAACCCCACTTCGGACTGTGGCTCAAGGTCTTCAACGTGAAGCCGAAGGTGGTGGATGGCCAACACGCGGAGTGCGGGGCGCCATGGTGGGCAAGCTGCCCAATGTCACCTGGCCAAAAGGTACTTTTGTGGAGACTGTCAAGGAGTGGCAGAAACTGTGGTTCTACATCACAGAGCCCTGCGGCGCCACCTGGGCCGCGGCTGCCGAATTCAACTCCGGAGCTCCAATGCGGCTCACGTCCTGGATTGAGAAGGGTCCAATTGGTCTTCGTCAGACGAGCTGATAGCGCTGCAAACACGCATTCAAAGCATGGTGGATAAAAACATTAAGCTCGTCGACGTAATCCAGGTGATGCTACTTTGCCGGATTCTCCCATGCCAAAGCCGAAGCCGCCCTTTATGAGAATTCAATCTAAAGAAGCACCAAACTTTGGAAAGGCTCTTCGAAACCACTCACGAAGATGCCTGGAAGTTGCTCTTTAAAGGCAACGAGACGCCGCCAGCCATAGACTCGGACTGCGGGCACGACATTACCCATTCCGCCAATGACATAAGCCTTTTACGCATCCTCTACTTGCTTGTTTCAAGGAGGATATCTAAACTTTATTATTTCAGGTATGGACAAAGAGAGCGGAGCGGATTCGGTGTCTGGCTCCGCTGCCCGAGGAACCAGTCATCCTGCACCTGGCGAAGATGCTGGTACCGGTGCCCTATAAGGCGCCGGAGAAGAAGGCCAAGGGGGTCCGTAGTGGCCCCCGCTGCAAGGGAGCTTCGGACGTGATGTCCGAAGACAAGACCCACTCCTCTGCCGCTGAAGACGATGAGGAGGAGGAGGAGAGCGACTCACCCCCTGATGGGGTGAGGAAGAAGAGGGCGGCCTCCACAAATCTGGAGGAGGAGGCGCCCAAGAGGGGGAAAGGCCCCTCGCGGATAACTCTGCATGGGACATCGACAACAGTCCGGAGTGATGCCCCCGGAACAAGCCCCTGGCTGCATCGTGAGTACTAAGAACCCGCACGCGTCCATTTATCCGGCCTCTCCACTTTATGGTATTAATATGGTTAATCATGTTATTGCAGTCCGGCCCACGACAGCTCCCAGCGATCCTCATCAAGAGGCTCGTTGGATTCAAAGGCGATGGACAGCGAGTCACCGCCGGCCGCTTACTCTCCCAAGGCCAAGGGAGACGGTGAGGTGCTATCCCAAAGGACCTTTCCCAGGCCAGGAAGAGGTTCAGGAGGCCGTCATGGTGGCATCAGAGGGCGAAACCTCAGCCGCCGGACACATGGGGGAGCATACCCCCATGGAGACTGGCGATGGAGGCCATGTCAGTTCAACCCCCATCCGAGCACGGATCCGGAGACCCATACGGCTCCGGAATCCGACAAGCAGCCTCCTTCAAGAGAAGGAGGCGTGCCCATCCCGCCGGTGACCTCTGTCCAATTAGAGGGCTGGATAATCTACTGGAAGCGCTACGAGGCGCTTCCATTGTGGAAGAACATTGTATCCTTATGGGTACGGTGATTGAGAAGGTTCAGTCCGTCAAGAGCGGACTGACCGAAGCCTGCAGCGGCCTGCTGATAGGTATTGAGGTAAGCGGCGCAGAAGGGAAAATCCCAATATAGACAGTAGCCCCTGAGACACTGTCCGGTGTTCGGAAAGAAAAGCCGGACAGAGGATCAATTAAATTTCGTGGGAAACTAACTAAATGTGTCTTATGTGAATAAGCAGGCGTCGTTGCTAGCCGCGACCTCACACACTGTCGAAGTCTCCGGACTAAAGCAAAGACTGGAGCGGGCCAAGGAGGAGCTCGGCCAAGCGAGGAAGCAGGTGGAAGACTAGCAAGGTATGTAATGACTCGCTATATATTCAGAAAGAATAAATGATGTATATTGACCGCAGTGTCATAATATGTGTAGGAGTGACGATCGAGGTCGAGGCCCTTAAAAAGACCTTGGCCGAAGCCGAGGGGAAAGCTGTCAAGGAGCAGGCCGCTCGTAAGAAGCTTAAGGCCAGGCTAAATGAGGTCCGACAAGAGCTCCAGGACGCTGTGAAGAAGTGTGAGACCTTGGAGTGCGATGTTTCGGCTCGAGAGACCAAACTTGCCAAGGTTCGCCAAAGCGCGGAAGCGGCCCGGGTTGAACCCAGGGTGCCCTCCAAGAGATCCAGGAGGGCCTGCTACCTCTTGAGCACTGCGTTGGTTTTCCTCGAAGAGGAAGGGATGATGCAGCAAAGTAGCGTAAGTATTTCCCTTAGTTTTTGAGAACCAAGGTATCAATCCAGTAGGAGGCTACGCGTGAGTCCCTCGTACCTGCACAAAACAAATAAATCCTTGCAACCAACGCAAATAGGGGTTGTCAATCCCTATAAGGCCACTTACGAGAGTGAGATCTGATAGATATGATAAAGATAATATTTTTGGTATGTTTATGATAAAGATGCAAAGTAAAATAAAGGTAAAGGAAACAACTAAGTAGTAGGAGATCAATATGATAAAGATAGACCCGGGGGCCATAGGTTTCACTAGTGGCTTCTCTCGAGAGCATAAGTATTCTACGGTGGGTGAACAAATTACTGTTGAGCAATTGACAGAACTGAGCATAGTTATGAGAATATCTAGGTATGATCATGTATATAGGCATCACGTCCGAGACAAGTAGACCAACTCTTGCATGCATCTACTACTATTACTCCACTCATCGACCGCTATCTAGCATGCATCTAGAGTATTAAGTTAAAAACAGAGTAACGCCTTAAGCAAGATGACATGATGTAGAGGGATAGACTCATGCAATATGATGAAAACCCCATCTTGTTATCCTCGATGGCAACAATACAATACATGCCTTGCTGCCCCTACTGTCACTGGGAAAGGACACCGCAAGATTGATCCCAAAGCTAAGCACTTCTCCCATTGCAAGAAAGATCAATCTAGTAGGCAAAACCAAACTGATAATTCGAAAAGACTTGCAAAGATAACCAATCATACATAAAAGAATTCAGAGAAGATTCAAATATTATTCATAGATAGACTTGATCATAAACCCACAATTCATCGGTCTCAACAAACACACCGCAAAAAGAAGATTACATCGAATAGTTCTCCACAAGAGAGGGGGAGAACATTGTATTGAGATCCAAAAAGAGAGAAGAAGCCATCTAGCTACTAACTATGGACCCGTAGGTCTGAGGTAAACTACTCACACTTCATCGGAGAGGCTATGGTGTTGATGTAGAAGCCCTCCGTGATCGATGCCCCCTCCGGCAGAGCTCCGGAACAGGCCCCAAGATGGGATCTGGTGGATACAAAAAGTTACGGCGGTGGAATTATGGTTTTGGCTCCGTATCTGATCGTTTGTGGGTACGTGGATATATATAGGAGGAAGGAGTACGTCGGTGGAGCAACAGGGGGGGCACGAGGGTGGAGGGCGCGCCTAGGGTAGGCAGGCGCGCCCCCTACCTCGTGGCCTCCTCTCTTGTGCCTTGACGTAGGGTCCAAGTCTCCTGGGTCTTATTCGTTGAGAAAATCATGTTCCCGAAGGTTTCATTCCGTTTGGACTCCATTTGATATTCCTTTTTTTCGAAACCCTAAAACATGCAAAAAACAGCAATCCTGGGCTGGGCCTTCGGTTAATAGGTTAGTCCCAAAAATAATATAGAAGTGGATAATAAAGCCCAATAATGTCCAAAACAGTAGATAATATAGCATGGAGCAATCAAAAATTATAGATACGTTGGAGATGTATCTAGCATCCGCAAGCTTAATTACTGCTCGTCCTCGAGTAGGTAAATGATAAAAACAGAATTTTTGATGCGGAGTGCTACTTGGCATAATTTTAATGTAATTCTTCTTAATTGTGGTATGAATACTCAGATTCGAAAGATTCAAGACAAAAGTTCATATTGACATAAAAATAATAATACTTAAAGCATACTAACTAAGCAATTATGTCTTCTCAAAATAACATGGCTAAAGAAAGTTATCCCTACAAAATCATATAGTATGGCTATGCTCTATCTTCACCACACAAAATATTTAAATCATGCACAACCCCGATGACAAGCCAAGCAATTGTTTCATACTTTTGACATTCTCAAAACCTTTTCAATTTTCACGCAATACATGAGCGTGAGCCATGGACATAGCACTTAGGTGGAATAGAATGGTGGTTGTGGAGAAGACAAAAAAGGGAAAATAGTCTCACATCAACTAGGTGTATCAACGGGCTATGGAGATGCACATCAATAGATATCAATGTGAGTGAGTAGGGATTGTCATGCAACGGATGCACTAGAGCTATAAGTGTATGAAAGCTCAAAAAGAAACTAAGTGGGTGTACATCCAACTTGCTTGCTCATGAAGACCTAGGGCAATTTGAGGAAGCCCATCATTGGAATATACAAGCCAAGTTCTATAATGAAAAATTCCCACTAGTATATGAAAGTGATAACATAGGAGACTCTCTATCATGAATATCATGGTGCTACTTTGAAGCACAAGTGCGGTAAAAAGGATAGTAACATTGTCCCTTCTCTCTTTTTCTCTCATTTATTATTATTATTTATTTAGGCTTTTCTCTTTTTTATGGCCTCTTTTCTCCTTTTTTTATTTTTCATCCGGAGTCTCATCCCGACTTGTGGGGGGATCATAGTCTCCATCATCCTTTCCTCACTGGGACAATGCTCTAAAAATGATGATCATCACACCTTTTTTCGTACAACTCAACAATTACAACTTGATACTTAGAACAAAATATGACTCTATATGAATGCCTCCGGCGGTGTACCGGGATATGCAATGACTCATGAGTGACATGTATGAAAGAATTATGAACGGTGGCTTTGCCACAAATACGATGTCGACTACATGATCATGCTAAGCAATATGACAATGATGGAGTGTGTCATATTAAACGGAACGGTGGAAAGTTGCATGGAAATATATCTCGTAATGGCTATGGAAATGCCAGAATAGGTAGGTATGGTGGCTGTTTTGAGGAAGGTATATGGTGGGTATATGATACCGGCGAAAGTTGCACGGTATAGAGAGGCTAGCAAAGGTGGAAGGGTGAGAGTGCGTATAATCCATGGACTCAACATTAGTCATAAAGAACTCATATACTTATTACAAAAATCTACAAGTTATCAAAGCAAAGTATTACGCGCATGCTCCTAGGGGGATAGACTGGTAGTAAAATACCATCCCTCGTCCCCGACCACCACTCATAAGGAAGACAATCAATAAATAAATCATGCTCCGACTTCATCACATAACGGTTCACCATACGTGCATGCTACGGGAATCACAAACTTCAACACAAGTATTTCTCAAGTTCACAACTACTCAACTAGCACAACTTTAATATCACCATCTTCATATCTCAAAACAATTATCAAGTATCAAACTTATCATAGTATTCAGCACACTCATAAGAAAGTTTTATTATTAATCTTGTATACCAAGCATATTAGGATTTTAAGCAAATTACCATGATATTTAAGACTCTCAAAATAATATAAGTTAAGCATGAGAGATCAATAGTTTCTATAAAACAAATCCACCACCGTCCTCTAAAAAATATAAGTGAAGTACTAGAGCAAAACTATATAACTCAAAAGATATAAGCGAAGCACATAGAGTATTCTAACAAATTCCATATCAAGTATGGCTCTCTCAAAAGGTGTGTACAGCAAGGATGATTGTGGTAAACTAACAAATAAAGACTCAAATAATACAAGACGCTCCAAGCAAAACACATATCATGTGGCGAATAAAAATATAGCTCCAAGTAAAGTTACCGATAGAAGTAGACGAAAGAGGGGATGCCTTCCAGGGCATCCCCAAGCTTTGGATTTTAGGTGTCCTTAGATTATCTTGGGGGTGCCATGGGCATCCCCAAGCTTAGGCTCTTGCCACTCCTTGTTCCATAATCCATCAAATCTTTACCCAAAACTTGAAAACTTCACAACACAAAACTTAAAGTAGAAAATCTCGTGAGCTCCGTTAGCGAAAGAAAATAAAAGACCACTTCAAGGTACTGTAATGAACTCATTATTTATTTATATTGGTGTTATACCTACTGTATTCCAACTTCTCTATGGTTTACAAACTATTTTACTAGCCATAGATTCATCAAAATAAGCAAACAACACACGAAAAACAGAATCTTCAAAAACAGAACAGTCTGTAGTAATCTGTAGCTAGCGCAAGATCTAGAACCCCAAAAATTATAAAATAAATTGCTGGACGTTAGGAATTTATCTATTAATCATCTTCAAAAATAGTTAACTAAATAGCACTTTCCAAATAAAAATGGCAGTAGTTCTCGTGAGCGCTTAAGTTTCTGTTTTTTACAGCAAGTTCAACAAGACTTTCCCCAAGTCTTCCCAACGGTTCTACTTGGCACAAACACTAATTAAACACAAAAAACACAACCAAAATATAGGCTAGATAAATTATTTATTACTAAACAGGATAAAAAATCAAGGAATAAAAATAAAATTGGGTTGCCTCCCAACAAGCGCTATCGTTTAACGCCCCTAGTTAGGCATAACAAGCAAGAATAGATCTAGGTATTGCCATCTTTGGTAGGAAATCCATAAGTGGCTCTCATAATAGATTCATAAGGTAATTTAATTTTATTTCTAGGAAAGTGTTCCATGCCTTTCCTTAATGGAAATTGGAATCTAATATTTCCTTCCTTCATATCAATAATTGCACCAATCGTTCTAAGGAAAGGTCTACCAAGAATAATAGGACATGAAGGATTGCAATCTATGTCAAGAACAATAAAATCTACGGGCACATAATTCCTATTTGAAACAATAAGAACATCATTAATTCTTCCCATAGGTTTCTTAATAGTGGAATCCGGAAGGTGCAAGTTTAGAGAGCAATCATCAAAATCGTGGAAACCTAACAAATCACACGAAGTCTTTGGAATCGTGGAAACACTAGCACCCAAATCACATAAAGCATAGCATTCATGATTTTTAATTTTAATTTTAATAGTTGGTTCCCACTCATCGTAAAGTTTTCTAGGGATAGAAACTTCCAATTCAAGCTTTTCTTCATAAGATTGCATCAAGGCATCAACGATATGTCTAGTAAACGCTTTATTTTGGCTATAAGCGTGAGGAGAATTTAGCATGGATTGTAACAAGGAAATACAATCAATCAAAGAGCAATTTTCATAGTTAAATTCCTTGAAATTCATAATAGTGGGTTTAGCAACATCTAGGGTTTTAATTTCTTCAATCCCACTTTTATCAATTTTAGCATCAAGATCAATAAATTGCGAATTCTTAGAACACCTTCTAGGTAAAGGTGGATCATATTCAGTACCATCATTATCAAGATTCATATTGCAAAACAAAGATTTAATAGGGGACACATCAATAACTTTTAGATCTTCATCATTATTTTCATAGGAACTAGAAGAACACGCTCTTATAAAGGCATCTTTCTTAGCACGCATCCTAGCGGTTCTTTCTTTGCACTCATCAATGGGAATTCTCATGGCTTTGAGAGACTCATTGATATCATGCTTAGGTGGAATAGATATATGTTTCAAAGAATCAACATCAAGAGCAATTCTATCAACGTTCCTAGCCAAATCATCAATCTTAAGCAATTTTTCTTCAATCATAGCATTAAAATTCTTTTGCGAAGTAATAAATTATTTAATATTAGATTCAAAATCAGAGGTCATCTTATTATAATTTCCATAGGAATTTCTGTAGGAATTACCATAATTATTAGAGGGATTACTAGGATAAGGCCTAGGGTTGACATTTCCTCTATACGCGTTATTACCAAAATTGTTCCTACCAACACAATTCACATACATAGATTCATTATTATTCTCAATCAAAGTAGACAAGGGCATATCAGTAGGATCAGAAGAAACACTCTTATTAGCAAATAATTTCATAATCTCATCCATTTTTCCACTCCAAACATTAATTTCTTCTATCGCATGCACCTTTTTATTAGTAGATCTTTCAGTATGCCATTGAGAATAACTAACCATAATATTATCTAGGAGTTTAGTAGCTTCTCCTAATGTGATTTCCATAAAAGTGCCTCCAGCGGCCGAATCTGAAAGATTTCTAGAAGCAAAATTCAATCCGGCATAAATTTTTTGTATAATCATCCACAAATTTAAACCATGAGTAGGGCAATTACGTATCATTAATTTCATTCTCTCCCAAGCTTGTGCAACATGTTCATGATCAAGTTGCCCAAAGTTCATAATATCGTTTCTAAGAGAGATGATCTTAGCGGGAGGAAAATACTTAGAGATAAAAGAATCTTTGCACTTGTTCCATGAATCAATACTATTTTTAGGCAAAGACAAAAACCAAGCTTTAGCACGATCTCTAAGCGAAAAAGGAAATAGCTTCAATTTAACAATATCATTATCCACATCTTTCTTCTTTTGCATATCACAAAAATCAATGAAGCTATTTAGATGGGTGGCGGCATCTTCACTAGGAAGGCCGGAAAACGGATCTTTCATGACAAGATTCAGCAAAGCAGTATTAATTTCACAAGATTCAGCATCGGTAAGAGGAGCAATCGGAGTGCTAATAAAATCATTGTTGTTGGTATTGGTGAAGTCACACAATTTAGTATTATCTTGAGCCATCATGACAAGCAAGCAAACTAACACACAAGCAAACAAAAAGCGAGCGGGAAAAAAGAGGCAAATAGAGGAAGAGAGGGAGGATACAGAGAGAGAGGGCGAATAAAACGGAAAGGGTGAAGTGGGGGAGAGGAAAACGAGAGGCAAATGGCAAATAATGTAATGCGGGAGATAAGGGTATGTGATGGGTACTTGGTATGTTGACTTTTGCGAAGACCTCCCCGGCAATAGCCCCAGAAACCTTCTTGCTACCTCTTGAGCACTGTGTTGGTTTTCCCCGAAGAGGAAGGGATGATGCAGCACAGTAGCGTAAGTATTTCCCTCAGTTTTTGAGAACCAAGGTATCAATCCAGTAGGAGGTTACGCGCGAGTCCCTCGTACCTGCACAAAACAAATAAATCCTCGCAACCAACGCAAATAGGGGTTGTCAATCCCTATAAGGCCACTTACGAGAGTGAGATCTGATAGATATGATAAAGATAATATTTTTGGTATTTTTATGATAAAGATGCAAAGTAAAATAAAGGCAAAGTAAATAACTAAGTAGTAGGAGATCACTATGATAAAGATAGACCCGGGGACCATAGGTTTCACTAGTGGCTTCTCTTGAGAGCATAAGTATTCTGCGGTGGGTGAACAAATTACTGTTGAGCAATTGACAAAATTGAGCATAGTTATGAGAATATCCAGGTATGATCATGTATATAGGCATCACGTCCGAGACAAGTAGACCGACTCCTGCCTGCATCTACTACTATTACTCCACTCATCGACCGCTATCTAGTATGCATCTAGAGTATTAAGTTAAAAACAGAGTAATGCCTTAAGCAAGATGACATGATGTAGAGGGATAGACTCATGCAATATGATGAAAACCCCATCTTGTTATCCTTGATGGCAACAATACAATACGTGCCTTGCTGCCCCTACTGTCACTGGGAAAGGACACCGCAAGATTGAACCCAAAGCTAATCACTTCTCCCATTGCAAGAAAGATCAACCTAGTAGGCCAAACCAAACTGATAATTCGAAGAGACTTGCAAAGATAACCAATCATACATAAAATAATTCAGAGAAGATTCAAATATTATTCATAGATAGACTTGATCATAAACCCACAATTCATCGGTCTCAACAAACACACCACAAAAAGAAGATTACATCGAATAGTTCTCCACAAGAGAGGGGGAGAACATTGTATTGAGATCCAAAAAGAGAGAAGAAGCCATCTAGCTACTAACTATGGACCCGTGGGTCTGAGGTAAACTACTCACACTTCATCGGAGAGGCTATGGTGTTGATGTAGAAGCCCTCCGTGATCGATGCCCCCTCCGGCGGAGCTTCAGAACAGGCCCCAAGATGGGATCTCGTGGATACAGAAAGTTACGGCGGTGGAATTAGGGTTTTGGCTCCGTATCTGATTGTTTGGGGGTACGTGGATATATATAGGAGGAAGGAGTACGTCGGTGGAGCAACAGGGGGCCCACGAGGGTGGAGGGCGCGCCTGGGGTAGGCAGGCACGCCCCCCTACCTCGTGGCCTCCTCTCGTGTGCCTTGACGTAGGGTCCAAGTCTCCTGGGTCTTATTCATTGAGAAAATCATGTTCCCGAAGGCTTCATTCCGTTTGGACTCCGTTTGATATTCCTTTTCTTCGAAACCCTAAAACAGGCAAAAAACAACAATTCTGGGCTGGGCCTCCCGTTAATAGGTTAGTCCCAAAAATAATATAAAAGTGGATAATAAAGCCCAATAATGTCCAAAACAGTAGATAATATAGCATGGAGCAATCAAAAATTATAGATACGTTGGAGACGTATCAAGGCCAAGAAGATCGTGGCGGGTAAGGCGTTTAGTATGCAAAGCAGTTATGTGAAGAAGAAGTATGTCTTACTAACCTGGATTCGAAGTTCTCCAGGGGCATTTGCGGATCTGCTGCGTAGTGTGTTCGACGCTGCGGAGTTCTTCCGAGCCGAAGAAGGGAGCTCAAGGGAGAAGCTGTTCTGGTTAAACAAGATTGCCTTAAGAAGGCTAGCAGAAAAGTAGCAACGATCGAAAAGGCAAGGCCTCCTGCCTGGGACCTCCTGACTACTCCTCGAAGTCGAACTCCATGTAGAATCATCCTCGGGATCCTCTGGCTCCTGGACTCCAGCATATGATCGCAATAACCGAGAAAAGGGGAAAAAGAAGTAGCAAAGCAACCATGAGTACTCATCCAAAGTACTCGCAAGAAAGGATCTACACTACATATGCATTGGTATCAATGAAATGGATAGTATCTGTGGACTGAACTACAGAATGCCAGAATAAGAGGGGGGAAAGCTAGTCCTATCGAAGACTACGCTTGTGGCAACCTCCATCTTGAAGCAGTAGAAGAGAGTAGATGGTAAGTTAACCAAGTATCATCGTATAGCATAATCCTACCCGGCGATCCTCTCCTCGTCGCCCTGTGAGAGAGCGATCACCGGGTTGTATCTGGCACTTGGAAGGGTGTGTTTTATTAAGTATCAGGTTCTAGTTGTCATAAGGTCGAGGTACAACTCTGGGTCGTCCTTTTACCAAGGGACACAACTATTCGAATAGATAAACTTCCCTGCAGGGGTGCACCACATAACCCAACACGCTCGATCCCCTTTGGCCGAACACACCTTCATTGGTCATGCCCGGACTCGGAAGATCAACATGTTGCAGCCCCACCTAGGCACAACAGAGAGGTCAGCACGCCGGTCTAAATCCTATGCGCGCAGGGGTCTTGGCCCATCGCCCATTGCACACCTAGACGTTGCGTGGGTGGTTGGAAGCAGACCTAGCCTACCTAGTACAAGAGCAGGCGTTCCAGTCCAATCTTGCGCGCGCCGCTCAGTCGCTGACGTCAAGAAGGCTTCGGCTGATACCATGACATTGAGTGCCCATAATTGTCCCCGCGTAGTTGGTTAGTGCGTATAGGCTCGTAGCCAGACTCAGATCAAATACCAAGTTCTCGTTAAGCGTGTTATTTTGAAGTAACCACGGACGCCGACTAGGGTCCAGGCCCACCTCTCACCTAGGTGGTCTCAACCTGCCCTGTCGCTCCGCCACAAAGTAACAGTCGGGGGCCATCGAGAACCTAGGCCCACCACTACCGGGATGAAGCCACCTGTCCTTTCAGCCCCCACATCGGATTCACTTGCGGGTACTCTACGAGTCGACCCGACTTAGTCACCACATGTACCATATAATATGTATGTAATTATATATTCATGATCACCTCCCGAGTGATCACGGCCCGATAGTATAGCATGCTAGACGGACAAGAATGTAGGGCCACTGATGGAAAACTAGCATCCTATACTAAGCACTTAGGATTACAGGTAAAGGTAACAATAGTAGTAGCAAAGATAGGCTATGCATCAGAATAGGATTAACGGAAAGCGGTAACATGCTACACTACTCTAATGCAAGCGGTAGAGAGAAGGAATATGCATTATCGGGTTGATCAAAGGGGGGCTTGCCTGGTTGCTCTGGCAAGGAGGGGTCGTCAACAGCATAGTCGATCAGGGCACCAACAGCGGTGTCAGTCTCTTAATCTACCAGAGAGAAGAGGGGAAAGAAACAATGAATACAATGCAAACATATGCATATCAATGCATGACATGATAAGTAACGGTGCCAGGTGTGCCCTAACGTAGTAGGAGGTAATACCGGCGAAGGGGGGAAACAACCGGGAAAGTATCCCCGGTGTTTCACGTTTTCGGAAAGATGAACTGGAAGAGGAAAGTTGCGTGTTCTCTATGCTAGGGACGCGTGGCGGACGAACGGGCTGCGTTCTCGGATTCGTCTTGTCGTTCTAAGCAACTTTCATGTACAAAGTTTTTCCAACTGAGCTACGGTTTATTTTATATTAATTTTCAAATTATTATTATTATTATTAATTTAATTCCAAAATATTTTTATGACATCAGCATGACGTCAGCAGTCAACGTTGACTGGGTCACTGACGTGCAGGTCCCGCATGTCATTGACTGTTTAGTTAATTAACAGTAGTTAATTAGATTAATTAGTTAATTAAACACAATTAATTAAGTTAGTTAATGTTGTTAATTAATTAATTAATTAATTCCTTTTTTAAACGTTCTGTACGGTGGGCACCTACTGCCAGTGGTCGAGGAGACCACTGGAGCGGGTGCTAGCGGGCGAACCCGACGGGCGAGGGCGGGGCGCTGCCCGCCAGGACGTGGGGTGAGGTCGTGGCCACGACGGGGCTCGCCGGCCGGCCACGGCAGGCGAAGGCGGGCGCAGGGGGCGGCGCGGTGCAGCGGCGGCCAGGACAGAGGGAGGGAGTGGGGCTACGGGCGACAAAGGGGCCATGCGCGGGCGGCGAGCGCGTGAGAAGCAGTAGCAGAAGCACGCGACACGGCAGCGCATCAGCGCAGTCGTGAGGTGTGGGTGCGCGTCGGCGAGCCGTGGCGCGGCCAAGCATGGACGGCGACGGCAGCGCCCGCGGTAGCAGCAGAAGCGGGGGGGTCAGGAGCATGGCGATGACGTGGGTGTGCGTAGGCGAGCGGGCGAGGCCGGTGAGCACGGGGGCGCAGCGGCGGCCACAGCGCCGGCTGCGCAGCACATGCTCGCGCGGGGAGGCAGAGGTGAGGCCAGGAGGGCGCGGGCCGACGTGAGGGTACACTCAAGAGCGGCCAGAGCGCGGCCGAAGTGGGTGAGCGCCGCGGTGACGATGCGGGACGCGGGCGGAGGCTGCAACGGTGGAGGTGGTGGCGGGGTCGCGTGGGCGGAGTAGTGGTCGGGGTCACGGCGGCGCGTGGTCACGAATAACGGTGCATGAGGGCGGAGGACAGAGGGGAAGATGCCGGGCCTCATCGGCAGTTGCAGGGAAACGACGGCGAGGGTCGGGGAGGAGGACGGGGACGACGGCGGGACAGCTATGGCGAGGTCCAGGCGGCGGCGATGATCGACGTGGCTCCGGCGACGGGATCCGGGGAGGGGCGCCATTGCCCCCCGATCCAGATCGAGGGAGAGGGTGGAGCAGGGTCGTGGGGGAAAAGTGGGGGGTAGCGGTTTGGGTTTCGGGCCGACCTGGTGGGCAGCCAGCTGGGCTGGTTGGCCCGGGGGGGTTTCCTTTTCACTTTTTTTGTTAGTTTCGTTTTATGTTTTTGTTTTTGTTCTTTTCCTTTTTCTTTATTTTCTTTTCTGTTTTAATTTTAGTTCCTCTTTTATTTTAGTTTTCTAAACTATAAAAGTAGTCCCAAATTTTGTGTTAATAAATAGGCTACTGCCGCATAAGTTTGGGCAACTAAATAAAATAGTTTAATATTTTATTTATTGTAAAAGGCATTCAACTAATTATTTTTGCTATTGTTTAAAACATTTTAAAGTATTTTACACTTTTATAAAATTGTAGTTTCTCCACCAAAATTACCTAAGCAATATTTGATTCACTCCGAACATTTTAGTTTAAATATTTGAAAACTTTTATTGTTTGCTTGATTTTAAATTTGAATTTGAATCGGTTTCGAACTAACGTGAGATTAACAACAGTGACAGTGGTGACATGGCATCATTAGTATGTGATTACTGTAGCCTTATTATCTGGGCGTCAAAGAGGTGGCCGGCCCTAGGGGTGCGCCAGGTGTGGGGAATCCTACTAGGACTCCCTAGTCCAAGTAGGATTCCCCTCCTCTTTCCTATTCCTAGTAGGAGAAGGAGGGAAGGAGGAGGGGAGAGAAGGAAAGGGCCCCCCAACCCTCGTCCAATTTGGTTTGGGCTAGGGGGGCGTGCTCCACTCCCTAGTCGGCCTCCTCTCTTTCACCACTAGGCCCATGAGGCCCAATAACTTCCCAGGGGGGGTCCGGGAACCCCCGGTACTCCGAAACGACCCAAACCATTCTGGTGTCCAAATCTAACCTTCCAATACATCAATCTTTATGTCTCGACCATTTTGAGACTCCTCGTCATGTCCGTGATCTCATCCAGGACTCCGAACAAACTTCGGTTCATCAAAACACGAAACTCATAATACAAATCATCATCGAATGTTAAGCGTGCGGAACCTACGGGTTCGAGAACTATGTAGACATGACCGAGACACATCTCCGATCAAAAACCAATAGTGGAACCTGGATGCTCATATTGGCTCCTACATATTCTACGAAGATCTTTATCGGTCAAACCGCATAACAACATACGTTATTCCCTTTGTCATCGGTATGTTACTTGCCCGAGATTCGGTCGTCGGTATCATCATACCTAGTTCAATCTCGTCACCGGCAAGTCTCTTTACTCATTCCATAATGCATCAACCCGTAACTAACTCATTATTCACATTGCTTGCAAGGCTCATAGTGATGTGTATTACCGAGATGGCCCAGAGATACCTCTCCGATACATGGAGTGACAAATCCTAATCTTGATCTATGCCAACTCAACAGACACCATCGGAGACACCTGTAGAGCATCTTTATAATCACCCAGTTACGTTGTGACGTTTGATAGCACATAAGGTGTTCCTCCGGTATTCGGGAGTTGCATAATCTCATAGTCCGAGGAACATGTATAAGTCATGAAGAAAGCAATAGCAGAAAAACTAAACGATCATTATGCTAAGCTAACTGATGGGTCTTGTCCATCACATCATTCTCTAATGATGTGACCCCGTTCATCAAATGACAACACATGTCTATGGTTAGGAAACTTAACCAGCTTTGATTAACGAGCTAGTCAAGTAGAGGCATACTAGGGACACTTTGTTTGTCTATGTATTCACACATGCACTAAGTTTCTGCTAATACAATTCTAGCATGAATAATAAACATTTATCATGATATAAGGAAATATAAATAACAACTTTATTATTGCCTCTAGGGCATATTTCCTTCAGTCTCCCACTTGCACTAGAGTCAATAATCTAGATTACATAGTAATGATTCTAACACCCATGGAGTAATAAACATTTATCATGATATAAGGAAATATAAATAACAACTTTATTATTGCATCCAGGGCATATTTCCTTCAGTCTCCCATTTGCACTAGAGTCAATAATCTAGATTACATAGTAATGATTCTAACACCCATGGAGTAATAAACATTTATCATGATATAAGGAAATATAAATAACAACTTTATTATTGCCTCCAGGGCATATTTCCTTCAGTCTCCCACTTGCACTAGAGTCAATAATCTAGAGTACATAGTAATGATTCTAACACCCATGGAGTCTTGGTGTTGATCATGTTTTGCTCGTGAGAGAGGCTTAGTCAACGGGTCTGCAACATTCAGATCCGTATGTATCTTGCAAATCTCTATGTCTCCCTCCTTGACTTGATCGCAGATGGAATTGAAGCATCTCTTGATGTGCTTGGTTCTCTTGTGAAATCTGGATTCCTTTGCCAAGCCAACTGCACCAGCATTGTCACAAAAGATTTTCATTGGACCCGATGCACTAGGTATTACACCTAGATCGGATATGAACTCCTTCATCTAGACTCCTTCATTTACTGCTTCCGGAGCAGCTATGTACTCCGCTTCACACGCAGATCCCGCCACGACGGTCTGCTTAGAACTGCACCAACTGACAGCTCCACCATTCAATAAAAATATGTATCCGGTTTGTGATATAGAGTCTTCCGGATCGGTGTCAAAGCTTGCATCAACGTAACCGTTTACGCCGAGCTCTTTGTCACCTCCATAAATGAGAAACATATCCTTAGTCCTTTTCAGGTATTTCAGGATGTTCTTGACCGTTGTCCAGTGATCCATTCCTGGATTACTTTGGTACCTCCTTGCTAAACTAATAGCAAGGCACACATCAGGTCTGGTACACAGCATTGCATACATGATAGACCTATGGCTGAGGCATAGGGAATGACTTTCATTTTCTCTCTATCTTCTGAAGTGGTCAGGCATTGAGTCTGACTCAACTTCACACCTTGTAACATAGGCAAGAACCCTTTCTTTGACTGATCCATTTTGAACTTCTTGAAAACTTTATCAAGGTATGTGATTTGTGACAGTCTAATTAAGCGTCTTGATCTATCTCTATAGATCTTGATGCCCAATATATAAGCAGCTTCACCGAGGTCTTTCATTAAAAAATTCTTATTCAAGTATCCTTTTATGCTATTTAGAAATTCAGTATCATTTCCGATCAACAATATCATCCACATATAATATCAGAAATGCTACGGAGCTCCACTCACTTTCTTGTAAATACAGGCTTCTCCAAAAGTCTATATAAAACCATATGCTTTGATCACACTATCAAAGCGTATATTCCAACTCCGAGAGGCTTGCACCAGTCCATAAATGGATCGCTGGAGCTTGCACACTTTGTTAGCACCTTTAGGATAGACAAAACCTTCTGGTTGCATCATATACAACTCCTCTTTGAGATATCCATTAAGGAATGCGGTTTTGACATCCATTTGCCAAATTTCATAATCATGAAATGCGGCAATTGCTAACATGATTCAGACAGACTTAAGCATCACTACGGGTGAGAAGGTCTCATCGTAGTCAACTCCTTGAACTTGTCAAAAACCTTTCGCAACAAGTCGAGCTTTGTAGACAGTAATATTACCGTCAGCGTTAGTCTTCTTCTTGAAGAGCCATTTATTCTCTATTGCTTGCCAATTATCGGGAAGTCAACCAAATTCCATACTTTGTTCTCATACATGGATCCCATCTCAGATTTCATGGCCTCAAGCCATTTCAAGGAATCTGGGCTCATCATCGCTTCCTCATAGTTCGTAGGTTCGTCATGGTCAAGTAACATGACCTCCATAATAGGATTACCGTACCACTCTGGTGCGGATCTTGCTCTGGATGACCTACGAGGTTCGGTAGTAACTTGATCAGAAGTTTCATGATCATCATCATTAGCTTCCTCACTAATTGGTGTAGGAATCACTGGAACTGATTTCTGTGATGAACTACTTTCCAATAAGGGAGAAGGTACAGTTACCTCATCAAGTTTTACTTTCCTCCCACTCACTTCTTTCGAGAGAAACTCCTTCTCTAGAAAGGATCCATTCTTAGCAACGAATATCTTGCCTTCAGATCTATGATAGAAGGTGTACCCAACAGTCTCCTTTGGGTATCCTATGAAGACACATTTCTCCGATTTGGGTTCGAGCTTATCAGGTTGAAGCTTTTTCACATAAGCATCGCAACCCCAAAATTTAAGAAACGACAACTTGGGTTTCTTGCCAAACCACAGTTCATATGGTGTCGTCTCAATGGATTTTGATGGTGCCCTATTTAACATGAGTGCAACCGTCTCTAACGCATAACCCCAAAACGATAGCGGTAAATCAGTAAGAGACATCATAGATCACACCATATCTAATAAAGTGCGGTTACGATGTTCGGACACACCATTACGCTGTGGTGTTCCAGGTGGCGTGAGTTGCGAAACTATTCCGCATTGTTTCAAATGAAGACCAAACTCATAACTCAAATATTCACCTCCACGGTCAGATCGTAGAAACTTAATTTTCTTGTTGCGATGATTTTCCACTCTGATCTTAAATTCATTGAACTTTTCAAATGTTTCAGACTTATGTTTTATCAAGTAGATATACTCATATCTGCTCAAATCATCTGTGAAGGTCAGAAAATAACTATACCCGCCGCGAGCATCAACACTCATCAGACCGCATACATCAGTATGTATTATTTCCAATAAGTCTGTTGCTCGCTCCATTGTTCCGGAGAATGGAGTCTAGTCATCTTGCCCATGAGGCATGGTTCGCAAGCATCAAGTGATTCATAATCAAGTGATTCCAAAAGCCCATCAACATGGAGTTTCTTCATGCGCTTTACACCAATATGACATAAATGGCAGTGCCACAAATAAGTTGCACTATCATTATTAAACTTGTATCTTTTGGCTTCAATACTATGAATATGTGTATCACTACTATGGAGATTCAAGAAAAATAGACCACTCATTAAGGGTGCATGACCATAAAAGATATTACTAATATAAATAGAACAACCATTATTCTCTGATTTAAATGAATAACCGTCTCGCATCAAACAAGATCTAGATATAATGTTCATGCTTAACGCTGGCACCAAATAACAATTATTCAGGTCTAAAACTAATCCCGAAGGTAGATGTAGAGGTAGCGTGCCGACCACGATCACATCAACTTTGGTACCATTTCCCACGTGCATCATCACCTCGTCCTTAGCCAATCTTCGCTTAATCCGTAGCCCCTATTTTGAGTTGCAAATATGAGCAACAGAACCAGTATCAAATACTCAGGCGCTACTGCGAGCATTAGTAAGTTACACATCAATAACATGTATATCAAATATATCTTTCACTTTGCCATCCTTCTTATCCGCCAAATACTTGGGGCAGTTCCACTTCCAGTGACCAGTCCCTTTGAAGTAGAAGTACTCAGTCTCAGGCTTAGGTCCAGACTTGGGCTTCTTCACTTGAGCAGCAACTTGCTTGCCATTCTTCTTGAAGCTCCCACTCTTCCCTTTGCCCTTCTTCTTGAAACTAGTGGTCTTATTAACCATCAAAACTTGATGCTCCTTCTAGATTTCTTCCACCGCAGCCTTTAGCATTGCGAAGAGCTCGGGAATTGTATTATCCATCCCTTGCATATTATAGTTCATCACGAAGCTCTTATAGCTTGGTGGCAGTGATTGATGGACTCTGTCAATGACACTATCATCAGGAAGATGAACTCCCAGTTGAGTCAAATGGTTGTGGTACCCAGACATTCTGAGTATATGTTCACTGACAGAACTATTCTCCTCCATCTTGCAGTTGTAGAATTTATTGGAGACTTCATATCTCTCAATCCAGGCATTTGCTTGAAATATTTGCTTCAACTCCTGGAACATCTCATATGCTCCATGATGTTCAAAACATCGTTGAAGTCTCAGTTCTAAGTCGTAAAGGATGGCACACTGAACTATCGAGTAGTCATCAACACGCGTCTGCCAGGCATTCACAATGTCTGCAGTTGCTGGCGCAGGTGGTACACCTAGCGGTACTTCCAGGACATAATTCTTTTATCCAGCAATAAGGATAATCCTTAAGTTACGGACCCAGTCCGTGTAGTTGCTACCATCATCTTTCAACTTTTCTTTCTCTAGGAACGCATTAAAATTCAAAGGAACAAAAGCACGGGCCATTTATCTACAACAACATAGACATGCAAAATACTATCAGGTACTAAGTTCATGATAAATTAAAGTTCAATTAATCATATCACTTAAGAACTCCCACTTAGATAGACATCTATCTAGTCATCTAAATGATCACGTGATCCATATCAACTAAACCATGTCCGGTAATCACGTGAGATGGAGAATTTCTCAATGGTGAACATCACTATGTTGATCATATTATATGATGCATGCTCGACATTTCGGTCTTAGTGTTCCGAGGCCATATCTGCATATGCTAGGCTCGTCAAGTTTAACCCGAGTATTCTGCGTGTGCAAAAATGGCTTGCACCCGTTGTATGTGAACGTAGAACTTATGTAACGCCCACGAACACACCCGCATGTGGTCGTTACTCCTGGCGGGATCTAGAATGGACCCACAGATCAATACTAGTGTTTTCTGCGCACTTTGTCCTCGTATGTGAACGTAGAACTTATGTAACGCCCCCGGACACACCCGCTGGTGGTTGTTACTCCTGGCGGAATCTAGACTGGCCCCACAGATCAATACTAGTCTTTTCTGTGCACTTTGTCCTCACTCGTGCGCACCCGGGAGCAACTCCCGGTCGGTCACCCATCCTGAAACTACTCCAAGCTAAGCACGCTTAACTTTGGAGTTCTGTCTGAATGTGCTCCCGGAAAAAAAGGAATTCCTTATTGATATGAGTAGTCTATCATCCCTAATAAGCCAGGCTATCACATACACCCCCACTCAGAGGAACCGACGTCCTCGTCGGGCCACAGGAATGTTCCCTCTTGGCACATATGTCTGTGCATCTAGTCTGGTACATGTGCCATGTCGTGTGCCACGACGGGTCACAAGCGTCATGAACACCATGACTGCGCACCTATCCGCAAACATTCGTGTAACCGCGAGGGTCGGCTCTGATACCAACTTGTAACGCCCCCGGACACACCCGCAGGTGGTCGTTACTCCTGGCGGGATCTAGACTGGCCCCATAGATCAATACTAGTATTTTCTGCGCACTTTGTCCTCACTCGTGCACACCCGGGAGAAACTTCCCGGTCGGTCACCCATCCTGAAACTACTCCAAGCTGAGCACGCTTAACTTTGGAGTTCTGTCTAAAAGGGCTCCCGAAAAAGAAGGAATTATTTATTGGTATGAGTAGTCTATCATCCCTAATAAGTCAGGCTATCACAACTTATAACACCCGATCATCACGTGGTGTCTCGGCACAACAAACTGTAGTAACGGTGAATACTCAGGGAGAACACTTGTACCTTGAAATTTAGTGAGGGATCATCTTATAATGCTACCGCCGTACTAAGCAAAATAAGATGCATAAAGGATAAACATCACATGCAATCAAAATATGTGACATGATATGGCCATCATCATCTTGTGCCTTTGATATCCATCTCCAAAGCACCATCATGATCTCCATCGTCACCGGCTTGACACCTTGATCTCCATCATAGCATCGTTGTCGTCTCGCCAACTATTGCTTCCACGACTATTGCTACCGCTTTAATGATAAAATAAAGCAATTACATGGCGATTGCATTTCATACAATAAAGAGACAATCATATGGCTCCTGCCAGTTGCCGATAACTGTTATAAAACATGATCATCTCACACAACAATTTATATCATCATGTCTTGACCATATCACATCACAACAGGCCCTACAAAAACAAGTTAGACGTCCTATACTTTGTTGTTGCAAGTTTTACGTGGCTGCTACGAGCTTCTAGCAAGAATTGTTCTTACCTATGCATCAAAACCACAATGATTTTTCGTCAAGTGTGTTGTTTTAACCTTCAACAAGGACCAGGCGTAGTCAAAATCGATTCAACTAAAGTTGGAGAAACATACACCCACTAGCCACCTGTGTGCGAAGCACATTGGTAGAGCCAGTCTCATGAACGCGGTCATGTAATGTCAGTCTGGGCCACCTCATCCAACAATACCGCCGAATCAAAGTAAGACATTGCTGGTAAGCAGTATGACTTTTATCGCCCACAACTCTTTGTGTTCTACTCGTGCATATAACATCTACGCACAAACCTAGCTCGGATGCTACTGTTGGGGAACATAGTATTTCAAAAAAAAATACCTACGATCATGCAAGATCTATCTAGGAGATGCATAGCAACGATAGGGGAGAGTGTGTCTACGTACCCTCGTAGACCGAAAGCGGAAGCGTTTAGTAATGTGGTTGATGTAGTCGAACGTCTTCGCGATCCAACCGATCCAAGTACCGAACGCACGGCACCTCCGCGTTCAGCGCACGTTCAGCTCGATGACGTCCCTTGAACTCTTGAAACAGTTGAGGCCGAGGGAGAGTTCCGTCAGCACGACGGCGTGGTGAGAGTGATGATGAAGTTACCGACGCAGGGCTTCGCCTAAGCACTATAACGATATGACCGAGGTGTGTAAATGTGGAAGGGGGCACCGCATAGGGCTAAAAGATCAACTTGTGTGTCTATGGGGTGCCCCCTGGCCACGTATATAAAAGAGGGGAGGGAAGAGGTGGCCAGCCCAAGGGGGGCGCGCCAGGTGTGGGGAATCCTACTAGGATTCCCTAGTCCAAGTAGGATTCCCCTCCTCTTTCCTATTCCTAGTAGGAGAAGGAGGGGAGGAGGATGAGGGAAGGAAAGGCCCCCCCAACCCTAGTCCCATTCGGTTTGGGCTAGGGGGTGCGCGCCACTCCCTGGCCAGCCTCCTCTCTTCCACCACTAGGCCCATGAGGCCCAATAACTTCCTAGGGGGGGGGTCCGGTAACCCCCGGCACTCCGAAACTCATCCGAAATGACCCGAACCGTTCCAGTGTCCGAATGTAACCTTCCAATATATCAATCTTTATGTCTCGACCATTTCGAGACTCCTCGTCATGTCCGTGATCTCATTCGGGACTCCGAACAAACTTCAGTTCATCAAAACATGAAACTCATAATACAAATCTTTATCGAACGTTAAGCGTGCGGACCCTATGGGTTCGAGAACTATGTAGACATGACCGAGACACATCTCCGGTCAATAACCAATAGCGGAACCTGGATGCTCATATTGGCTCCTACATATTCTATGAAGATCTTTATCGGTCAAACCGCATAACAACATACGTTATTCCCTTTGTCATCGGTATGTTACTTGCCCGAGATTCGATCATCGATATCATCATACCTAGTTCAATCTCATCACCGGCAAGTCTCTTTATTCGTTCCATAATGCATCATCCCGTAACTAACTCATTAGTCACATTTCTTGCAAGGCTCATAGTGATGTGTACTACCGAGAGGGCCCAAAGATACCTCTCCGGCACACGGAGTGACAAATCCTAATCTCGATCTATGCAAACTCAACAAACACCATCGGAGATACCTATAGAGCATCTTTATAATCACCTAGTTACGTTGTGACATTTGATAGCACACAAGGTGTTCCTCCGGTATTCGGGAGTTGCATAATCTCATAGTCTGAGGAACATGTATAAGTCATGAAGAAAGCAATAGCAGAAAAACTAAATGATCATTATGCTAAGATAATTGATGGCTCTTGTGTTGGGGAACGTTGCAGAAAATTAAAATTTTTCCTACGGTTTCACCAAGATCCATCTATGAGTTCATCTAAGCAACGAGTCTAGGGAGAGAGTTTGCATCTACATACCACTTGTAGATCGCGTGCGGAAGCTTGCAAGGTGATGATGTAGTCGTACTCGACGTGATCCAAATCACCGATGACCTGCGCCGAACGGACGGCACCTCCGCGTTCAACACACGTACGGAACAGCCACGTCTCCTCTTCTTGATCCAGAAAGGGAGGGAGGAGAGGTTGAGGGAGATGGCACCAGCAGCAGCACGACGGCGTGGTGTTGATGGAGCTGCAGTACTCCGGCAGAGCTTCGCTAAGCACTATGGAGGTGGATGAGGTGTTGGGGAGGGAGAAGGAGGCAACCAAAGGCCGAGACGTTCAGGTATGAAGTCCCTCCTCTCCCCCACTATATATAGGGGTGCCAAGGGGGGGTGGCCGGCCCTAGGAGATCCAATCTCCTAGGGGGTGCGGTGGCCAAGGGGGGTTTCCCTCCCCCCCAAGGCACCTAGGAGGTGCCTTACCCTCCTAGGACTCTTGCCCCCCTTGAACCCTAGGCGCATGGGCCTATGTAGGGCTGGTGCCCTTGGCCCATTAGGCCAAGGCGCACCCCCCACAGCCCATGTGGCCCCCCGGGACAGGTGGACCCACCCGGTGGACCCCCGGGACCCTTCCGGTGGTCCCGGTACAATACCGATAACCCCGAAACTTGTCCCGATGCCCGAAACAGGACTTCCCATATATAAATCTTTACCTCCGGACCATTCCGGAACTCCTCGTGACGTCCGGGATCTCATCCGGGACTCCGAACAACATTCAGGTTACTGCATATACATATCCCTATAACCCTAGCGTAACTGAACCTTAAGTGTGTAGACCCTACGGGTTCGGGAGACATGCAGACATGACCGAGACTCTCTCAGTCAATAACCATCAGCGGGATCTGGATACCCATGATGGCTCCCACATGCTCCTCGATGTTGTCATCGGATGAACCACTATGTCGAGGATTCGATCAAACCCTGTATGCAATTCCCTTTGTCAATCGGTACGTTACTTGCCCGAGACTCGATCGTCGGTATCCCAATACCTTGTTCAGTCTCGTTACCGGCAAGTCACTTTACTCGTACCGTAATGCATGATCCCGTGTCCAACACCTTGGTCACATTGAGCTCAAAATGATGATGCATTACCGAGTGGGCCCAGAGATACCTCTCCGTCATACGGAGTGACAAATCCTAGTCTCGATCCGTGTCAACCCAACAGCTACTTTCGGAGATACCTGTAATGTACCTTTATAGTCACCCAGTTACGTTGTGACGTTTGGTACACCCAAGGCATTCTTACGGTATCCGGGAGTTACACGATCTCATGGTCGAAGGAAGAGATACTTGACACTTGCAAAGCTCTAGCAAAACGAACTACACGATCTTTTATGCTATGCTTAGGATTGGGTCTTGTCCATCACATCATTCTCCTAATGATGTGATCCCGTTATCAATGACATCCAATGTCCATAGTCAGGAAACCATGACTATCTGTTGATCACAACGAGCTGGTCAACTAGAGGCTTACCAGGGACATTGTGTGGTCTAAGTATTCACACGTGTATTACGATTTCCGGATAATACAGTTATAGCATGAATACAAGACAATTATCATGAATAATGAAATATAATAATACTTTTATTATTGCCTCTAGGGCATATTTCCAACAGTCTCCCACTTGCACTAGAGTCACCAATCTAGTTACATTGTGATGAATCGAACACCCATAGAGTTCTGGTGTTGATCATGTTTTGCACGCGAGAGAGGTTTAGTCAGCGGATCTGCGACATTCAGATCCGTGTGCACTTTGCAAATCTCTATGTCTCCATCTTGAACATTTTCACGGATGGAGTTGAAACGACGCTTGATGTGCCTGGTCTTCTTGTGAAACCTGGGCTCCTTTGCGAGGGCAATAGCTCCAGTGTTGTCACAAGAGTTTGATTGGCCCCGACGCATTGGGTATGACTCCTAGGTCGGTGATGAACTCCTTCACCCAAATCGCTTCATGTGCTGCCTCCGAGGCTGCCATGTACTCCGCTTCACACGTAGATCCCGCCACGACGCTCTGCTTGCAGCTACACCAGCTTACTGCTCCACCATTCAACATATACACGTATCCGGTTTGTGACTTAGAGTCATCCGGATCTGAGTCGAAGCTAGCGTCGACGTAACCCTTTACGACGAGCTCTTCGTCTCCTCCATAAACGAGAAACATGTCCTTTGTCCTTTTCAGGTACTTCAGGATATTCTTGACCGCTGTCCAGTGTTCCTTGCCGGGATTACTTTGGTATCTTGCTACCAAACTTACGGCAAGGTTTACATCGGGTCTGGTACACAGCATGGCATACATAATAGATCCTATGGCTGAAGCATAGGGGATGACACTCATCTCTTCTTTATCTTTTGTCGTGGTCGGTGACTGAGCTGAGCTCAGTCTCATACCTTGTAACATAGGCAAGAACCCCTTCTTGGACTGATCCATTCTGAATCTCTTCAAAATCTTATCAAGGTATGTACTTTGTGAAAGACCTATGAGGCGTCTCGATCTATCTCTATAGATCTTGATGCCTAATATATAAGCAGCTTCTCCAAGGTCCTTCATTGAAAAACACTTATTCAAGTAGGCCTTAATGCTGTCCAGAAATTCTATATTATTTCCCATCAGGAGTATGTCATCTACATATAATATGAGAAATGCTACAGAGCTCCCACTCACTTTCTTGTAAACGCAGGCTTCTCCATAAGTCTGCATAAATCCAAACGCTTTGATGAGACATGCAGACATGACCGAGACTCTCTCAGTCAATAACCATCAGCGGGATCTGGATACCCATGATGGCTCCCACATGCTCCTCGATGTTGTCATCGGATGAACCACTATGTCGAGGATTCGATCAAACCCTGTATGCAATTCCCTTTGTCAATCGGTACGTTACTTTCCCGAGACTCGATCGTCGGTATCCCAATACCTTGTTCAGTCTCGTTACCGGCAAGTCACTTTACTCGTACCGTAATGCATGATCCCGTGTCCAACACCTTGGTCACATTGAGCTCAATATGATGATGCATTACCGAGTGGGCCCAGAGATACCTCTCCGTCATACGGAGTGACAAATCCCAGTCTCGATCCGTGTCAACCCAACAGCTACTTTCGGAGATACCTGTAATGTACCTTTATAGTCACCCAGTTACGTTGTGACGTTTGGTACACCCAAGGCATTCTTACGGTATCCGGGAGTTACACGATCTCATGGTCGAAGGAAGAGATACTTGACACTTGCAAAGCTCTAGCAAAACGAACTACACGATCTTTTATGCTATGCTTAGGATTGGGTCTTGTCCATCACATCATTCTCCTAATGATGTGATCCCGTTATCAATGACATCCAATGTCCATAGTCAGGAAACCATGACTACCTGTTGATCACAACGAGCTGGTCAACTAGAGGCCTACCAGGGACATTGTGTGGTCTAAGTATTCACACGTGTATTACGATTTCCGGATAATACAGTTATAGCATGAATAAAAGACAATTATCATGAACAATGAAATATAATAATACTTTTATTATTGCCTCTAGGGCATATTTCCAACAGTCTCCCACTTGCACTAGAGTCACCAATCTAGTTACATTGTGATGAATCGAACACCCATAGAGTTCTGGTGTTGATCATGTTTTGTACGCGAGAGAGGTTTAGTCAGCGGATCTGCGACATTCAGATCCGTGTGCACTTTGCAAATCTCTATGTCTCCATCTTGAACATTTTCACGGATGGAGTTGAAACGACGCTTGATGTGCCTGGTCTTCTTGTGAAACCTGGGCTCCTTTGCGAGGGCAATAGCTCCAGTGTTGTCACAGAAGAGTTTGATCGGCCCCGACGCATTGGGTATGACTCCTAGGTTGGTGATGAACTCCTTCACCCAAATCGCTTCATGTGCTGCCTCCGAGGCTGCCATGTACTCCGCTTCACACGTAGATCCCGCCACGACGCTCTGCTTGCAGCTGCACCAGCTTACTGCTCCACCATTCAACATATACACGTATCCGGTTTGTGACTTAGAGTCATCCGGATCTGAGTCGAAGCTAGCGTCGACGTAACCCTTTACGACGAGCTCTTCGTCTCCTCCATAAACGAGAAACATGTCCTTTGTCCTTTTCAGGTACTTCAGGATATTCTTGACCGCTGTCCAGTGTTCCTTGCCGGGATTACTTTGGTATCTTGCTACCAAACTTACGGCAAGGTTTACATCGGGTCTGGTACACAGCATGGCATACATAATAGATCCTATGGCTGAAGCATAGGGGATGACACTCATCTCTTCTTTATCTTTTGTCGTGGTCGGTGACTGAGCTGAGCTCAGTCTCATACCTTGTAACATAGGCAAGAACCCCTTCTTGGACTGATCCATTCTGAATCTCTTCAAAATCTTATCAAGGTATGTACTTTGTGAAAGACCTATGAGGCGTCTCGATCTATCTCTATAGATCTTGATGCCTAATATATAAGCAGCTTCTCCAAGGTCCTTCATTGAAAAACACTTATTCAAGTAGGCCTTAATGCTGTCCAGAAATTCTATATTATTTCCCATCAGGAGTATGTCATCTACATATAATATGAGAAATGCTACAGAGCTCCCACTCACTTTCTTGTAAACGCAGGCTTCTCCATAAGTCTGCATAAATCCAAACGCTTTGATGAGACATGCAGACATGACCGAGACTCTCTCAGTCAATAACCATCAGCGGGATCTGGATACCCATGATGGCTCCCACATGCTCCTCGATGTTGTCATCGGATGAACCACTATGTCGAGGATTCGATCAAACCCTGTATGCAATTCCCTTTGTCAATCGGTACGTTACTTTCCCGAGACTCGATCGTCGGTATCCCAATACCTTGTTCAGTCTCGTTACCGGCAAGTCACTTTACTCGTACCGTAATGCATGATCCCGTGTCCAACACCTTGGTCACATTGAGCTCAATATGATGATGCATTACCGAGTGGGCCCAGAGATACCTCTCCGTCATACGGAGTGACAAATCCCAGTCTCGATCCGTGTCAACCCAACAGCTACTTTCGGAGATACCTGTAATGTACCTTTATAGTCACCCAGTTACGTTGTGACGTTTGGTACACCCAAGGCATTCTTACGGTATCCGGGAGTTACACGATCTCATGGTCGAAGGAAGAGATACTTGACATTTGCAAAGCTCTAGCAAAACGAACTACACGATCTTTTATGCTATGCTTAGGATTGGGTCTTGTCCATCACATCATTCTCCTAATGATGTGATCCCGTTATCAACTACAT
Organism: Triticum dicoccoides; assembly: GCF_002162155.2. Lineage (NCBI taxonomy): Eukaryota > Viridiplantae > Streptophyta > Magnoliopsida > Poales > Poaceae > Triticum > Triticum dicoccoides. Next base: position 249,011,602 of record NC_041388.1, read on the forward strand.
CCAATGTCCATAGTCAGGAAACCATGACTATCTGTTGATCACAACGAGCTGGTCAACTAGAGGCTTACCAGGGACATAGTGTGGTCTAAGTATTCACACGTGTATTACGATTTCCGGATAATACAGTTATAGCATGAATACAAGACAATTATCATGAACAATGAAATATAATAATACTTTTATTATTGCCTCTAGGGCATATTTCCAACAGTCTCCCACTTGCACTAGAGTCACTAATCTAGTTACATTGTGATGAATCGAACACCCATAGAGTTCTGGTGTTGATCATGTTTTGCACGCGAGAGAGGTTTAGTCAGCGGATCTGCGACATTCAGATCCGTGTGCACTTTGCAAATCTCTATGTCTCCATCTTGAACATTTTCACGGATGGAGTTGAAACGACGCTTGATGTGCCCGGTCTTCTTGTGAAACCTGGGCTCCTTTGCGAGGGCAATAGCTCCAGTGTTGTCACAGAAGAGTTTGATCGGCCCCGACGCATTGGGTATGACTCCTAGGTCGGTGATGAACTCCTTCACCCAAATCGCTTCATGTGCTGCCTCCGAGGCTGCCATGTACTCCGCTTCACACGTAGATCCCGCCACGACGCTCTGCTTGCAGCTGCACCAGCTTACTGCTCCACCATTCAACATATACACGTATCCGGTTTGTGACTTAGAGTCATCCGGATCTGAGTCGAAGCTAGCGTCGACGTAACCCTTTACGACGAGCTCTTCGTCTCCTCCATAAACGAGAAACATGTCCTTTGTCCTTTTCAGGTACTTCAGGATATTCTTGACCGCTGTTCAGTGTTCCTTGCCGGGATTACTTTGGTATCTTGCTACCAAACTTACGGCAAGGTTTACATCGGGTCTGGTACACAGCATGGCATACATAATAGATCCTATGGCTGAAGCATAGGGGATGACACTCATCTCTTCTTTATCTTTTGTCGTGGTCGGTGACTGAGCTGAGCTCAGTCTCATACCTTGTAACATAGGCAAGAACCCCTTCTTGGACTGATCCATTCTGAATCTCTTCAAAATCTTATCAAGGTATGTACTTTGTGAAAGACCTATGAGGCGTCTCGATCTATCTCTATAGATCTTGATGCCTAATATATAAGCAGCTTCTCCAAGGTCCTTCATTGAAAAACACTTATTCAAGTAGGCCTTAATGCTGTCCAGAAATTCTATATTATTTCCCATCAGGAGTATGTCATCTACATATAATATGAGAAATGCTACAGAGCTCCCACTCACTTTCTTGTAAACGCAGGCTTCTCCATAAGTCTGCATAAATCCAAACGCTTTGATGAGACATGCAGACATGACCGAGACTCTCTCAGTCAATAACCATCAGCGGGATCTGGATACCCATGATGGCTCCCACATGCTCCTCGATGTTGTCATCGGATGAACCACTATGTCGAGGATTCGATCAAACCCTGTATGCAATTCCCTTTGTCAATCGGTACGTTACTTTCCCGAGACTCGATCGTCGGTATCCCAATACCTTGTTCAGTCTCGTTACCGGCAAGTCACTTTACTCGTACCGTAATGCATGATCCCGTGTCCAACACCTTGGTCACATTGAGCTCAATATGATGATGCATTACCGAGTGGGCCCAGAGATACCTCTCCGTCATACGGAGTGACAAATCCCAGTCTCGATCCGTGTCAACCCAACAGCTACTTTCGGAGATACCTGTAATGTACCTTTATAGTCACCCAGTTACGTTGTGACGTTTGGTACACCCAAGGCATTCTTACGGTATCCGGGAGTTACACGATCTCATGGTCGAAGGAAGAGATACTTGACACTTGCAAAGCTCTAGCAAAACGAACTACACGATCTTTTATGCTATGCTTAGGATTGGGTCTTGTCCATCACATCATTCTCCTAATGATGTGATCCCGTTATCAATGACATCCAATGTCCATAGTCAGGAAACCATGACTATCTGTTGATCACAACGAGCTGGTCAACTAGAGGCCTACCAGGGACATTGTGTGGTCTAAGTATTCACACGTGTATTACGATTTCCGGATAATACAGTTATAGCATGAATAAAAGACAATTATCATGAACAATGAAATATAATAATACTTTTATTATTGCCTCTAGGGCATATTTCCAACATGTTGTCCATCACATCATTCTCTAATGATGTGATCCCGTTCATCAAATGACAACACATGTCTATGGTTAGGAAACTTAACCATCTTTGATTAACGAGCTAGTCAAGTAGAGGCATACTAGGGACACTCTGTTTGTCTATGTATTCACACATGTACTAAGTTTCTGGTTAATACAATTCTAGCATGAATAATAAAAATTTATCATGATATAAGGAAATATAAATAAGAACTTTATTATTGCCTCTAGGGCATATTTCCTTTAGGCACAACCCACCAGGGCGCGCCCAGGTGGGTTGTGCCCACCTCGGTGGCCTCCTGCACCCCCCCCTCTTTACCCTATAAATTCACAAATATTCCAAAACCCTTCAAGGTTTACCTAGATCAGAAGTTCCACCGCTGCAGGCCTCTGTAACCACCGAAAACCAATCTGGACCCCATTTCGGCACCCTGCCGTAGGGGGGAATCATCTCCGGTGGCCATCTTCATCATCACGGCGGCCACCACGATGAGGAGGGAGTAGTCCACCCTCGGGGCTGAGGGTTTGTACCAGTAGCTATGTGTTTAATCTTTCTCTCTCGTGTTCTTGAGATGTCACGATCTTGATGTATCGCGGGCTTTGTTAATATAGTCGGATCATATGGTGTTTTCCCCTCTCTATCTCGTTGTGATGAATTGAGTTTTTCCCTTTGAGATTTCATTGTTATAGGATTGAATACTTTTATGGATTTGAGAACACTTGATATATGTCTTGCAATTGAATACTCATGGTGACAATGGGGTATCGTATTGATTCACTTGATTTATGTTTTGGCACTCAACTCGCGAATTCTCGAGGTGCCATTGGGGTAATCTATGCATAGGGGTTGATGCACGTTCTTGTCTTTGTTTCTCTGGTAGAAATCTTGGGGCACTCTTTGAAGTTCTTTGTGTTGGATTGAGTATTATGAATATGAATTTGCTTTCGTGTTATTTTAGTACGAACTCTAGGATAGATCGAACGGAAAGAATAGCTTCGTGTTATTTTAGTACGAACTCTTGAATAGATCGAATGGAAAGAATAGCTTTGAGGTGGTTTCGTACCCTACAAACAATTTATTCTTATGTTCTCTGCTAGATAGGAACTTTGGAGTGATTCTTCATCGCACTTTGAGGGGTGGTTATATGATCCAATTATATTAGCATTGTTGAGAGGTTGCACTAGTGAAAGTACGGACCCTAGGCCTTATTTTCAAGCATGGCAATACCATTTTTGTGCCCGTTTACTATTTGCTACCTTGCTGTTTTTATTTATTCAGATTATAAAAATATGTTTCTACCATCAATATTACACTTTCATCACCATCTCTTCGCGAACTAGTGCACCTATAAAATTCTCCATTGTATTGGGTCTGTTGGGGACACAAAAGATTTCTTGTATTTGATTGCAGGGTTGTTTGAGAGAGACCATCTTCATCCTACACCTCCCATGGATTGATAAACCTTAGGTCATACACTTGAGGGAAAATTGCTAGTGTCCTACAAAGCTCTGCGCTTGGAGGCGCAACACGTGTCTACAAGAATAAAGTTGTGTAGTAGACATCACCCGGCCACTTGTCAAACTCTCCGATGAACCCGTAAGTTGTTGTTATGATCACCGTGTTACATATGACGTTTGAGTAACCCCAAAGCCCACCTTCCACTAAGAAGTGACACGATACTCTCATGGTCTAAGGAGCAAGATCACACATTAACATTCTGTATTATTATAATTGATTACAAACGATATTAACTCAATTCATAACATTCAAGATTGGGTCGATTCAATATGACCGTTCTTCTAACGTAATAATCTCAATGTTTTTTAGGACTATCATTACTCTTAACGATATCCTAAGATCCGGAAAACGTGAACACCAACGACATTTGAGCTAGTCCCAGAGGCAAGACTAGGAACCTTCTATTTAAGCGTTTATCATTCCACGCGTGCATATGAGTTTTCCACTGAATCTAATATTCTAGGATCATAGCAGTTATAGCATAGAATATAAACTCCATAATTATGAATATGGAAATATAAATAATACAAATATTATTGCCTCTAGGGCACATTTCCAACACAGAGGAGTTGTAAGCGACTTGACAGTAAACACTTTTTCATTCATTAATTTACACAAAAATGAAACCAATGTTGTAAGGGGTCTGAGTTGAAGAATGTTTTAAGTAACCTCTCAAGTAGAATGGGCCGGGATGTGCAACGGGGCTTCGGCCGTGCCAAGCTCTTCCCCTTGGAGCACTTGGTTTCATGATGATCTTCGTGTAGACTATGGTGTAATATTAGAGTGTTTGAGTACGAGTTGCGATCTTGCATGCACTTTCACGTATCCGTTTTTGCTAGCAGCTATCATCGTGCATTGTTTACTCTCACCTCGAGATTTGGCGCATACTTTGTCGATACATCCATATCTCGTGAGAGAACGCCATCATACCTACCTATATTATGGCATTTTCATAGCCATTCCAAGATATATTTTGATGCAACTTCCATCATCACTCATTACATGATTAGAGATATTTATTTTTGTTGTTGCATGAACGTAAGATAGCTAGCTTAATATTTACATGGCTTGTTCATTTTTTATGTCTTTGCTATGCTAGACCATTACACATGCTGGTTTACTGCTAGAGGCATTCATTAGATGTTTTTGCATCATGTTTATTATTAGTTGAGTTATTAGTACATGTATTGTATTGATTGTCATGTTAGAGTGTTGCCCCTACCTTGTGAGGATTAAAAAAATGAGCCGAAAAAGACAAAGAGAAAAAGTTCCATGGAGGCCAAAAAATCGAGAGAATAAAAGAGAGAGGGGCACACTACTATCCTTTTTGCATACATATGTGTTCCACAATGTAACAATTTGATTTGTCATATAGACAGTTATCATATGCTTCATGTTTATATACTAGTTGGAATTTTAACATTATATAACTTAGCCTGCATATTCCTATGATGAGCTTCCTCAAAATGTTGTAGATCTTCATGAGCAAATGAGTTGGATGCATACCCCACTTGTCCATTAAAGGGTTGATCAATAGTGGGAGTTCTGTTGACAGTTGGGTTCAATAGTGCAAGTAAGCTACCGTAGTTACAGAAAGTTGAAAGGCTTGTATTGGTGTTGTTGCCACTAGGGATAAAAAGATGGTTGCACAATTGTCCTTTGAACACGGGGTGAAAACGATATATCATCTACTTCATGTCATGATACTTAATGCAATACTCTATTTAATACTTTAAGATGCATGTTGGATATCGGTCTTCGGTGGAGTATTAGCTATAGGTGCGGCTGGATAACGGTCTATGGATTTATGGACATGATGCTCATATGTTGATTATGTTGTGAATAGTCATACTTATAAGCATTGTAATTTAATCGATGTCCAACTATAATTAATTTACCACACCCATTTCTTATCTTTTTTAGTAGACCACTAATGAACCTATGGAGCCCGTTCATTTTTCCTCCATAAAGTTCTCAACCATAATCAACGCTCTTTTAATTTTGTGTTTCAATTTTCTGTTAATTTTCATCGACACTCTCCACACATTCGTTTTACTTCTTTTTGTAACCAACCAATCTAGTGAGATTGGCAACCTCGCTACTCCTGTTGGGGAAACAAGAAAGTTTGATTTGTGTGTGCAGATACCAATCATTGATTGTAACCATGTAGCTCTCATGGATTCGATAAACCTTGATGTCAACTAGGGAAAACTGCTGCTTGTTGCAAGCCCTTGCACTTGGCGGGCCAACACCTTCCTAGTAGAGAGGAAGCACGCCGCCAGCCATCGGCCCCCTGCCCATTGTCCGATGTGTCACCTCTGTTGTCGTGCATACTCAAGACCCTCCTATGGCTTTTGTTGTGTTGCAACGAGCTTGATGGTCTTGGTGTTGTCTCGGTTTATCTTTGCTTAATGACGACGCAAGATGCCTCCTCAACATACTAATCATTCTGAATTCATGTGACGGAGCTCCCAGTCAAGGTCTAGGTTCGTGTTCATATGTCACTTGCTGATTATGGATGGTCCTGCGTTGCGCCGTAGGGTTGGTATGCATGCTGGTGTTGCGTGTTAGGAAGCTTGCAAAGTTTCTATGTTGTGATCCCTCGACGATGCCCTACATCTACTTGTGCCTTTTGTGGTGATGACCCTTTCTATCTGCTAGCTAGGGCGTCCCTTGTTTAGGCGTCAAATTTTTTTCTCATCTTCTTTTATCCTTATTGGTTGTATGGTTTTCGCTCCGGTTTTTCTGGGGTCAATTATCCGGTTTTTCATATAAACTGGATCAATTATTCTTTGAATGACATTAAAAATTCAGGTGAGGAAGCTCTCCCCTGTTGACTGTTAAAAAAACATTAGGCAAAACACTTATGCAAATCTAGTATTTTTTTCTCCCTTATTTGTATACATCAAAGCACCTAGCTGTGTGCGCCAGTATAATACTCTTGTCTGGACAAAACATCACATCAATTACAAGATGCAGATGATGATGACGATGATGCATGTTTCTATTCTAGCAAATGAATTAAGTAGGGGCAAAATCACCAAGGCGTCTAATCTCTTCGCCCAAAAGATGCCACCTTTACTTAATAAGTATAAACACTCTCAGATCATCCAATTCGGCTGACACTTGACAAGACAGATATGCTGATTGAGTAATTGACATGTCGTCATCCTATGTAATCAGCTCGATCATGGTAAACATCGCCACCCACTGACTCCAATTTTGGCTTTGCGGAGAGCTGAGTCCCGTATCTCCACAGGTAATTCAGCCCAACAAGCAGCTCGATGATGGCATCTTCGGTCTTGTCCCGGTCAGCGAAGTGCAGCGTCTGCAGGAGCAGAACGCTGGTGCCGGAGCCCACGTTCCGCTGCTCGAAGCTCCTCTCGGACCGCCACCGCACAGTGTTGTGGGCGACTGGTGCTAGCCATCCGAGGATCCCCTGCACCGTGTCAGCCCACCCGGCGGCCAGGACGCGATCGCAGGGCGTGCCCTTCTTGCGAGCGGCGGACGACGGCGGCCTTAGGCGTGCTCGGAGGGACGCCCGGATACTGTCAGTCAGCATGCCGTACAGCGCATCCCTCTCGTCGGGGCAGATGTGCCGGGGCGAGATGGCGAGCTTCTCGGCGAAGACGACGAGGTTCGCGTAGTGCGATGCCAGGGCGGCTGCGCCGAGGGTCGCCTCCGGTGCGTTTTCCAGCACGTCGTGCGACGAGCACTCGAACACCGAAGTGGAGAGCTTCCTGCTGGCGCTGTGACGATCACTCTCGTTGGTCTGGTAACTGCCACTGAAATCGTCGTTGTTGGATGAGACGTAGCTGAAGCTCAGTGGGAGATCATGGCCGCCGTGGACCCACCCCTCCTTGGTCGGAGACTTGCTCCCGCTGACCATGCAGCCGATGAGGTGCTTGCCACGCACCGGCCACTTGAGCTGCTTCAAACTCTGGCTCCTGGAAAGTAGGAACCGGCGAACGTCGCCGTTAGGGGCCTTACCGGATTTTGCAGCAACCGTCGACCTCTTCGGAGCATCCACGGGGAAATCCGAGGGGTACACCAGCGAATTCGTACTCCCAACGAAGGAGTTGCTCCAGGAGAATGAGAGCCGCGCACCGGCGGGCGACACCATGGAGTAATCGTTCATGGCGATTTTCTTGGGCTGCAGGTCGAACACATCTATGATCCTCGCGACGATGGTGAAGAGCGATCTGCCAAGCAGACGGACGGCGTAGTCCAAGCTCCGGTTCCAGAGCGAGGCCGCGCGGAGGCGGTCGACCTCCTGCCTCTGCCTGGCAACGCGGCGCGCGGCTTCGCCGGGCGCGAACTGCACGCGGCGGAGGCGCGCGCCCTGCTCGAGCTCGGCAAGCACGTCGATCTCCTGGCACAGGAGCCCGGTGGCGGCGACGAGGCGCTGCATCTTGCGCGCCTTGCGGTCCATCTTCTTGGCGGCCGCGTAGCGCAGCCCGTGCGAGTCGGCGCCGGCGCCGCCGGCGATAAGGCTTGAGAAGAGCTCGTCGAACCGGCGCAGCAGCGGGTCGGCACACCGGCCGGCGAGCCGCGCGACGGCGCAGGAGATGTCCCCGCACGCGCCGGCCATCTCCGCGACGGCGAGGGCCAGCAGCGCGCTGTCGTCGTCGGCCACGAGCCTCCGCACGCCCTCCAGCCGGACGCCTTCCCCGCGGAGCTGCGCCACCTGGTCCTCCTCGAGCGCGCGCCACAGGCTCGCGGCCCGCGACATGAGCGCGGCCACCTCGAAGGACAGCATCCCGACCCTCTCCCCTCCGCCGCGGCCAGTGCTCAGCTTCCGCATCTTGGCTGAATCCTAGGCAGGCTGCTGGTGGCAGTGGCAGCGTAATCGAGGCGGCGGCGGCGGCGGCGACGCGCGTGATGGGTTTGGGTTCGTGAAAAGCGGCTACGGGGGCAGCGGTTTTAGGGAACCGGGAAAGCGCGGGTGGGCAGAGCTGCGCAGCTGCAACCGCATAGGTAGTGTCACGGGGGATGGTGGGGTGGTGGGAGTTGAAACCGAAACAGAGGGGAGGGGTCCGACCGGCATCGGGGAAAGGATTATTCGGCGCATGCAGGGCCGTGGAAACTTTGGCGAATTTTGCTTGGACTCTGGTTGGAGACAGACAAGGGAGAGGGATGCGGTGTGCGGATGATGAGCCATGTGTTGGGTCCGTCGCGCACTATACGTGACTGCGTGCGTCAGGGCGGCCTCTGTCGGGGGGGCTCGGGATGTTCGCCGGCGCGGTACTCCCAATGATTGGAGGATATAGACAAGCAGACGGTTCTTTGGCCAGTTGCCGTTGCTCATGGGTCACGAACTCGAACCCCTGTTTTGGCAGTTTGCCTTTGCCCCTGTGTCGATCGCCAACATATGTCGGGAAGGTAAACGTTGGGACATCCTCAACGCCGTGCTGCAAAACGTCCGCAAACATTCGACCAATGTGTTTGTGTGTCTGAATTTCCACAAAACGGCATCAAATTTGGAGGGTTTAAGGACGTCCAGACCTCCACCACATATGTGCCTCCGCTTCCCGTGATCCACCGTTTATGATCGCTGGGTTGCACGTCATGGAGGCATAGCGTGACACCTAATTCGATGAGATCACAACGAAGGCGGACGCAGGGGCGGGGTGGGGCGGGTGATCATGTATGGAAACGCTGCCAACGTCGGCAGCTCTACATCGTTCGGGCTGGGCCGCAACGAACACGAGGCTGGCCCACACACATCTATCATGGACCTCACCTCGACCGGTGACGTCCACGGCCACACAACAGACTCTGGCAAAGAGTAAGAAATGGGAAACAGAACCGTCCACGTCTGACCTATAGTAGGATGTGGCAGATGAAACCGTCCACGTATGGAGAAGAGGGACGAAATCACTATTCTGACCTTTTCAGCAATCTTTGCTATAAAATAAACTCAACATGAAAGTATTTTACGATCTGACCTTTTTAGCAACGCCACAACCCGTGACGTTTCTTCTTCATATAAAAACGCCGAAATAGCTCGCGTTTCAAATCCATATTCAAACGCTCAGCAAGCTAGCCGATCCACATGAAAACGCCAAGCAAGTGGACGTTGCTGCCCTTGCCAGCAACGCCATGAGCGTTGGCGTTTCCTTGCCATGCCAGCAACGCATGCCACTAGTACAGGGCAATAACGTACACGTTCGATAAGCCGGCCAGAAATTTCACTGGGACGAGAGCATCATTGGCGTGACTTTTTGGCCCGTGTATTTCCTTGCTGAAAGTATAACAACTGCCAGTTGTTTTGTCAAATCAGTTGGCGCAGCATAGCTTTTAGCTTATTTCCTTGCTGATCATCTTCTCAACAAATCATTTTGCTATATCCATCCCTTGCGTGCTACACAATTTTTATTTTTAGGATCAGGAAAAGTAGCTGCTCCATCCCTTGCGTGGTACACAAAAAGATTGCGCGGGATCAGGAAACGTTCCGCGTTCTCTCGGGGGGAAACTGCACAGCAGTACATACATGCATGCAACGCATGCCACTAGTACAAATTAAAGATGGATATCCCCCAAAGTACATGCATGCATGCATGATGCCTTGGACAGGAGTGCTGCTACGTCCATGCATGGCTTTTGGCATTTCCGTTTAGAAACGCCATGGCCATTGGCGAATCCCTTGGCGTTTCCACAAACGCAATCTGGCTCGGCGTTTCGAGCCTGACACCTCGGTGAGTGGGGCCAGGACAGCAACGTGGCGTGGCTTGGCATTTTTGTTTGGAGCAGAAATGCCATGAGTTGTAGCGTTGCTAAAAGGGTTGGATTATGAATTACTTTTATGGCAAGTTCAGTTTGTAGCAAAGATTGCAGTAAAGGTCAGAATAGTGATTTCGGCCTGGAGAAGAGTAGGATACGGGTCACGAGCGTGTCCACGACCATCGAAGATTTAGACTAGGGTAGCTTTTTCCATGTTAAAAACATGTCGTGCCCGCTTTTGTTCAAAGAAATATGTCAAAAATTTCATGAATTTGTCCAGCTTAAATGAAAAACGTCTAATTTGCATAAAATATACACATTGATGTTTTAGGGATAATGTTGGATGGTTGGTTTCCTTATCCGTGTTGCAGACACGTTCGCAGACTGATGTTGAGTCCGATTTGGAGACGACGTTGGAGATGGCCTTACTATATGTGGGTAGCCGCTTTGTCACCGGAACTCCAGAAGGAAAAATAGCAAGTTTAACCTAAGGCTAACTCAATGCCCAACCCCCGAATTGACGTCCTTTTTGTCCAAATTTTGTCCGTCTGGGTCAGGCAAAGGGCGGCGTCCGACTGTTTTTCTCTTTGCGTTGGACGCATCTGGTCCGCCACGACTGGCTGGAGGCCCTATGTATACATTTTTTTGAACAATACACATTGTAAATAGTTTTACAACCCAATAAATCAGAATTGAAATAGTTTTACAATCAAATAGTTCCACATCCGAATAAATACACAATCAAATAGTTTTACAACCCAATCGAAATGGTCTTGAATACATGGAAAGGAAATGAACCGATACATCTACTGGTTGCGAATGTGATTCCACATGTGCTCAACCAAGTCATTTTGGAGTTGCATATGAGTATGCCAATCACACATTTCATGATGGAATTGGGTGGACTGTTCAAAAGTTGCCGGTTCTTGGTGCTCAGGCACACCATTTTCACTGTGATATTAAAACCCTTGGTCGTAGATGTTGTCATCACGCTCATCCTCCACGATCATGTTGTATATGATCACACAAGCAGTCATCACCTCTGAAAGCTTCTCAGTGCTCCATGTCCGTGCAGGGTGTCGAGGTGACCGTGTTGGGGCCGATGGGCGTCGCCGGTGGCCGTAGCTTCCCCGGTACCGGATGCGGTAACAAAAAGCCACAACTAGTAAGAACTCCTCCGAATCGCTGGCGTGGGGCGGCTATGGTGAGGGAGTGGTCGTGCTTTGGGAGGCCAGGCTGGACAGCAAGGAGACGGCCGAAAAATGGGTGGTGGTGGCTATGGTGGGGGCGAGGGAGGGGCGGGCCGCGTAGGGGAGAGAAAGGGGGGTTCACCGACAGGCGGGCCAGGGAAGGACAAAGAGAGTGACCGTGTGTGTCCGCGCCCTATCCGTTTTGATGCAAACGCGGCCCAAATTTGGGCTAGAAATGGCCGGCGACGGACAAAAAACGGACGCTCGTCCATCTGTGTCCGCGCTTTGGTCAGCGATCCCAAACGAGCACCGCCGAACCATCTGGGGTCGTGTGTCTGTCTGTTTCGACGCAAACGCGGCCCAAATTTGGGCTAGAAATGGGCCAGCGACGGACAAAAAACGGACGCTCGTCCATCTGTGCCCGCGCTTTGGTCTGCTATTCCAAACGGGCGCGACCGAACCATTTGGGGTCATGTGTTGGAGTTGGCCTAAGGTTTTTATAGGGTTTGGCGTATTTGCGGCAATCCTGATCATTAGCGAAGATTTCTCCACTGATGCTACCACTCTGACGCCCTGCAAGGGGATAGATACAACGCTCAACTGATCGTGCGAGCTCCTCTTCTAGGGGCAACACGGGAAGGCTTTCTTCTTTCTTTGTGCATGAAATTTTTGTATTACTCAATGACAATGTCCTTGCAATCAACAATTGCTTGCTCTAAAGCAACCAGAACCAAACCAAGTCATGGTTCTGTCATCAAGTCTACTCTCCCTGTCTGATAATGTAAGACATTATTACATCTAATATACTATTAAATGTAATAACATCTTACATTATGGGACGGAGGGAGTAGCAAATTTTGCAAAACTATTGATACGTCTCCAACGTATGTATAATTTATGAAGTACTCATGCTATATTTACATGAGTTTTATATGATTTTGGTGCATATTATTTTTATGGACTAACCTATTGATCGAGTGCCCAGTGCTAGTTCCTATTTTTTGTTTCGCAGAAATACCATACCAAATGAAGTCCAAATATGATAAAATTTTATGGAGATTTATTTTGTAATATATGTGATTTTTGGGAGAAGAATCAACACAATAAGGTGCTTGAGGGCCCCACGAGGCACTAGGGCGCGGCCTACCCCTAGTCGCACCCAGGTGGTTTGTGGGCACCTCGTAGGTCAGTTAATGTCCTTCTTTCGCCATAAGAAAGAGAATATTCAGAGAAAATCCCCTCAAAATTTTATCCCAGTCAAAGTTATGGGTCTCAAGGAATTTAAGAAACAGTTTTGACCAGAAACAGGGTCGCGAAAACAAAAGGAAACAGAGGGAGAGATCCAATCTCGGAGGGGCTCCTGCCCCTCCGGGCACCATGGAGGACAAGGACCAGAGGGAAAATCTCAACCCATCTAGGAGGGAGGTCATGGAGGAGCAAGCCGGAGGAGGATCCTCTCTTCCCCTATCTCTCGGTGGCGCAGGAGTGCCACCAGGGTAACCATCGCCACGGTGATCGTCTTCATCAACATCACCGTCTTCATCACCTCCCTCATCTCTTTTCAGCGGTCCACTCTCCCGCACCCTGCTATAATCCCCTACTTGAACATGGTGCTTTATGCCATATATTATTATTCAATGATGTGTTGCCATCCTATGATGTTTGAGTAGATTTCTTTTGTCCTTTGGTTTAATTGATGATCTTGATTGGTTTGAGTTGTATGTTTCATTTTGGTGTTGTCCTATGGTGCCTTCCATGCCATGCACACATGGGGGATTCCCATTGTAGGGTGTTGCAATACGTTCATGATTAGCTTATAGTGGGTGGCTAGAGTGAAAGAAGCTTACATCCGAGTAAGGGGGTTATTGCGTATGTGAGTAAACGGGACTTGATACTTGATGATATGGTTTGAGCTTACCTTAATGATTTCTAGTAGCTGTGGATGCTTGTTATAGGTCCAATCATAAGTTCATATGATCCAAGTACGGAAAGTATGTTAGCTCATGCCTCTCCCTCATATAGAATTAGGATAACGGTTACCGGTTAATTCCATCCAAATCATAACAAAACCATATAAAATTATTGTAAACATGGCATGAATACTTCAGAAATTATAGATACGTTGGAGACGTATCAGCATCCCCAAGTTTAATTCCTACTTGTCCTTGAGTAGGTAAATGATAAAAGAAATAATTTATGAAGTGTGAATGCCAGCAAAGTGCATAAGTTTGATTAATGATAGTTTCAATCACTTTTCCTAGCATCAAAACAACAACTCTTTCTCATAAAAGTCATCATGATAAAGTAGCAATCAGTTCATATGTTACGGTTCAAACAATGCCTTTTCTTGAAACTTAACAACATATATTCGTCACCAAACAATTGCAATTCAACTTATTCAACAAAGTCTAAGTAAGAGATCCACATACTCAATCATCATATAGTCTTCTATGATTGCTAGTACTCAAAGCATATTTTTAGAACAAATGACATCCATCGAACACAGAGAAAGATAGGGGCATAATGTTTCGCCTCCCAACTCATTTATCATAGAGATAGTTGTCAACAATAATAAATTATGATCCAATATATTTGACTGGCCATATGTGCGTAGATCTTTCCCCACCACATGATGCTTGCCAACTAGAGAATAATTTAGGTTGAAATGAGAACGCAAATTATTGACTCTTGCTTAAAAGTAAATACTGAAAATTAAAAGATATGCCCTTCGCAGAGGGAAGCAGAGGTTGTCATGCACTTTTAATTTTTGGATGCCCAAGCTCTTAATGCAAAGGAACATCACGTTATATTGCCCCTTATGATAGCAACCTTTATTATGCAGTCCGTCGCTTTTATTACTTTGCCATCACAAGTTTGCACAACGCTTATTTTCCCTTACAATAAAAGATCAAACATATTTAGGAGCAATTTTTATTGCTTTATGCATCAATGACAACTTACTTGAAGGATCTTGTTGAATCCATAGGTAGGTATGGTGGACACTCATGGCAAGAAACTGGGTTTAAGAGTTTTTGGATGCACAAGTAGTATCTCTACTTAGTACGAATTTTTGGCTAGCAAAAGATCCTAAGAAAACACTACATGTTGGAGGATCCATAACAATGTAACTTCTATGCAAACATACACAACCATAACTCATTACGTTGTCTTCCTTGTCCAACTTCAACTAATTTGCTCAAGTCTAAAAATAATTAATGGGTACTCACAATCATAGAAGATGTCCAAGATAATATATCTGTATGCGAAAGTTCTCTTCCTTCTATTAATCATTCATGAATTGCTTGTATGACCAATATTGTGATTATCAAGCTTCAAAAGATTTCACTTTGTAAACCCAATGTGAGGCTACTACTAAGGATGATATGGACATATAATTTAAACTTCATGAAATTCCATTCATTCAACAATTTACTCATAGGATATAAGTGAAGATCAAGCGGGTAGTTAAGTAAATGGATAGACATTTGAGGACTCTCTCTTATTAAAAAAACTTTCAGATCTAAGTATTTTATTAAAACAGCAAGCAAAACAAAATAAAATGAAATTCCAAGAATAGCACACATCATGTGAAGAAGCAAAAACTTAGGCTCAACCGAGGCTAACCGATAATTGTTGATGAAGAAAGGTGGGATGCCTACTGGGGCATCCCCAAGCTTAGATGCTTGAGACTTCTTGAAATATTAATTAGGGATGCCTTGGGATCCCCGAGCTTGAGCTTTTGTGTCTCCTTAATTTTTTGCATATCACGGTTTCCCTAATTCTTAAAAACTTCATCCACACAAAACTCAACAAGAACTCGTGAGATAAGTTAGTATAAATCAATACAATAACCTTATCATTATCTATTGTAGAAAATCACTAAAATTATTATTTAACATTGAGTACTAAATGCCTCTGCATATTTAATACTCCTATCCTCAAATAGAATCATTAAACAAGCAAACATAACAGCAATTTGTCAAAACAAGACAGTCTGTAAAGGATGAAAGAAGATTCATGCTTATTTAACTCCAAAAATTCTGAAAAATTACCACACTGTAGAAAATTTGTTTTATATTATTGTCTAAATTTTCAAGATTTTATCATGTTCTGAATTTCCATAAGAATTCAGACAATGATAGAAAACTTTCTTTTTTAAACAACAACATGTAGACTTGCAAAATAGGCATGGTAAAGGCTATACTTGACATTTTTATTGAAGTAAAAGATGCAAAACCTTATTCTAAATAACAGATGGCAAATACAAACAAAAGAAAATGACGTTCCAAGCAAAACACATATCATGTGACGAATGAAAATATAGCTCCAAGTGAGATTACCGATAATGTTGGAGACGAAAGAGGGGATGCCTTCCGAGGCATCCCCATGCTTAGTTGCTTGGGTCTTCCTTGAATATTACCTTGGGGATGCCTTGGGCATCCCCAATCTTAGGGTCTTTTCACTCCTTATTCTCCTCATATCGACATCTCACCTAAACACATGAAACTTCAATCACACAGAACTTAACGGAACTTTGTGAGATAGGTTAGTATGATCAAGACAAATCATTCAGTTTGCTACCATCAAAGAAAAGATGCATAATTGTTATCACACAATGCCTACTATACCTTATCATTTCCACAATTTATATTGAGCAATATAGGCCATAGAAACTAGAAATCGAGCAAACTATGCATTGAAAACAGAATCTATCAAAAAAAGAATAGTCTGTAATGATCTGGACAATGACCATACTTCTGTAAATCCAAAAATTCTAAAAGATTAGGAAAACGTAAGAAAATTATATATAAATCATCTATAAAAAATCAGAATTTTATCACGTTCTAGTGAATTTAAATAATTCTGTCACTAGAAGCAAAAGTTTTTGTTTTTGCACAGAATCAAATCAACTATCATCCACACTATCCCAAAGGCTTTACTTGGAACTTTATTGACACAAAAGCTATAAAACATGATTACTACAGTAGCTTAATCATGTGAACACACAAAAACAGTGGGTAAAAGTGTTGGGTTGTATCCCAACAAGCGCTTTTCTTTAATGCCTTTGTAGCTAGGCATTAGGATTTCAATGATGCTCACATAAAAGATAAGAATTGAAACATAACAAGAGCATCATGAAACACATGGAAAGCACATTTAAGCCTAACCCACTTCCTATGCATAGGGATTTTGTGAGCAAACAACTTATGGGAGCAAGAATCAACTAGTATAGGAAGGAAAAACAAGCATGACTTCAAAACTTTCAACACATAGAGACAAAACTTGATATTATTGCAATACCTACAAGCATATGTTTCTCTCTCATAGTAATTCAGTAGCATCATGAATGAATTCAACAATATAGTTGTCACATAAAGCATTCTTTTCATGATCCACATGCATAAAAATTTTATTACTCTCCACATAAGAAAATTTATTTTCATGAATAGTACTGGGAGTATCATATGGAACTCGAATACTATAAATTGTTTCCACATTAAAAGAGTAATGTTCAGTAAAAGGATATTCAAAATTATGACAATAATTATCACTACTTTTTATAACATAAGTATCATCACAGTAATCATCATAGCTAGCAACTTTTTTCTCATCATAGTCAATTGAAACCTTCTTCCGAAATAGTGTAAACATTACTAAATAAAGTCATGACCTCTCCAAATCCACTTTTACCATTATAATAAGATTCAAAGCCCTCGAAAATAGTGGGATAAATATTATCTAAACTTGACACTCTTCCAAACCCACTTTCATAAATATTGCAATCATCATAAATAGGAGGCAGACAATCATCATAACAAATTTGATCATTCAAAGTAGGGGGGCTAAAAAGATCATCTTCATTAAGCATAGCATCCCCAAGCTTGGGACAAACATTAATTGCAACAAATAAATTCTTAAACATGTCATTCTCATCAAATATAGCATCCCCAAGCTTATGTCTTGGCATATCATAAGCATAATCACTCTCATAATTAATAGTATGAATAGCACCAATAGTATAACAATTATCATCATCATAATTTCCCAAGTTGGTGCCAAAAAGATTTTCAAGATTATAAGAAGTATCATTATCTTCCTAATCATAATCATTAGAACAGGCAATAGGCATAACAAAATCATCATGAATAGTTCTTTCGGACATTGTGCCATAAGACAAAGAAGCAATATCATCATCAAGTGCATCATCTTCCACATGCAGGCTTTTTCATGACCGAATTGTGTCCAAATATTGCAGTAACTTGATCACCCTTGAACTTTATAGTGAACTTTGTTTATTTTTGGAGTGTGAAGAATTATGACATAAAAATTGTTGGTTTGAAGCATTCATATTCTTAGACCATGCTAAAACTAATTTGAAAGAAATCCATATGTTTTCCATGGTAAATTGTAATAAAAATGCTGATATTGCCAACTATAGAAAGACGGGAAAACCAATAGAATATAAAAGGAGTACTAATGAAAGGGCAATGATTTCTACTTTCCCTCCTATTGTCTCTCATGATGAAATAGGTGACTAGAAGGAGCTCCCTATTCAACCAATCTCATCAATAAGAAGCTCCAAAAAATTAAGTAAACCCACACATGATGTGGTGAAGAAGAAGAAAAGAAGAAACAGTAGAGGTAAAAATTCATCTCTCCGAAATAATGTTGCTCCTATTACTGTTGTGCCTCATGAAAATAAATCAAAAATAATTTTAGAACTGGCCTTGTTCTAATGGCCCAGCTCCCCACGTTGTCACATCCCTTTTTTCATCAAGTTAGGATTGCTCCCCACATCGCTGCATCCTGCATGTGGATATTCTTCTGGTATTACAAAGATCCCATTGTAGCTAGCTCCGTTGACTTGCCGAACACTCGAACACCACCTAAATTTTTACTATTGGAGGAAAAAGGTACCGCAGATACTGGCTCACGAACCGATCTCTTGGTTAGAAAGAGAAATAAAGATGCTGGCCTGATCGGTCTCTTGGTCGAAAAAGGACAGAAAGTGGGGGGTGTTGGGTCGACAATGCAACCGAGAATGAGCATGTCTAGATTTCTTGTGGCCACATAGGAAAGGTCACTGACGAGAACAAAAATGCACAAATCCAGAAATGCTTTGCATGTTTGCCGCACTCAGCAACACCTCTTCCTCACCACTTTATGCCTTAGTGGATGTAAAACGTGCTTGCGCCTCCGCTGTCCCTATGCCCTTACTGATGCTATTAATCTAACATCACAGGTAAAATGAAACAATGCCACTGTTACTGTGATATCGTTGTTAAGTAATGTTGTTGTCAATATATTGCCATTGATAAAATTAATCAATGCCACCACCGTTTTATGAAATGCTTTTGTCTTGCTTTATTTCTCATAAAGAGTGTTTTGGGCCGTTACACTAAACTATGACACCGGTAACATAGCTGCATCTCCGTTGAACTACACAAAATTTAATTGCACAATGGTTGACACGACGATGTGTTTCTCCTTTTCGTATGACCCTTTGTTAGAACGATCGTTCCTGTTAACTATGCACATACGTACTGATCAAGTGCTACTCCCAATCTGTCATCAAAGAGTAATAATGCAATTCTTATGCATGTTAATGTAAGCCCCCGTTAATCTAGTGCAAGTGTCGATTTGATGTGATGGCACTTCTTAGTTAATGGCACTTTTTCATTCTTTCACCGTAATGCGATTGATAACATATGACATGCTGCTGTTAATCATATGCCGCTGCAGAAAAATGACACTGCTTAAATAACCCTGTTACATATTTGTGCAAATAGGGTTGTCTATCTCCATATGGTGTCTATTTGTGCAAACGGAAGCACAAACCTCAATTTAGTGGAACCTGCCGTGAGCTGACCTCACGGTGCTCTAAGTATTCCTACATTCGTAACTAGGTAGAATGACCGACCCAAGATGAAATAAGCTTATTTGTACATTGACTTGTTGTTTGTAGTGTGGAACGAGGTTGTCATGGGTGGAGGAGCAAACAAGCACTGCAGCCGCGCCGTCAACGCAAGATAAAAGAGACCGAGTCATTGATGGCCTGGCCGGCGAGTAGGGTCATGCAAATAGCGGTGCATTTTTTTAGTGGAACTGCACAAAAAAGATATTGGGGTTAGTCGAACAAATTTTCTACAACCACACGGAAGGAATTGCGCTCATCGATTGCATAGAATTTCCTCCGTGCCATCATAGGAGATCCCAAGGTGGAAATCAACTAAGCACCTATAAAATTATGCATAATCTTCCTCACGCAGGTCAGTATCCTCTTCGTCCATATGATTGTGTTTTGTCATGCCGAGCTATTGGTATGTGCTACTGTTTTGCGACACCGTTTAAGTACAGCGCCTTCCTATCTTTTCATATTCAGGACAATGAAGATGATTTCAGTGGAACTACACAAAATGGCCTGACGTTGAGTGATCTCTATTGCCTCCTTTGTTTGCTGCAATGTGTCAGCATAAATTGCAAGATGAGCCATCAAGCTAGCTGTGGAGTTGCCAACATGCTCAAAGTGCACGCAACATTAAGCAGAAAGAAGCATGCCCAGGAAATTAATGCGTGCGTAGGGAGGCCCTTTGCTCAGAGAAGCATTAATCATTTTTCTTTATTTCTACACCTTCTCATAGCTTTGTCTTGGTTATAGTATTGTGAATCATTTAGATACGTAAACATGCTGAACTTAAGTGTTTGTGAATGTTAGCTAGTATGCATACCGTATCTTGTGAAGCTTAGTTTAGTGTGAATGTTGACTAGCATGTCAACCTTTACAATCTATGTATATTGTGGGCATGTTATTTGACCCCTCATTTTGCCATGCTACGACCAGTGTGAGTATTTGCATCGAGTACACCATCCTCTAATTTGGTGGATGCCAAGCTGGCTCGAAAAAGAGCTATAACTTTTTTCAAGTTGAAAAATGTTCCTATGAGGAGCCATAATTGAGCTAGAGGCGTCTCTTTTTTTCTTTTGAATGGGCAATAAGCTGGAGAGCCGGAGAGTATCTCTAATGGGTTGCCTCTAGTGTTAAGGCCCTCCTGTCGGTCTTCTCGGAATGGGGGTACCCACACTTTCCTGCCTGCGGCCTATGGCGTGGCTTCATCGACGGCCTGGTACGACCCACCTTCTACATCAACAACTCAAGACCCTCGCGAGGTGGACGACATCAAGGCATCCAAGGGGAGCGGCCTACTTAGGATAGCTCCCGAGGAGTGGAGATCTCTATGCCAGCCTCACCTCACGAGGTTCGGATGACGTGAGCCATGACGACCAAGGCCAGGCGGGCACCAGCAGGCGCAGTACAGTAGTTTCCTCTTTGGTGCTAAAGAGGCGAGCGCAGGTGCGGAGTCCCGAGGAATCAACGAAAAGTTTCCATTCCCATGCAACAAGATCAAGACCGCTAGTCCGGCAGGATGGAGGTCATCGCCGAGCCCACCATGGCGTCACGACCAGAGGCTTTGCAGGTGAAGACTACTTTTGTCAAGATAGCATGTACTAGTTGTCTCCCTTCAAATTTGTCCATTGTGGAATCCCTTCCCGCCTTCATTTGGGAAGAGGTCCAAGGCCACTATAAATAGGGCCTAGCCACCACCGTAGAGAGGATCAGATCCATTCCATCCTCACACCCACCAGCTCGCTCGAGCACAAGAACACGTCTCCTCCTGAGGTTGTTCTCCCACTGTACTAGTTCATCGCCAGCCCCTCGAGGCCAATCCACCACAAAGTAGGAGTAGGTTTTTACACCGCAAGGTGGCCCAAAACAGGGTAAACTATTGTGTCCCATTTCCTTCCTGTTCATTGAGCTAGGCCATGAGATTGGCGAGTAGGAAGACAGGGGAGGTTGAGTTCTTCGCACGCACCACAGAGTTCAAACCTCTCAAGGGTCTGCGGATCCCTAAATCCGACATTTGGTGCGCCATGTAGGGGTGCGTCGGAGCCTCTCTTCCACCGGTCGATTCGCCACCGCTCCACCACTTTCATGGCTGACGCTCGTCAAGCTTGTGCTGAGCGTCGGGCCACCCTCGCCGCTCGCGTCGCTCAGACAGCACCGGCGGGCGACGACTGCCCTCGCCGTCCCCCGTCGCCAGTGGCGAACGCCGCCATCGGCCCCGTGGGCCATGAGTAGCAGGCTTCATCGGTGCATCCTTCTGTGCGGCGAGACGGGCGCACCGCCACCCCGTCACTAACTCTGGCTACTTCATCTTCCCATGCCTGTCGTGGTCCAGCAAATGCGCAGGCTGCGCTGCTCATGGCACACGAGCTTCTGCGCTACTGCCCAGTCGATGACCTCTACGAGGACTGGCTGGACCACATCGCCGAGCTCGTCGGCGCCACTGAAGAGTCTCCTGCACCGTCTCGCTCACTGCCTCACCCACTGCCTGCCGCAGGCGACGTAGCTCATGGAGCACCTCCTCCACCTCCTAGGCAGGACGCCATCATCAAGCCAAGGCGGGAGGTTCCTTGGCGCGATCTACAATGTAGGGCACCCGCACGCAACGAGGCAAGCTGCCAGGTGGTGCAACAGCTGCAAGGAGATGCGCGCGCGCTTCCAACACTGCCACGTCAGGACCGTGCGCCGCTTGTGATGGTGGTGCGCGAACACCAAGATCTGGCTCCGCCTCTGCGGCGGGCACCCATAACCACAGTGGGATGCCGCGTTCACTCCGAAGCCGCGTAGCGTCGTCTGGCCAGGGAAGTTCAAGCCCGAGCTGCCTCCATGCTACGACAGCACCCCCGACCCCGCTAAGTTCTTGCAGCTCTACGAGCTGAGCATAGAGGCGGCCAACGGCGACGAGAAGGTTATGGCGAACTAGTTTCCCATAGCCCTCAAGGAAGGCGTGCGCTCGTGGCTCCTAAACCTCCCTGCGGGATCGATCTCCTCCTGGGATGAGATGCGAGAGCATTTCGTCGCGAACTCCCAGGGCAGTCGCGACCGCCCACCAGCTATCGGCGACCTGAGGCGCATCAAGCAGCAGCCAGGAGAGACCTTGCAGAAGTACATCCAGCTTTTCAATAGTGTTCACCTCAAGATCTCCAAGGTGTCGAACGAAGCCATCATCTCGGCGTTCACTGATGGCTTCCGGGATGTCAAGATGAAGGAGGATCTCGCCATACACGAGGACCTATGCACGGCTCTGGAGATGTTCAACATGGCAACCAGGTGTGCGAGAGCCGAGGAGGGACGCCTCTCCCTCCTTGAGCTTTCGGAAGCTGGCCCAGAAGACAAGAAGGCCAAGGCCAAGGACGTGAAGAGAAAGGGACTGGCCGTGCTTGCGGCCGAACCAGACATGAAGCACGGATGTGACCACCCGGAGTCATCCAAGGGCAGTCGCCTGTTCTGCGTCTTCCACAACATGCACAACCACAACAACAACGACTGATAGGAGCTCAGGGCCATCCGCGACGGGCACCTCGGTCGTCGCATCGAGCGCAACGATCGAGGCTACGGTGGCAGACAAGGCCGAGGTGGAGGACACTGGGACGGCCGCGACCCCCGCCAGGAATGGCACGACCAGCCTCGTGAGGACCACTGGCATGGCCAGCATCGTGAGGGCGCCTGGAATGATCAGCCTCGCTAGGACCGTCCTCAGGGCAATGCTAGCCTTCCTTTGTTACCGCCACCACCAAGAAGGAATGATGACCACCACCAGGACGAGGGGTCTGGGGGCTTCCGAGAGCCTCGTGCCATCGCTTGCATCCTAGGCGGCGCTCAAGCCCATGCCTCCCATCACATCTTCAAGCAGTTTGCGCGTGAGGTGAACGCAGACCTCCCCAGGCTCGGGGTGATGCGTCCGCTCAGGTGGTCCAAGTATGCCATCACCTTCGACTCCTCCGACCAGCTCAAGTGTGCGGCCACAATCGGCGCCCTCCCGATGCTCTGTTCACCCATCATCAGCAACGTACTCGTCACCAAGATACTCATCGATGGCGGTGCGGGGCGTCCTCTCCGTCGAGACCTTTGACCGACTCCAGGTGCCCAACCAGCTTTAGCTTACCAAGCCCTTCTCAGGAATAACCGATGGCTCCACCACCCCGATAGGGCAGGTTCGCCTCCCTATCACCTTCGGCAAGCGCGACAACTAATGCACCGAGCTCATCGACTTCAACGTCGCCAATATTCGCCTCCCGTACAATGCCATCCTCGGGTACTCAGCCCTGGCCAAGTTCATGGCTGTGACTCACCATGGCTACAACGTCCTGAAGATGCCAAGGAGCTGTGGCATCATCACGGTTGCCTGTGAGGAGAAGGATGCGGTGTGGTCTCTCGAGCGCGCCTACCAAGCTGTGGCAGTTGAGGACCCAAACGACGGGGGCGCAGTCTACCCTCCTGATGCCATCCCCAAAAAGAAGAAGAAGCTGCTCTGCCAAGGACCTCAGGAGGGTGGGGTGTCCGGAGGCGCTGCGTCGAGCCCTGCGCCCACTAACGGGGCGCCTTCCCCTCTCGCATAGGAAGGCGCGCCCGGCGCCCCTCTCAGGTTAGGCTTAGGGGCTCTCCTCTGGAGGGCCTCTGACCTGGCCAGCGTCACGAGGGAGGCGTTCAGGCATCATGTGGAGGCGTGCTTCAGCGCACACTTCCGTAAGGAAAGCGCAGTGCACGAGGCGCTAGGCGCTCAGGAGTTCATCACCAAGGCGATCGAGGAGCTTCAGGAGGCAAGAGCTATGGCTGGAATTCGAGCCTCGTTTCGTTAACGAGCTAGCTCGACTTGACTCGTTATTATAACGACCTCAAATCCAAGATTGGCTCGACTCGTATAACTCGCGAGCTGGCTCGTTAAGCTTGTTAAGCTCGTTAAAGATATGAACATAAAATCCTCAAATGTTATAAAAATAATTATGTATATATTAAACATATATATTACTAAACAATAGTAATTTCCCTATAACGCATGAGTCTCTTGGGCGACTGGGCCTTCAAAAGCTAGGCCTTATGTTGTGCGCCTAGAACATAGGGTGCTGAGTGGCTAATCTTTTTTGTATTGGGAGTGGCTGATCTTTTGTACCGAGCCTAACAAGTTATACGAGTACTCTTGAGATTGGCTCGTTTAACTTGGTCTATAAACGATCTTAAACTAAAGCTCGGCTCGACTCGTTATTCTTCGAGTTCGAGTCGACTTGAGCCGAGTCACGAGTTACTCGTTTAGCTCACAAGCTTCGAGCTTTTTTTTCAGCCCTAGAAAGAGCTATGAGGGGCGACTGATGCCCACCACCCGGCGCAGCTCCCTGCCCCAGCAAGGACAGCTAGCTGCGTGCTTGTGTCAACATCCCCGGGTTCAATAGGGCCGCGTCTCGGGAGCTCCTCTGGCCGTCCTGCATTGGCCGATGCGAGGGTCCCCCTCACAGCTACGTTCGCATGCCTTTCGGCTTGCTGAGCAGGGATGTCGTACACCAGCGCCACATACGGGGCATCCTGGCGGCTCAGGAGGCCAGGCACCGGGCGATCCTGTCGGAGATGGCGGCAGATCCTCGCGAGCCCCCAGAGCCTTGCGAGGTTCAGGGCCCAGGCGGCTCATGAGGAACGACTTCTGCAGCACGCGTCTTTGACTGATCCAACAAGCATGGTCATGTGTCATGTTCTCCTCCTTGGACTAACTCACAAGAACCTCCGAAGCTTAGCTACAAGCATACCCCATGGCCGCCCCCTTTTTCACGCATTTCACTTGCATGTTAAAGGGGGGCTCCCGAGCATTGCGTCTAAGGAGCTCTTACTGGCTCTCAAGCCCTCACCCCCTGGCCTTGACCACGGCAGAGCAACCTGGCATACCAACGGCGACTGAGCCTCGCTCGAGGGCCGAGACCCTAGGATGTAGAGCCCCTAGATGAGCGAGGAAAGGGGGAGGCCGACATGAGCCTTACCTAGAAGCATCACCACTAAGGCACGATCAGGCGCTGCATGAGGAAATCGCCGTAGGCTCACTAAGATAAGTCACCCATACATATCAGCGTGAACCTCGCGGCCCAAAACCTCGACTCTCGCAACCTCACTGGGGCAATGTTGCTTTCCTTTTCGGCCTTTTGGGAGTTGCTTGCACGCCAAAGGGGACCTCTCGAGCATCGCGCCTCAGGAGCTCTTACCGGACCTCGGGCCGCTCACTTCCTGGCCTTGACCACGACATCGCGACCTGGCATACCAGTGATGGCTGAAGCCTGCCTGGGGACTAGGTCCTGTCGGTGTAGTGGACTAAGCTACCGCAAGGACGAAAAGGGGGAACCGTGCCGGAGCAAGATATGCAATTTTGACATTATACTAGGAAGGATAGAATTAAAGCAAAAGCACTACAGTTTTTACATGCCCCCATGGGGCTCATCTCAATTACGCACAAGGAAACAAAAGAAGAAAACTTCGACGGACCCCGGCTGTTGGGCGTCACCGGCGACGCCGGGCGGACGCCGCCGCTGCCCTCCGGGCGCGGCGAGAGCTCGGTGCTACCTCTTGAGCACTGCGTTGGTTTTTCCCCGAAGAGGAAGGGATGATGCAGCAAAGTAGCGTAAGTATTTCCCTCAGTTTTTGAGAACCAAGGTATCAATCCAGTAGGAGGCTACGCGCGAGTCCCTCGTACATGCACAAAACAAATAAATCCTCGAAACCAACACGATAAGGGGTTGTCAATCCCTACACGGCCACTTACGAGAGTGAGATCTGATAGATATGATAAGATAACATTTTTGATATTTTTATGATAAAGACGCAAAGTAAAATAAAAGCAAAGGAAATAATGAAGTATTGGAAGATTAATATGATGAAGATAGACCCGGGGGCCATAGGTTTCACTAGTGGCTTCTCTCGAGAGCATAAGTATTTTACGGTGGGTGAACGAATTACTGTTGAGCAATTGACAGAATTGAGCATAATTATGAGAATATCTAGGTATGATCATGTATATAGGCATCACGTCCGACACAAGTAGACCGACTCCTGCCTGCATCTACTACTATTACTCCACTCATCGACCGCTATCCAGCATGCATCTAGAGTATTAAGTTAATGAAAACAGAGTAACGCCTTAAGCAAGATGACATGATGTAGAGGGATAAACTCATGCAATATGATGAAAACCCCATCTTGTTATCCTCGATGGCAACAATACAATACGTGCCTTGCTGCCCCTACTGTCACTGGGAAAGGACACCGCAAGATTGAACCCAAAGCTAAGCACTTCTCCCATTGCAAGAAAGATCAATCTAGTAGGCCAAACCAAACTGATAATTCGAAGAGACTTGCAAAGATAACCAATCATACATAAAAGAATTCAGAGAAGATTCAAATATTTTTCATAGATAGACTTGATCATAAACCCATAATTCACTGGTCTCAACAAACACACCGCAAAAAGAAGATTACATCGAATAGTTCTCCACAAGAGAGGGGGAGAACATTGTATTGAGATCCAAAAAGAGAGAAGAAGCCATCTAGCTAATAACTATGGACCTGTAGGTCTGAGGTGAACTACTCAGACTTCATCGGAGGGGCTATGGTGATGATGTAGAAGCCCTCCGTGATGGATACCCCCTCCGGCGGAGCTCCGGAACAGGCCCCAAGATGAGATCTCGTGGATACAGAAAGTTGCGGTGGTGGAATTAGGGTTTTGGCTCCATATCTGATCGTTTGGCGGTACGTAGGTATATATAGTAGGAAGGAGTACGTCGGTGGAGCAACAGGGGGCCCACGAGGGTGGAGGGCGTGCCTAGGGGGGATAGGCGCCCCCCCTACCTCGTGGCCTCCTTTGTTTCTTGACGTAGGGTCCAAGTCTCCTGGATCATGTTCGGCGAGAAAATCACATTCCCGAAGGTTTCATTCCGTTTGGACTCTGTTTGATATTCCTTTTCTTCGAAACCCTAAAATAGGCAAAAAAAAAACAGCAATTCTGGGCTGGGCCTCTGGTTAATAGGTTTGTCCCAAAAATAATATAAAGTGGATAATAAAGCCCAATAATGTCCAAAACAGTAGATAATATAGCATGGAGCAATCAAAAATTATAGATACGTTGGAGACGTATCAAGCATCCCCAAGCTTAATTCCTGCTCGTCCTCGAGTAGGTAAATGATAAAAACAGAATTTTTGATGCGGAGTTCTACTTGTCATAACTTTAATGTAATTCTTCTTAATTGCGGTATGAATATTCAGATCCGAAAGATTCAAGATAAAAGTCATATTGACATAAAAATAATAATACCTCAAGCATTTTAACTAAGCAATTATGTCCTCTCAAAATAACATGGCCAAAGAAAGTTCATCCCTACAAAATCATATAGTTTAGTCATGCTCCATTTTCGTCACACAAGAATGCTCTCATCATGCACAACTCCGATGACAAGCCAAGCAATTGTTTCATACTTTAGTAATCTCAAACCTATAAACTTTCACGCAATACATGAGCGCGAGCCATGGATATAGCACTATGGGTGGAATAGAATATGATGATGGGGGTTATGTGGAGAAGACAAAAAAGAGAAAGTGTCACATCAACGAGGCTAATTAATGGGCTATGGAGATGCCCATCGATTGATGTTAATGCAAGGATTAGGGATTGCCATGCAACGGATGCACTAGAGCTATAATGTATGAAAGCTCAACAAAAGAAACTAAGTGGGTGTGCATCCAACTTGCTTGCTCATGAAGACCTAGGGCACTTGAGGAGGCCCATTGTTGGAATATACAAGCCAAGTTCTATGATGAAAAATTCCCACTAGTATATGAAAGTGACAAAACAAAAGACTCTCTGTCATGAAGATTATGGTGCTACTTTGAAGCACAAGTGTGAAAAAAGGATAGTAGCATTGTCCCTTCTTTATTTTTATTATTTATTATTTTTTATTTGGCCTTTCCTTTTTTGGCCTTTCTCTTTTTTGGACAATGCTCTATGAATGATGGTCATCGCACTTCTATTTACTTACAACTCAAGAATTACAACTCGATACTTAGAACAAGATATGACTCTATATGAATGCCTTCGGCGGTGTATCGGGATATGCAATGAACCAAGAGTGACATCTATGAAAGAATTATGAACGGTGGCTTTGCCACAAATACTATGTCAACTACATGATCATGCTAAGCAATATGACAATGATGAATGTGTCATGATAAACGGAATGGTGGAAAGTTGCATGGCAATATATCTCGGAATGGCTATGGAAATGCCATAATAGGTAGGTATGGTGGCTGTTTTGAGGAAGATATAAGGAGGTTTATGTGTGAAAGAGCATATCATATCATGGGGTTTGGATGCACCGGCGAAGTTTGCACCAACTCTCAATGTGAGAAAGGGCAATGCACGGTACCGAAGAGGCTAGCAATGATGGAAGGGTGAGAGTGCGTATAATCCTTGGACTCAACATTAGTCATAAAGAACTCACATAATTATTGCAAAAATCTACAAGTCATCAAAAACCAAGCACTACGCGCATGTTCCTAGGGGGATATATTGGTAGGAAAAGACCATCGCTCGTCCCCGACCGCCACTCATAAGGAAGACAATCAAATAACACCTCATGTTTCAAATTTGTTACATAACCTTTACCATACGTGCATGCTACGGGACTTGCAAACTTCAACACAAGCATTTCTCAAATTCACAACTACTCAACTATTACGACTTTGATATTATTACCTCCATGTCTCAAAACAATCATCAAGCATCAAACTTCTCTTGTATTCAAAACAATCATAAGAAAAAAATTATTAATCTTGAACACCTAGCATATTAGGATTATTTAAGCAAATTACCATGCTATTTAAGACTCTCAAAATAATCTAAGTGAATCATGAGAGATCAATAGTTTCAATAAAACAAATCCACCGCCGTGCTCTAAAAGATATAAGTGAAGTACTAGAGCAAAACTATATAACTCAAATGATATAAGCAAAGCACATAGAGTATTCTAACAAATTCCAAATCATGTATGGCACTCTCAAAAGGTGTGTACAGCAAGGATGATTGTGGTAAACTAAAAATCAAAGACTCAAATCATACAAGACGCTCCAAGCAAAACACATATCATGTGGTGAATAAAAATATAAATCCAAGTAAAGTTACCGATAGAAGTAGACGAAAAGAGGGGATGCCTTCCGGGGCATCCCCAAGCTTTGGCTTTTAGGTGTCCTTAGATTATCTTGGGGGTTCCATGGGCATACCCAAGCTTAGGCTTTTGCCACTCCTTGTTCCGTAATCCATCAAATCTTTACCCAAACTTGAAAACTTCACAACACAAAACTTAAAGTAGAAAATCTCGTGAGCTCCGTTAGCGAAAGAAAACAAAAGACCACTTCAAGGTACTGTAATGAACTCATTCTTTATTTACATTGGTGTTAAACCTACTGTATTCCAACTTCTCTATGGTTTATAAACTATTTTACTAGCCATAAATTCATCAAAATAAGCAAACAACACATGAAAAACAAAACCTGTCAAAAACAGAACAGCCTGTAGTAATCTGTAGCTAGCGCAAGATCTGGAACCCCAAAAATTCTAAAATAAATTGCTGGACATGAGGAATTTATCTATTAATCATCTGCAAAAAGAATTAACTAAATATCACCTTACAAATAAAAATGGCAGTAGTTCTCGTGACTGCTTAAGTTTCTGTTTTTTACAGCAAGATATCAAGACTTTCCCCAAGTCTTCCCAACGGTTCTACTTGGCACAAACACTAATTAAACACAAAAAACACAACCTAAAAAGAGTCTAGATTAATTATTTATTACTAAACAGGAGCAAACAGCAAGGAATAAAAATAAAATTGGGTTGCCTCCCAACAAGCGCTATCGTTTAACGCCCCTAGCTGGGCATAAAAAGCAGGGATAGATCTAGGTATTGCCATCTTTGGTAGGCAATCCGTAAGTGGCTATCATAATAGATTCATAAGGTAATTTAATTTTCTTTCTAGGAAGTGTTCCATGCCTTTCCTCAACGGAAATTGGAATCTAACATTTCCTTCCTTCATATCAATAATTGCACCAATCGTTCTAAGGAAAGGTCTACCAAGAATAATAGGACATGAATAATTGCAATCTATGTCAAGAACAATAAAATCTACGGGCACATAATTCCTATTTTAAACAATAAGAACATCATTAATTCTTCCCATAGGTTTCTTAATAGTGGAATCCACAAGATGCAAGTTTAGAGAGCAATCATCAAAATCACGGAAACCTAACAAATCGCACAAAGTCTTTGGAATCGTGGAAACACTAGCACAAAAATCACATAAAGCATAGAACTCATGATCTTTAATCTTAATTTTAATAGTTGGTTCCCACTCATCATAAAGTTTTCTAGGTATAGAAACTTCCAATTCAAGTTTTTCTCCATAAGATTGCATCAAGGCATCAACGATATGTTTAGTGAACGCTTTATTTTGACTATAAGCGTGAGGAGAATTTAGCACGGATTGCAACAAGGAAATACAATCAATCAAAGAGCAATTTTCATAATTAAATTCCTTGAAATCCAAAATAGTAGGTTTAGCAACATCTAGGGTTTTAATTTCTTCGATTCCACTTTCATCAATTTTAGCATCAAGATCTAAAAACTCCGAATTCTTGGAACGCATTCTAGGTAAAGGTGGATCATATTTAGTCCCATCATTATTAGGATTCATACTGAAAACAAAGATTTAATAGGGGACACATCAATAACTTTTAGATCTTCATCTTTATTTCCATAGGAACCAGAAGAACATGCTCTTATAAAGGCATCTTTCTTAGCACGCATCCTAGCGGTTCTTTCTTTGCACTCATCAATGGAAATTCTCATGCCTTTGAGAGAATCATTGATATCATGTTTAGGTGGAATAGATCTCAGTTTCAAAGAATCAACATCAAGAGAAATTCTATCAACGTTCCTAGCCAACTCATCAATCTTAAGCAATTTTTCTTCAATCAAAGCATTGAAATTATTTTGCGAAGTAATAAATTCTTTAATATTAGATTCAAAATAAGAGGGCATCTTATTATAATTTCCATAAGAATTGTTGTAGGAATTACCATAATTATTAGAGGGATTACTAGGATAAGGCCTAGGATTAAAATTTCCTCTATACGCGTTGTTACCAAAATTGTTCCTACTAACAAAATTCACATCCATAGATTCATTATTATTCTCAATCAAAGTAGACAAGGGCATATCATTAGGATCATAAGAAAAACTTTTACTAGCAAATAATTTCATAAGTTCATCCATCTTTCCACTCAAAACATTAATTTCTTCTATCGCATGCACCTTTTTATTAGTAGATCTTTCAGTATGCCATTGAGAATAATTAACCATAATATTATCTAGGAGTTTAGTAGCTTCTCCTAAAGTGATTTCCATAAAAGTGCCTCCCGCGGCCGAATCTAAAAGATTTCTAGAAGCAAAATTCAATTCGGCATAGAATTTTTGTATAATCATCCACAAATTTAAACCATGAGTAGGGCAATTACGTGTCATTAATTTCATTATCTCCCAAGCTTGTGCAACATGTTCATGATCAAGTTGCTTAAAATTCATAATATCGTTTCTACGAGAGATGATCTTAGCGGGAGGAAAATACTTAGAGATAAAATCATCTTTGCACTTATTCCATGAATCAATACTATTTTTAGGCAAAGACGAGAACCAAGCTTTAGCACGATCTCTAAGAGAAAAAGGAAATAACTCCAATTTAATAATATCATTATCCACATCTTTCTTCTTCTGCATATCACACAAATCAACGAAGCTATTTAGATGGGTAGCGGCATCTTCACTAGGAAGGCCGGAAAACAGATCTTTCATGACAAGATTCAGCAAGGCATCATTAATTTCATAAGATTCAGCATCGGTAAGAGGAGCAATCGGAGTGCTAATAAGTCATTGTTGTTGGTATTGGCAAAGTCACACAATTTAGTGTTATCTTGAGCCATCGTGACAAGAAAGCAATCCAACACACAAGCCAACAAAAAGCAAGCGGGCAAAAAAGAGGCAAACGGGAAAGAGAGGGAGGATAGAGAGAGAGAGAGAGTGAATTAAACGGCAAGGGTGAAGTGGGGGAGAGGAAAACGAGAGGCAAATGGCAAATAATGTAATGCGGGAGATAGGGATTGTGATGGGTACTTGGTATATTGACTTTTGCGTAGACTCGCCGGCAACGGCGCCAGAAATCCTTCTTGCTACCTCTTGAGCACTGCGTTGGTTTTTCCTCGAAGAGGAAGGGATGATGCAGCAAAGTAGCGTAAGTATTTCCCTCAGTTTTTGAGAACCAAGGTATCAATCCAGTAGGAGGCTACGCGCGAGTCCCTCGTACCTGCACAAAACAAATAAATCCTTGCAACCAACGCGATAAGGGGTTGTCAATCCCTACCAGCCACTTACGAGAGTGAGATCTGATAGATATGATAAGATAATATTTTTGGTATTTTTATGATAAAGATGCAAAGTAAAATAAAAGCAAAGTAAAATGCAAAGGAAATAACTAAGTATTGGAAGATTAATATGATGAAGATAGACCCGGGGGCCATAGGTTTCACTAGTGGCTTCTCTCGAGAGCATAAGCATTTGACGGTGGGTGAACGAATTACTATTGAGCAATTGACAGAATTGAGCATAGTTATGAGAATATCTAGGTATGATCATGTATATAGGCATCACGTCCAAGACAAGTGGACCGACTCTTGCCTGCATCTACTACTATTACTCCACTCATCGACCGCTATCCAGCATGGACTTCAGTATTAAGTTAATGAAAACAGAGTAACGCCTTAAGCAAGATGACATGATGTAGAGGGATAAACTCATGCAATATGATGAAAACCCCATCTTGTTATCCTCGATGGCAACAATAGAATATGTGCCTTGCTGCCCCTACTGTCACTGGGAAAGGACACCGCAAGATTGAACCCAAAGCTAAGCACTTCTCCCATTGCAAGAAAGATCAATCTAGTAGGCCAAACCAAACTGATAATTCGAAGAGACTTGCAAAGATAACCAATCATACATAAAAGAATTTAGAGAAGATTCAAATATTGTTCATAGATAGACTTGATCATAAACCCCATTCATCGGTCTCAACAAACACACCGCAAAAAGAAGATTACATTGAATAGTTCTCCACAAGAGAGGGGGAGAACATTGTATTGAGATCAAAAAAGAGAGAAGAAGCCATCTAGCTAATAACTATGGACCCGTAGGACTGAGGTGAACTACTCACACTTCATCGGAGGGGCTATGGTGATGATGTAGAAGCCCTCCGTGATGGATACCCCCTCCGGTGGAGCTCCGGAACAGGCCCCAAGATGGGATCTTGTGGATACAGAAAGTTGCGGTGGTGGAATTAGGGTTTTGGCTCCGTATCTGATCGTTTGGGGGTCCGTAGGTATATATAGGAGGAAGGAGTACGTGGGTGGAGCAACAAGGGGCCCACGAGGGTGGAGGGCGCGCCTTGTGGGGGGGGGGGGTAGGCGCGCCCCCTACCTCGTGGCCTCCTCCTTTGTTTCTTGACGTATGGTCCAAGTCTCCTGGATCATGTTCGGTGAGAAAATCACGTTCCCAAAGGTTTCATTCCGTTTGGACTCCATTTGATATTCCTTTTCTTCTAAACCCTAAAATAGGAAAAAAACAGCAATTCTGGGCTGGGCCTCCGGTTAATAGGTTAGTCCCAAAAATAATATAAAACTGGACAATAAAGCCCAATAAGGTCCAAAACATTAGATAATATAGCATGGAGCAATCAAAAATTACAAATACATTGGAGACGTATCACTCGACGGCACGTAGCTGTCATTGCTGGACTCCGGAGACTCGCTGGACTCCAGGGAGTCGCCACTGCTGCTGGAAGAACTACCAGCGAGGCCAGGAGCGGGTTCAATGCCCATGGCCATGCCGCCTGGACTGCCTCTCCGGGAGCAACACTCCACGCGCCGGCCGTCCTCGTGGAGGACTTTGAAGAACAACGTGGAGGCGCCATCGTGCTTGTGGATGGCGAGGGCCCCTCTGAACGGCAGGCGTGGGCGACCTTGCCCCACCCTCGAGTTATGAAGATATCGCCCATGGGGACGACCTCGACCTTCGCCCCCGTGGCTAGGCTGCAACACCCAGCGTGTTGCAGCCACAGCTCAAGTGGCCACCTCAGTGGCATCTCCTCGGCGAAGAACCTCGGGAACCGGATCCACGTGTGCGGCAGCATCGCCGCCCACATCACGAACTCGCACGAGGTGCCCTCAGCATGAGTTCGCGGGCCGGCTGGCAGCGCAGCCTCGGCCTACCCACCGCGATCCCGGACCGCACGTCGTTGGGCACTAACACCTTGCCCAGGGCCTTGCGCACGGGTGTACATGGGGATCGGGAAGCCAGGCGGAGGCCGCTTGTACCAAGACCGCGTCCCCTCTTGCACTTCACCGGTGTCACGAGGGCAGCAAAACCTCTTCTTCAGCGGAAGTCACTCAGATTCCTCCCGAGGGGCTTTTCCTTTCTCCACCGCAGAGAATCTCTTGATCGGCGCCATGGATGCTACGGCAAGACGGGGGACGAAGAAGAAGGAGAAGGCAACGAGAAGATGGAGATGAGCGAGGGGGGCTCTGCCCCTCCCCTCATTTATAGCCGGAGGGAGGCCAACCGCCGGCCTCCATGATCCCACGCAATGATGGTTTTTCTCTACATGCAGCAGGGTCTCATCAAGTCGAACGGTTGCCGAGGCAGCATGGGGAAGCGGAGACGCCCACGTCCCATCATGCACCATGCGTCGACCAAGGCCGCATGCAGTTAGGGCCTGCGGCACTCCGTACTTGCCCCTTGGCATCGCCTCGAAGCCAAGCTCGAGCGCGCCTTGGGCCCGGGGGCTACTGTCGGCATTCTAGGAACGGGAGTACCTAGACTTGCATGCTTGTGGTCCATGGCGTGGCTTCATCGATGGCCTGGTACGGCCCACCTTCTACATCAACAACTCAAGACCCTCGCGAGGGGCCAAGCCTCGCGAGGCGGACGACATCAAGACCTCCAAGGGGAGCGGCCTCCTCAGGATGGCTCCTCAGGAGCGGAGATATCTATGCAAGCCTCACCTCGTGAGGTTCAGATGACGTGACACATGATGACCAAGGCCAGGCGGGCACCAGTGGGCGCAGAACAGCAGTTTCCTCTTTGGTGCTAAAGAGGCGAGCGCAGGCGCGGAGTCCCGAGGAATCAGCCAAAGGTTTCCACTCCTGTGCAACAAGACCAAGACCGTCAGTCCGGCAGGATGGAGGTCATTGCTGAGCCCACCACTGCATCATGACCAGAGGCTTTGCAGGCGAAGACTACTTTTGTCAGGATAGCATGTACTAGTTGTCTCCCTTCGAATTTGGCTGTTGTGGGATCCCTTCCCGCCTTCATTTGGGAAGAGGACCAGGGCCACTATAAATAGGGCCTAGCCACCACCGTAGAGAGGATCGGATCCATTCCATCCTCACATCCACCATCTTGCTCGAGCACAATAACACGCCTCCTCCTGAGGTTGTTCTCCCACTGTACTAGTTCATCGCCAGCCCCTCGAGGCCAATCCATCATAAAGCAGGAGAAGGGTTTTACACCGCAAGGTAGCCCGAACCTGGGTAAACTGCTGTGTCCTATTTCCTTCATGTTCATCGAGCTAGGCCGTGAGATTGGCGAGTAGGCGGACTGGGGAGGTTGATTTATTTGCACGCACCCCAGAGTTCGAACCTCTCAAGGGTCTGCGGAGCCCGAAATCCGACACCTCCAGTATGAAACACGGGCAGCCGAATAGGCCGATACAAAAGCCCATTCATCTTAAAGCCCATTTGTTTTTGTTTTTTGTGAGGAAAGCCCGTATTTCTTGAAGAGGGGGCGTTCCCAGAAAAACCCTCCTTCCTCCTTGCTTCCACTTATACTGCAGCTCGCTAGACTCTCCAGCTTCCGTCGCCCCCCAATTCCCCCCAATCCCCATCTTCCTAACTCGTACATAAAACCCCCGCTCACCTTCTTCCTCACTCATACAGAACATGCCTGCTCCTTTTCTTCCACTCCTATAGAAAACCCCAGCCCTCCTTCTTCCCCACTCGCACTTCTACTAGGTTCGTCTCTAGCTAATCTGCTCAAACCCGTGAGCTCGGCGCGACGCCCGCAAGGAAAATGGAGTCAGCTAGCTGATACGTCTCCGTCGTATCTACTTTTCCAAACACTTTTGCCCTTGTTTTGGACTCTAACTTGTATGGTTTGAATGGAACTAACCCGGACTGACGCTGTTTTTAGTAGAATTACCATGATGTTGTTTTATGTGAAGAAAACAAATATTCTCGGAATGACCTGAAACTCCACGGAACATCTTAGAAAAAACAATAAAAAATCCTCGCCAAAGATGAAGACCAGGGGGCCCACACCCTTCTCATGAGGGTGGGGGGCGCCCCCCTAGGGCGCGCCCCATACCTCGTGGGCCCCCTGGAAACCCTCCGACGCCAACTCCAACTCTATATATTTGCTTTCGGAGAGAAAAAAAATCAGAGAGAAGAAATCATCGCGTTTTACGATACGGAGCCACCGCCAAGCCCTAAAACCTCTCGGGAGGGCTGATCTAGAGTCTGTTCGGGGCTCCAGAGAGGGGGATTCGTCGCCGTCGTCATCATCAACCATCCTCCATCACCAATTTCATGATGCTCACCGCTGTGCGTGAGTAATTCCATCGTAGGCTTGCTGGACGGTAATGGGTTGGATGAGATTTATCTTGTAATCGAGTTAGTTTTGTTAGGGTTTGATCCCTAGTATCCATTATGTTCTGAGATTGATGTTGCTATGACTTTGCTATGCTTAATGCTTGTCACTAGGGCCCGAGTGCCATGATTTCAGATCTGAACCTATTATGTTTTCATGAATATATGTGAGTTCTTGATCCTATCTTGCAAGTCTATAGTCACCTACTATGTGTTATGATCCGGCAACCCCGAAGTGACAATAATCGGGACCACTCCCGGTGATGACCATAGTTTGAGGAGTTCATGTATTCACTATGTGCTAATGCTTTGTTCCGGTTCTCTATTAAAAGGAGGCCTTAATATCCCTTAGTTTCCAATAGGACCCCGCTGCCACGGGAGGGTAGGACAAAATATGCCATGCAAGTTCTTTTCCATAAGCACATATGACTATATACGGAATACATGCCTACATTACATTGATGAATTGGAGCTAGTATTGTGTCACCCTATGTTATGACTGTTACATGATGAACCGCATCCGACATAATTATCCATCATTGAGCCTATGAGTTTTCCATATACTGGTTCTCGCTTATTTACTTTCCCTCTACTACTGTTACAATCACTACAAAATACCAAGAACATTACTTTTGCTGTCTTTACTTTTGTTGCCGCTACCGCCACTATCATATTACTTTGCTACTAAACACTTTGCTGCAGATACTAAGTTTCTAGGTGTGGTTGAATTGACAACTCAGCTACTAATACTTGAGAATATTCTTTGGCTCCCCTTGTGTCGAATCAATAAATTTGGGTTGAATACTCTACCCTCGAAAGCTGTTGCGATCCCCTATGCTTGTGGGTTATCAAGACTAATTTCTGGCGCCGTTGCCGGGGAGCATAGCTCTATTCTTTGAGTCACTTGGGATTTATATGTGCTGGACACTATGAAGAACTTGAGAGATCCAAAAACCAAGATCTATCCCTCAACTACGAGGGGAGGTAAGGGCCATCTAGCTCTACACTTGATTCACCTTCTGTTATGAGTAAGTTAGCGATACCTACACCTGCTTCTGCTATTCGTTCTGATATGTCGCATGTTATTGATGATGCCACTTCTGCTATGCATGATACTTATTATGAAACTGCTTCTATGCCCGATACTACTGTGCCCCTTAGTGAATTTCTTGATGAACAAATTGCTAGGGCTAGAGAAAAAGAAATTATTTAATCTGAATATGATGATGATAGTGATTATGAAAATATGCCTGTTATTCCTGAGGGTTATCTTTTTGATATGGAATCTTCTGCCGGTATTTTTGCTTGCAAATATAGATATGAGCTTAAGAGGTTATTAATTAAATGGAACAAAGAATCACTTAGAGATAGAATGAAACCTGACCCTGCTTTTGCTACTTCACCTATATGTGTTCCTGATAAAGATTATGAATTATCTGTTGATCCTAATATAATTACTTTGGTTGAATCTAATCCGTTTTATGGCTATGAATCTGAAACTGTTGTGGCACATCTTACTAAATTAAATGATATAGCTGCCCTGTTCACTAATGATGAGAGATCGCGTTACTTTTATATACTCAAAATATTTCCGTTCTCATTAAAGGGTGATGCTAAGACATGGTTTAATTCTCTTGACCCTGGTTGTGTGGTTAGTCCCCAGGATATGATTTATTACTTCTCTGCTAAATATTTCCCTGCTCATAAGAAACAAGCTGCTTTGAGGGAAATATACAACTTTGTGCAAATTAAAGAAGAGAGTCTCCCACAAGCTTGGGGGAGGCTTCTCAAGTTACTTAATGCTTTGCCTGATCATCCTCTTAAGAAACCTGAAATACTTGATATCATTTATAATGGACTAACCGATGCTTCCAGAGATTACCTGGATAGTTGTGCTGGTTCTCTTTTCAGGGAAAGAACACTGGATGAACCTGAAATTCTATTGAATAATATGTTGACAAATGAAAATAATTGGGCACCTCCCGAGCCAGCTCCTGAGCCATCTCCTGCTCCAATTATTGAGCCTATTCCTAAACCATCTCCGAAGAAGAGAGGTGTTTTATTTCTCAGTCCCAAAGATATGCAAGAGGCAAAGAAATCTATGAAAGAAAAAGGTATTAAAGCTGAAGACGTTAAGAATTACCTCCTATTGAAGAAATACATGGTCTTAATATACCGCCTGTTGAAGAAACATATGATCTCAATTATTTATTTACTGAAGAACCTCCTGATCCCGATATCCCGACATAGGTAGTAAAGGTAAATTCTCTCTATAGATATGATAAAGCTAAAGTCCCTCCTATAATCATGCTTATATGGCTGATATTAGGTGAACTTAAACTTGTTAGCAAACATGCTTCTATGGTTACCACTCAAGTAGAACAAGTACTTAAGGCTCAAAAAGAAGTGCTTAATGAAATGAATAGTAAGAAAAATGATTATGCTGTTAGAGTGGCTAGTAGAACTGGTAGAATGACTCAGGAACCTTTGTATCCTAAAGGCCACCCCAAGAGAATCGAGCAAGATTCTCAAAGAAATAATATTGATGTTCCTAGTTCTTCTAAAAATAATAAGAAGAAAAATGATAGAACTGTGCAAACTTCTAGTGAACCTATTGCTGAACCACCTTCTAATCTAAATGATATCCCTATGTCTGATGCTGAAACACAATCTGGTAATGAACATGAACCTAATAAAAATATTAATGATGATGTTCATGATGATGCTCAACCTAGTAATGATAAAGACGTGGAAATTGAACCCGCTATTGATCTTGATAACCCACAATCAAAGAATCAACCTTATGATAAAAGAGACTTTGTTGCTAGGAACATGGTAAAGAAAGGGAACCTTGGGTTCAGAAACCCATGCCTTTTCCTCCGAAACCATCCAAGAAAAAGGATGATGAGGATTTTGAGCGCTTTGCTGAAATGATTAGGCCTATCTTTTTGCGTATGCGATTAACTGATGTGCTCAAAACAAATCCTTATGCTAAATATATGAAGGATATCATTACTAATAAAAGAAAGATACCGGAAGCTGAAATTTCCACCATGCTTGCTAATTATACTTTTAAGGGTGGAATACCAAAGAAACTGGGAGACCCCGGAGTACCTACTATACCTTGCTCCATTAAAAGAAATTATATTAAAATTGCTTTATGTGATCTTGGAGCCGGTGTTAGTGTTATGCCTCTCTCTTTATATCGTAGACTTGACTTGAATAAGCTGACACCTACTGAAATATCTTTGCAAATGGCTGATAAATCAACTGCTATACCTGTCGGTATTTGTGACGATGTGCCTGTTGTGGTTGCAAACGTTACTATTTTAACGGACTTTGTTATACTTGATATTCCTGAGGATGATAGTATGTCTATTATTCTTGGAAGACCTTTCCTTAATACTGCAGGGGCTGTTATTGATTGCAACAAAGGCAATGTCACTTTTCATGTTAATAGTAATGAGCATACGGTACACTTTCCGAGGAAACAACCTCAAGTTCATAGTATCAACTCTATTGGAAAAATTCCATCTATTATATTTGGAGGTTTTGAATTTCCTCTTCCTACTGTCAAAAAGAAATATGATATTCTTATTATTGGGGATGTGCATATCCCTGTTGAGGTAACTTAGTGTTATTCAAAATTTCTCCGGTTTCATGATTATCGGAATGAGTTTGTTAACAAGACTTGATCAACCTTGTTAGTGGATTCTTTTTGATGAGCATGAGATGGATGAAACTAGAAGCACCACCTTCTGTACCCCACTTTTACTTTCTGTTATTTAGATTAAATAAAGTAAAAATAATATTTTTCTGTTTGTTCCCTGACTTATCCGTGCAATATAAAAATATCCCGAAAATAAGAGTCCTCAGAATTCCATGCCAATTTAATATGATTTTTTCGGGAATATTTGAGGATTTACTATGCAAAAATTACCGCGGGAGGAGCTGCCACCTGGCCACGAGGGTGGTGGGCGCCCCCCCTATAGGGCGCGCCCCCTGCCTCGTGGGCCCACGGTGGCCCTCCTCCACTTATCCCAGCACCCATCTTCTTCCTCTATCTCACACAAACCCGAAAAACCTACTCAAGCACGAGTTCCAGCCACTTTTCCTGCGATTTTTGATCTCCTTGCTCAAAGCACCTCTCGCAAAACTACTTGGGGAGATTGTTCCTTGAGAAAAACAATATGCTTAGGAAGATGTTCCAAGGTGGTTCCTCTAAGAAGCAGGACCTAGGATTGGTATGCGCGATGCTGACGAGGATCCACCAAGAGACGTTGCAGTACGACCTTGTGAATGGCCGTCGGAAAATTTTATGGACCGTGCGGGAATTAAAGAAGAATTCAAAGCATATTTGCGCAATGCCGGTCTTGAGGATTTTGAGGCTGACAAATGCCCCCAGTATCATGATCTCACAAGTTCATTTGTGAGGAGGTTTGAGTATTCATCTTTGCGTAATTCTCCTTCAGTCATGTTTGATCTTTATGACAAATCTTATACCATGGACCTAGAGGATTTCACTCTTGCATGCAAACTTCCATCATGGGGCAGTATTAGGGACCCCCCTAAATCTGAATTTAGAAACTTTCTTGCCAGTATAACTGTGGGGGAATCCAGAGATATAACGCAGGCTACCATAGGGAGCATTCACTTTCCTGCCATACATTATTTTGCTCTCTTCATCGGTAGATGCCTAAATGCTAAGGATGAAGCATGTCACATGTGTGTCCCTAATCTCAGCATTCTTAGGAGTGCTGTGTTAGGAGACCAATCTTATCATATGGGAGCCATTGTAGCTCGTAGGTTACATCATAATAGACATAATGGAGATTTCTTTGGAGGAATTTATGCAACCCGCTTAGCTCATTTTCTTGAAATAGACATTCGTGAGGGTGATATGGAGTTGCCTCCTGCATATTTAGATTATGACTCTATGGCTTCGCGCCAGTTTGTCGAGA
The DNA here is from genome assembly GCF_002162155.2 of Triticum dicoccoides. NCBI lineage: Eukaryota > Viridiplantae > Streptophyta > Magnoliopsida > Poales > Poaceae > Triticum > Triticum dicoccoides. The sequence continues at coordinate 249,053,815 of NC_041388.1, forward strand.
GGCCCGAATAACCTCTCTTATATCGCTTAATTTTTGATAAACGACGTGTTTTCCGTATTACTCTCCCTGCTCCTGCCTTCTTTGATTCACAGACAAAAGGAAGATATGTTATTACCAGAGAGGAGGCAGAGGAGTACGAGAGGAGAGCGGAGGCAGCTCGACTCCACGTTGCAACACAACACGCGATAACCGCTGCACATCAGTATGATCCCAACTATTCCTCCTCATCACAGTACAACCCCAACAACTATTATTATGGATATCCGCCAGGCCAGCCGTGGCCATAGACCAACTTAGGCCAAAAGCCTAAGCTTGGGGGAGTATGTATTTCTCACCGACATTACATTTATGTTCACACACACTCATTGCTAAATGTCAGTGCTCATACTTTTTCACTGTAATATCCATGCTAGTTTATTTTCCTTTTCCTGCTTTCTTCTTGTGTGTTTGTTAAACCTTAAGAGAAAACCAAAAAAAATTAGTAGTAGTTTATTTTTCTGCTGTAGTAGTAATAATTAAAAAGAAAACCCAAAAATATTTCCCGTTCTTTTTTTGCTTGTTGGGAGCTTTCCCGTGTAAATAGTTTATTTCTTTTCTTTTATTTGGGGGTCGGTAGGAGAAGACCATAATTAAATTGTTGAAGTGGTTCTTATATGTATTATTGTTGATTCAACCAAGAGCCCATATTGCCTTGTCTTCTCCTGTTTATTGAATTCTCGCAGATTCCAGCTTAGTCCAATGCACGTGCACTCTTATTATTATTCACACCGTTCGGTTATGCAAGTGAAAGGCAATTATGATGATATATGATGGACTGACTGAGATGAGAAAAGCTGGTATGAACTCGACCTCTTTTGTTTTTGTAAATATGATGAGTCCCTCATTCTTGATTCAGCTTATTATGAATAAACATGTTTGCAATGACAATTAGAGATCATAGTTGCTTGTGCCATGCTTGATTAGCTATGAGTTATAATGATTTACCTTGTATGCCAACATGCTATTGAGATGATTATGATGTGGTATGATGGGGTGGTATCCTCCTTTGAATGATTTAAGTGACTTGACTTGGCACATGTTCACGCATGTAGTTGAAATAAAATCAACATAGCCTTCACGATATTTATGTTCATGGTGGACTATATCCTATTCATGCTTGCATCCAATGTTTATTAATTTTAATGCATGTACATGGCTGTTGCCGCTCTCTAGTTGGTCGCTTCCCAGTCTTTTGCTAGCCTTCACTTGTACTAAGCGGGAATACTGCTTGTGCATCCAATCCCTTAAACCCCAAAGTTATTCCAGATGAGTCCACTATACCTTCCTATATGCGGTATCTACCTGCCGTTCCAAGTAAATTTGTATGTGCCAAACTCTAAACCTTCAAATAAACATTCTGTTTTGTATGCTCGAATAGCTCATTTATCAACAAAGGTTGTCCTTATCTTCCGTGTTAGGCGGGTTATTCTCAAGAGGAGTGGACTTCGCTCCTCACTCACGAGAAAATGGCTGGTCACCGGGATGCCCAGTCCCATGCTTTATGAAAACTAAATCAAAATTAATTGCAAACAAAACTCCCCCTGGGACATGATGTATGTTGGAGGCACTCATTGTATCGAGCAAGCCATGGATTGATGCTTGTTGGTGGAGGGGGAGTATAAACTTTACCATTCTGTTTGGGAACCGCCTATAATGTGTTTAGCATGGAAGATATCGCCATCTCTTAGTTGTTACATTGACAATGAAAGTATACCGCTCAAAATACAAGTTATCTCTATTTCAAAACCGAGCTCTGGCACCTCTACAAATCCCTGCTTCCCTCTGCGAAGGGCCTATCTATTTACTTTTATGTTGAGTCATCAACCTCTTATTAAAAAGCACTAGCTGGAGAGCGTAGCCGTCATTTGCATTCATCACTGTTAATTTATATTGGGTATGACTATGATTGGATCTCTTTTACCATGAATTACAATGTCTAGTCAGTCCTTGATCTTTAAAGGTGCTCTGCATTTATGTTTTGCAGTCTCAGAAAGGGCTAGCGAGATACCATCTTGTTATATCATATTGTGATTGTTTTGAGAAAGTGTTCTCATCCGAGATTTATTATTATGACTTGCTAGTTGATTATGCTATTGATATGAGTAATTGTGAGACCTGAGAATTATTGCAAATGTGGTTAGTTATGATCTATGCTGAAAACTTGAATGCTGGCTTGACATAGTTACAACAACAAGAGCAAACAAAGTTTGTAGAAGTTTTTCTTTCTTTCTTTCAGTTTGTCAACTGAATTGCTTGAGGACAAGCAAGGGTTTAAGCTTGGGGGAGTTGATACGTATCCGTCGTATCTACTTTTCCAAACACTTTTCCCCTTGTTTTGGACTCTAACTTGTATGATTTGAATGGAACTAACCCGGACTGACGCTGTTTTCAGTAGAATTACCATGATGTCGTTTTATGTGCAGAAAACAAATATTCTCGGAATGACCTGAAACTCCACGGAACATCTTAGAAAAAACAATAAAAAATCCTCGCCAAAGATGAAGACCAGGGGGCCCACACCCTTCTCACGAGGGTGGGGGGCGCCCCCCCTAGGGCGCGCCCCCATACCTCGTGGGCCCCCTGGAAACCCTCCGACGCCAACTCCAACTCTATATATTTGCTTTCGGAGAGAAAAAAATCAGAGAGAAGAAATCATTGCATTTTACGATATGGAGCCGCCGCCAAGCCCTAAAACCTCTCAGGAGGGCTGATCTGGAGTCCGTTCGGGGCTCCGAAGAGGGGGATTCATCGCCGTCGTCATCATCAACCATCCTCCATCACCAATTTCATGATGCTCACCGCCGTGCGTGAGTAATTCCATCGTAGGCTTGCTGGACGATGATGGGTTGGATGAGATTTATCATGTAATCGAGTCAGTTTTGTTAGGGTTTGATCCCTAGTATCCATTATGTTCTGAGATTGATGTTGCTATGACTTTGCTATGCTTAATGCTTGTCACTACGGCCCGAGTGCCATGATTTCAGATCTGAACCTATTATGTTTTCATGAATATATGTGAGTTCTTGATCCTATCTTGCAAGTCTATAGTCACCTACTATGTGTTATGATCCGGCAACCCCGAAGTGACAATAATCGGGACCACTCCCAGTGAAGACCATAGTTTGAGGAGTTCATGTATTCACTATGTGCTAATGCTTTGTTTCGTTTCTCTATTAAAAGGAGGCCTCAATATCCCTTAGTTTCCAATAGGACCCCGCTGCCACGGGAGGGTAGGGCAAAAGATGCCATGCAAGTTCTTTTCCATAAGCATGTATGACTATATACGAAATACATGCCTACATTACATTGATGAATTGGAGCTAGTTTTGTGTCACCCTATGTTATGACTGTTACATGATGAACCGCATCCGGCATAATTATCCATCACTGATCCGGTGCCTACGAGTTTTCCATATACTGGTTCTCGCTTATTTACTTTCCCTCTACTACTGTTACAATCACTACAAAATACCAAAAACATTACTTTTGCTGTCTTTACTTTTGTTGCCGCTACCGCCACTATCATATTACTTTGCTACTAAACACTTCGCTGCAGATACTAAGTTTCCAGGTGTGGTTGAATTGACAACTCAACTGCTAATACTTGAGAATATTCTTTGGCTCCCCTTGTGTCGAATCAATAAATTTGGGTTGAATACTCTACCCTCAAAAGCTGTTGCCATCCCCTATACTTGTGGGTTATCACTGGCCCTAGCGCCAAGAAGATGAGGCTCCCGCCAGCGACGATGCCGGTTATAGATCCTGCACCCAGCAGTGCAGGGAGAAGCGGCGAGCCCCCCCACCCGGATCTAAGGAAGTCGTAGAATCTCTGGTGGACCGCATCAGCGATCTCCCAGATGACATCCTTGGGGAGATCATCTCCCTTATCCCCACCAAGGATGGCTGCCGCACACAAGTCCTCACATCTCGGTGGCGCACTCTCTGGTGCACCGCGCCTCTTAATCTTGACCGTCGTCAAATATCTGTCCTTCCTGAATTTGATCTCCTCAGAGCCATCGTCTCCTCCCACCAGGGCCCCGTTCAACACCTCTACATACCGACACGCTACCTGCTTTCCATACCCCGCATGGTGGATGCCTGGCTGGCATCCACTAAATTTGAAAAACTCCAGCAGCTTGAGTTCTACCATTACTATGAAAAATATATGCCGCGATCCCAACTCCATGTATTTGTGCCCACACCACCGTTGTCCAGCTCGTGGTTTTCCTCCTCTCTCCACACCCTCACCATAGCCCGGTGCCATCTACCAGACAATCTAGTACTAATGATTCGACTCCCACTGCTAAAAAGACTTTCGCTCGTGGTGGTTGATTTGTCGGAGGCCTCACTACACAGAATCATCCAATCCAGTTGCCCTGCCCTAGAGCGCTTGCTGCTTGTTTTTGGATTAGAAATCTGTATCCATTGTCTCCAAATAAAGTCGCCTCACCTTAAAAGGACATCAACTCATCATCGAAGATGCCCCTTCACTCCAAAGGTTGCTCCTTGATTATTGTTATAAACCTTCGCAAATAATTGTTGTCTCTGCGCCTAAACTTGAGGCCTTCGGTGTATTTCGTGATCTGTTTGTACATCATGACATTGTGTTTGGCTCCACACTTATTCAGGTACTGTATATTATGATCTACACTTTAGTAATCACAAGCTGCATTTTTCATTTGTGCGCATACGTTTTATATCATCTTGGAATACACTTTGGATACTAATATTATGTTATATGCTCAATGAAGAGTTCGTCCATCGATAGCCTATCAATGGTGTTGGATTATGTGAAGATCTTATATATCAGAATGTTTAGTATTGATTTGAACACAATTATTGGCTTGCTGCGATGCTTTCCATGTTTGGAGAATTTGTATATAGAAGCCATTATTTCATGCACATTGAAAGCCCATATATATTGTACTAGAATTACCATTCGGCTGCCGCTCTATTGACATACTCTTTTTAGACCTTAACTGTTTTCAATCTTCATGTCTACGTAGGTAGCAACACATGGAGAAAAACATATAACCAATCGGCGGCGTAATAAGCACCGGGATTTTCTCAGTTCTCATGACATTCGTTTGAGGACAATAACGACGGAAGGTTATGCATCCAATCAGGCAAACAGAAACTTCATCACATTATTCCTGTTGAATGCGAGGTTACTATTGTCCATGAGGCTTAAGTTTTTCAATAAGAAATTTCTCACGGATGGATATGTTGAACAAAAAAAAGAAGTTTCAGGTCAACAAATGGGCTTCTGAACGTGCTTGGCTTCTATTTAAAACAACTTGTCGTCATATGCCAGTAAAATTTTTGGCACAGGATGTTGATTTTATGGATCAGACCGACCCATTTGTTTGTGACTGCCAAAAATAGCGGTTGGGTTAGATGTTATTGCCATGCATGTTCAGTATGGGGTTTGTCTAAACCTGATGAACAATTAACCCTCGTGCTTTTGTACAGTTTGTAATTTGGGTTTCAACTTGGATGTGACTGTCATATTTTGTTTGAAACAAGGCAAATGGCTTGCCATTTTTTAATTAAGAGAGAAATATTGTAACAAATCCCAACCAAGGGAAATAACATCACTCTTGCCGGCTTCTTGAGCTCACTGTGCATTACAAAACCCAAGTGATTAGCCCCCACCAACACCCACAAACCTATTTTGAACTAGCACACCAAATGGGTTGTAAATTTTCATAAGAAAGGCTGCATGGCCGTGATAGATTTGTATTCTGACATTTCGACCCACGAGGAAAAAGCCTATCCAAGGTGGTGTCGACTTACTAGTCAAGAAACGATTCTTCCTACCAGCTGTTGGATTGACATCCAACATATGTCATGTATCTTCTATCTCTTCTCTTCTTCCTCCAGCCGCCCAAACCAAACCACCCCATCGGTTCCGCCTGCTCTCGCCTCCCACGGCTGACTGCGTCTCCGCCGCCCTACCATACCCTCAAACATTGGCCAGTCCATCCCTCTCTTCCCCAACATGTCATGTTATTCTCCGGCGACATCAGCCCCAACATGCACCAGCACCCGAACCAGTCGACCCTCGTACTCCCCTCCGCCTGTGACTAGACTGGCACATCTTCCATGGCTCGTGTTCATTCCGTCCGAGGCCTCACCGTCGTCCTCCGCCCTGGTTCTTTCGCCGTGCACGGTGCGCCGCCGTCTGGCGTTGTCAACATGGTAAACAACCGAGAGGAATAAGGAGATGACTGTATGTGGAGAGGATGACAGTAGGGATCCACCAGGGTCATGGCAGTACGCAAACAAGTGCCTCGTTATTACAAGCCGCAAAAATGGTTCCTCCTAATGGTTGGACATCTGGGTCCCACACCATTGTCAACGTAGCCAATAAACGAGAGAATTACACAACGAGCGGCTGACATCTGGGACCCAACCGGTCGCGCTGTTGTTATTTAATTTTTTTGAGGAACAAGCCGTTGTTATTTACTATTTTTTTAGAGACGGATCAAGGTAACAACGGGGCTGTGCGGGGGCTGTGGCCCGTCTAGCCAGGGTTTTATTTTATGTTTATCACATCATGAGCCCACTTGTGTTATTTTCTTGCTAAAAATGGTTAGCCCAGTTCTACTTTTTTAAACAAATATCCAACGGAGGCCTACTTGCTTCCTCAGCCCTGCTGGGCTATAAATCTTTCAAGACGAGAGCGATGTATTCGCTAGCCCATAAAATGAAGTAGTAAGAAGTGGAATGTAAAATTTAAAAACACAGAAAAACTGGAATTAGTTTCAAATATCGTTTTTAAGATTTTGAAATTTCGAATTTAATTGTTTTCTGCGGGGAAAATTATGTTGGATTTTTAATTGATATAAATTTATTGTTTTAAAATTAGTTTGAACGTGATTCGAAATTTCGGGATTAGAAACAGTTCGGACCGCACCGAAATATGAACATTTGATTGAATTTTTAACCGTGGCCAGAATGTGGGTTGTAATGGTAACAAAAAGTATATGGGCTTCAGAAAAATCCTTAAGAATTAGCCAATGGGTTGTACATTTATTAGCAATAATGGCAGATGGGTTGTATGTTGTTTTCCACATATTTGAGGCTGACTTGTGGGCCTACTAGGTTGACGCGTACGCTTTCCTAAAAAAAAGGTCGACGCACAGGCAAGGCCTTGTCAACTTAGTCAACACACGAGAGCAGTTACTATTGGATGTACATCCAATGGTTGTCATGCTTCTTCAATCTCTGCTCTTCCTGCTGCAGCCGCTCAAACCAGCGCCGGCGGGACTGCCTGCTCCCTCCTCCTGTGGCCGGCTGTGCTGCCACGCAGGCATCACCGCCCCACCATACTCCCATCGTTGGCATGGCCATCCCTCTACTCACCCACACCTGTTGTTCTTCTCCGGCAACGGCAGCCGAACCAGTAAACCCTTGTACTCCCCTCTGCGTGGGAAACAACCGCCGAGTCTTCCTTGGCTCTGTGTCGTTCCCTTCCTAGGCCTCGCCATCATCCACCGCCCCGGTGCTCTCGCAGCAGCGTGGTTAACATGGTCAAGGAACAAGTTCCATCAGAAGAGGATTGTATGTGGAGAGGCTGACAGCTGGGTCCACAGCTGCACGCAAGGAAGTGCCTCCTTATTTATGTGCAAAATAATGATTCCTCCACCTGACAGTAGGGACCCACCGGAAGGGCCCATGTATTTCGTGAAAAAAATGTTCCTCCCGCTGACTACTCGGACCTACCAGATATATCTTCGCATGCAAGGAAGTGCCCTTATTACGCACAAAAAAAAATTAATACCCCCTACTAGCTGGGACCCACCATAATTGGAGGCTCACTTGTGGGCCTATTAAGTTGACGCAGATGGAGGGGTTTGCCAACTTAGTCAATATGAATGATTCTAGCTCCCATCGCTAGCCTGGTCATCCCTGTAATCACCAAGACCTCCTATTATTCTCCGGTGACGGCAGCCTCACACTGCAGCCCAACCAGTAAACCCTCATACTCCCCTCCGTGTAGGAACCAACTATCAAGTCTTCCCCGGCTCCGGGTCATTCCCTTCCTAGGCCTCGTTGTCGTCCACCGCCTTAGTACTCTCGCTGCAGCATGGTCAACGTGGTCAAAGAATGACTTACATCGGAAGAGGATTGTATGTGGAGAGGCTGACAGTTGGGTCCATGGCCGCAACAAGGAAGTGCCTCCTTATTACGCGCAAAATAATGATTCCTCCACCTGACAGCCAGGACCCACCGGAAAGGTCACCGTATTTTGTGAAAAAATGTTTCCCCTGACAGCTGGGACCCACCAGCTACATCTTCGCACGCAAGGAAGTGCGTCCATATTACAGGAAAAAAAACGATTCTCCCCCCTAACAGCTTGGACCCACCAGCTATATCTTTGTACGCAAGGAAGTGCATCCTTATCCTCCCTGATAGTTGGGACCCTCCCGGTCGAAGCGTACATAGCGTCGTCGCGAACGTGTACATACATACTGGTCGATCAGTGTCTTTACAGCGATGAATTGTGGTCGAGTAAGGAGCGGCACGTGTCGTAGTAGAGGCACGGACGTAGCATGTTACACAGTCCCATCTATATCGTGTACACGTACGTACAACCACACTGCAAGAAAGTAAATACGGCTACGTACGTACATACGGGCGGGGTCTCGAACGTGTACAATGATATCGTCCTGTTCATCGAGAGCCAACCAGCTGGGCCACAATGGAGGAAACAACATCGTGTTCATCGGGAGGCAATGGAATACGTCGTGTTCATCGGGAGCCAACCGGCTTCGACGGAACAGCCGAAACGAAGTCTAGCGTATCGCAGAACGGAGGTCTAGCGTATCGCGTACGGTCGAAACAGGGTCCTATTTATCAGGAAGGGTCTGGCGTACCGCAAAACAGAGGAAACAGGCTTGTGTTCGAGCTCCTATGGTCGAAACGGGGTGCTGTTAGTCGGGAGGGGTGTGGCGTACCGCAAAACGGAGGAAACAAACTTGTGTTGGAGCGCCTATGGTCGAAACGGGGGTCCTGTTCATCGGGAGGGGTGTGGCATACCGCAAAACGGGACTCCTCGGGCTACTATTCATTCCCCGTCTACTGCCTCGCTCCAGCCTCCACAGGCTACTGCTCATCCACCATAGACTTCCTCCAGCCTCCACCTGCTATTATTCATTCGATGTCGACTTCCTCCAACCTTTACTAGCTACTGTTCACCACGGGGTCCTGTTCATCCAGCCTCCACCAGCTACTGTTCAACCAGCCCTCCACGGGGTCCCGTTCATCCACCCCCAACCGGCTCAGGTGTGTGGCGGACTCCTCTCGATCGGTGTCCTGTTCATCCAGTAGCAACAACGTCTACTACCACGGGGTCCTTTTCATCCAAACCCCACCGAGAACTATTCATTCGACCCCCAACAATGCTCACTGTTCATCAAGAGGCAGTAGGTTCGATTGGCTTCAGTTAGCCGCAGTGGCGACATAATCCCTCGATTGGGTTCGATTAATAGCTATGGATTGATCGATCGCTCGGGTTTAGTAACGCGTAGCCAGTGCAATCGTTCGGGTTCAGTAAGCGAACGCATCACATGGGTTCAGTTAGAGCCCAACGCCTCGCACACACACGCGTACGTGTACGAGAAAAATGCGCAATCCCTCCGTGCATCTCTCGGCCCCGACCACCCACCGTAACCGGGAACTCCCCGAATTTTCCTCGCCCTCACTTCTACGATGTTTTTTCTGTCATGGACGGCCCAAAGAATGTTATGCAGGTGCGTCTCCGGCCCGCCCAGGATGAAAAACCCATTTTCTATCATGATTTTTTGTCATAGAAGTAGGATCCCACCACATCTATGATGATACCGGGTTTTTTCACAATTATCGTCATAGGAGTGTCATAAGCATGACAGAAAAAAATTCGTTCGGGCCAAAATGTCATGGATGTGTCTTTTTTTGTAGTGCTAATTTATGGGATTAATTTGGATCCATATGTTTAATGCCATGGTCAAATCTTATTTTAATACTACTTTCGTAGTTGCGGATGCTTGCGAGGGGTTAATCATAAGTGGGAGGCTTGTTCAAGTAAGAACAACACCCAAGCACTGGTCCACCCACATATCAAATCAAAGTAGCAAACACGAATCAAACCAACATGATGAAAGTGACTAGATGAAATTCCCGTGCCCTCAAGAACGCTTTGCTTATTATAAGAGACTGTTCTAGCCTGTCCTTTGCTACAAAAAGGATTGGGCTACCTTGGTGCACTTTATTTACGTTACCATTACTTGCTCGTTACAAATTACCTTACTATCAAACTACTTGTTACCGACAATTTCAGTGCTTGCAGAAATTATCTTGCTGAAAACCGCTTGTCACTTCCTCTTCTCCTCGTTGGGTTCGACACCCTTACTTATCGAAAGGACTACGATTGATCCCCTATACTTGTGGGTCATCACGACTCTTTTCTGGCACTGTTGCCGGGGAGTGAAGTACTCTTAGTAAGTGGAAATCGGTTAGGAAAAATTTATATTACGTGCTGACATTTATTGTCACTTGTTACTATCGAAAACAATCCTTTGAAGGGTTTGTTCGGGGTATCCTCACCTCGAACGGAAACACAAAGAGTTGCCCCTCAACTTACTACACCTACTAAAAATATTAGTTATGAAATTCCTTCAGCTATGGTACAGCAACTGCCAGCTAATCCTTATGCAGGAGATTGAACTAAGCATCCCGATATGCATTTGATACATGTGGATGAAATTTGTGGATTATTTAAGCTTGCAGGTTTACCCGGAGATGAAGCTAAGAAGAAGGTTTTTGCTTTATCTTTGGGGAGAAAAGCATTGACATGGTATAGGCTATGTGATGATATTGGATCTTGGAACTGGAATCGATTGAAATTGGAGTTTCACCAAAAAATTATCCTATGCATCTAGTTCATCGTGATCGGAATTGTATATATATATATTGGCCTCGTGAAGGAGAAAGTGTCGCTCTAGCTTGGGGGAGGCTCAAGTCAATGTTATATTCATGCCCCAATCATGAGCTCTTGGGAGAAATTATTATTCGGAATATTTATGCTCGGCTTTCTCATAATGATCAATCCATGCTCGATACTTCTTGTGCTGGTTCTTTTATGAAGAAGACTATTGAATTCATGCGGGATCTATTAGAAATAATTAAACGCAACTCTGAAGATTGGGAACTCGAAGAAGGTAAAGAGTCAGGTATTACGCTTGAGTTTGATTGTGTTAAATCTTTAATGAATACTGATGCTTTTCACAAGATTAGCACTAAATATGGACTTGACTCTGAGATAGTAGCCTCCTTTTGTGAATAATTTGCTACTCATGTTGATCTCCCTAAGGAGAAGTGGTTTAAATATCATCCCCCGATTAAAGAAGAAATTAAAGAACTGATCATAGCTAAAGATGAAACTATCATTTACAATGTTGATCCAGTAGTTCCTACTGCTTATATTGAAAAACCACCTTTCCCTATTAGGATAAAGGAACATGCTAAGGTATCAACAGTGCCTCACAAAAGTAAAAGCACCTAAACCCTCTAAACAAATTAAAGTAGAACCTAGTGTTGCTATGGTTGATCTATTGGTCGATAATATTGATGGGCATGTTATTTAATTCTATGATGAAGCAGCTAGAATTGCCAAACCCGATGAGGAAGATAAACATAGACCTATTGTTGGAATGCTTGTCATCCCAGTTAAAATAGGAGATCATTGCTATCATGGTTTATGTGATTTAGGTGCTAGTGTGAGTGTTATTCCTTTTACCTTATACCAAGAAATTATGAATAACATAGCACCCGCTAAAATAGAAGACATATATGTTACTATTGAACTTGCAAATAGAGACACCATCACACCACTTGGGATTGTTAGAGATGTTGAAGTCTTGTGTGGGTAAATAAAATACCCTACTGACTTTCTAGTTCTTGGTTCCCCACAAGATGATTTTTGTCTAATAATTTTTGGTATACCTTTCTTGAACACTATTAATGCTAAGATAGATTGCGAGAAAAAAACTGTCAGTGTTAGTTTTGGTGACGTGTCTCATGAGTTTAATTTCTCTAAGTTTCGTAGACAACCTCATGATAAAGAATCAACTAGTAAGGATGAAATAATTGGCCTTGCTTCTATTGCCGTACCTCCTACTGATCCTTTAGAACAATACTTGCTAGACCATGAGAATGATGTACACTTGCGTGAAAGAAATGAAATAGATAAAATATTCTTTGAAGAACAACCTATCCTTAAACACAATTTTCCTATTGAAACTCTAGGAGGTCCTCCTCCACCTAAAGGTGATCCTGTGTTTGAATTAAAACAATTGCCCGACACTCTGAAGTATGCTTATCTTGATGAGAAAAATATATATCATGTTAATATTAGTGCTAACCTTTCAGAACACGAAGAAGACAAATTATTAAAAATTCTTAAGAAGCATCGAGCTGCTATTGGATATACTCTTGATGATCTTAAGGGCATTAGTCCCACTCTCTGTCACACAAGATTAATATGGAACCTAATGTTAAACCCGTTGTTGATCACCAATGACGTTTGAATCCTAAGATGAAAGAAGTGGTAAGAACTGGAATAATAAAGCTTCTGGAAGCAGGTATAATCTATCCCATAGCTGATTGTAGATTGGTAAGTCCTGTTCATTGAGAAAGGAGGTATTACTATTGTTCCTAATGATAAAAATGAACTTATTCCGTAAAGAATAGTGATTGGCTATAGAATGGTAATTGATTTTAGAAATTTTAATAACGCTACTAGAAAAGATCATTACCCTCTGCCTTTCATTGATCAAATGCTAGAAAGACTATGTAAGCACACACGCTTTTGTTTTCTTGATGGATATTCTGGTTTCTCTCAGATACCTGTTTGGCAACCTAATCAAGAGAAACCCACTTTTACTTGCCCTATTGGAACTTATGCTTATAGACGTATGTTGTTTCGTTTATGTAATGCACTTTCTACCTTCAAATATGTATGACTGCTATATTCTCTGATTTTTGTGAAAAGATTGTTGAGGTTTTCATGGATGATTTCTCTGTTTAAGGAACTTCTTTTGATGATTGCTTAAGAAACCTTGACCGAGTTTTGTAGAGATGCGTACAAACTAATGGTCTTGAATTGGGAGAAGTGCCACTTTATGGTTAATGAAGGCATTGTCTTGGCGCATAAAATTTCTGAACAAGGTATCGAGGTAGATAAAGCTAAAGTTGATGCAAGCGAGAAAATGCCATGTCCTAAATATATTAAAGGTATTCATAGTTTCCTCGGTCATGCTGGTTTCTATAGGAGGTTTATTAAAGACTTCTCTGAAATTTCTATGCCTCTTACTAATATTTTACAAAAGGATGTTCCATTTGTTATTCATGATGATTGTGTAGAAGCCTTTAAACACTAAATAAAGCCTTAACTTCTGCACCTATTGGTTAACCACCTGATTGGAACTTGCCTTTTGAAATTATGTGTGATGCTAGTGATTATGTTGTTGGTGCTTTTCTAGGACAAAGAGTTGATAAGTAATTAGATGTTGTCCATTATGCTAGCAAAACTCTAGACAATGCCCAAAGAAATTATGCCACCACTGAGATAGAATATTGGGCAGTTGTGTTTGCTTGTGATAAATTCAGATCTAACATTGTTGATACCAAAGTAATTGTTCACACTGATCATGCTGCTATAAAATAGCTTATGGAAAAGAAAGATGCTAAACCTAGACTCATTAGGTGGGTTCTCTTGCTACAAGAATTTGATGTACATATTAGTGACAGGAAAGGAGTTGAGAATCCCGTAGGTGATAACTTGTCTAGGTTAGAAAATATTCTTGATGACCCACTACCTATTGATGATAGTTTCCCTGATGAAAAACTAGCTGTAATATATGCTTCTCATAACACTCCTTGGTATGTTGAGTATGCTAATTATATCGTTCCTCCAGCTCCCCCCGCACCCCCGTGGTTCCGATTTCCGGCCACCCCGCCCTGCGCTTGGCCTCTGCGATGTGCTTCCTCCCCCGCTCTGACGAGTTGCGCGTGGCCGGGCCGCGCTGGAGTAGCGCGCCCTCATCGCCATCTTGGCTGGCAACCGCACACGGGTCTCCTACGCCGAGGTGGCTGACCTGCTCACCGCCAAGTTCACACTCACAACTGCCGATTTCTCTATGCATCATTGTCAGCCTGGGTAGTTCCTGCTCTGGTTCTCCCTCCCCGAGATGCGCGCACGGGTCGCCCTCTCCAACGTGCGTTCTCCATGTTTTCTCCTGCTCATCCACCATTGGAGTCGCCCCGCCTGAGTCGAGCCTGTCGTCCTCCACTTCAAGGTGAACCTGGAGATCACCTGCATCCCCGAGCATGCCTGGTTCCGCTCGTTCGTCGACACGCTGCTGGCGCCATTCTGCGAGACTGAGGGGCTAGCACCCGGGACGCATTACAGTGCAGACAAGTTGGCATTCCTCCTCTCTACTTGGGCGTTGAACCCCGATGTCATTCCTTGCGCAGCTAACCTCTTCCTCCCCAAGGCCGATGTTGTGCTATCGGAGGCCTACCCTGCATGCGCCGAGCGGCTCGCGTTGCACACTCTCCGTCATCCCGTCAAGACTTTCGTCACGCACTACGCCGATTTCCGCCGCCCCGTGCCCCTCCCAATCCGGTCCGGTCGACGACGATGCTGGGGCCGGTGATGCCTCCCCCTCTTTCTAGGCCATGGCCGCAGCATCATGATTTCCCGCACCGTCCCGGGAACAACGATGGTGGCGCTCACCGCGATCCTTCCTAGCACGGCAGCCCTCGCAGGCGGCGCGGCGCGCCTCCCCCCGCGCGCGTCTGGCGGGGCATTCTTGGGGCCCATCCCATTGCGGGCCCACCTGGCGCTACGCGCCACCACATTGCTCTGCAGAGGATTGGCTTGGTGCAGCCTTTAGATGTCACCGCAGGCCTCGCAGATTTGGCTTTAATTCGAATCGCCGCGCGCGCCCTGCCTCCGGACTCCATGCCCTGGTCCCCGACATGTGGATCCCTGCTCATGCCCCTCCTCCTGTGCAACTCAGCTTTTGATCGCGCCAGCCACCGGGCACACGATCCTTCCCCGAATATTCCCCTGGGATCCCCCGCCCACCCCGCTCATGGCAGCTGTCGCCCTGCAACCGCTACCAAGTCTCTTGGACCGGCGCTTTCCCCCGCAACTTCCGATCTGTCCCACCCACCACGTCGCCCGTGGGGCCCCCCAGCCCTGTTGCTGCTCGGCCCGAGCTTGCACCGCAGGTGGCCCCGCCAACCCCATAGCCCATTTTGGCTATGTCTGCTGGAGCTAACCCTATCGCGCCTAGTCCAGCATGCATCCTAGCGCCTGGCTTGGTCCGCTCCCCATGAAACGGCACTCCAGCTACCCTTTCCAGCTTTTCGCTGCAGATACAGGCTCATGCAAGCTCGCTCCTCCCCACCCCCGCCCCGTGTCGCCAGAACACCGTGCCGCCCAACTTCACCCCCGATGCAGCCACTGTTTAGCTTGCTCAGACCGAGGCCTTGACTTTGAGTCGAAGGTGTGGCACGTCCTCCTCCGCCGTCTCTGGCTACTCAGCGATGACAAGCCCCTCTCAGCGGATGTCCTCTCCAAGTGTTCCAAGTTGTTCGAGGAGCCCGTTGCAGAGCAAACTGTGCAAGCGCTCACTGATTTCTACGGGTGGAATGTCCCGGCTAGTTTTTGTCTAGGTCTCACGTCGCAGCCTGCCTCTTCTGGCCAGCTCATTGAGGCCTAGTCGCCCCACTTGTACTATGCTACCCTGAGTTATTTTATGGATTGCAACCTCCACATCATGTTCTGTAATATGTGACGACTAAACTGTCCGGCTAAGCGTAGCATCATCAGATCTTTTATCGCGCGTGTTTGCCCTACCGTGGTTTGCTTGCAGGAGACGAAGCTCATAGAAGTCACCCCTTTCCTTGTCTCCGGCTCCCTCGGGCCCGAGTTCTCTACCTTCTTCCACCTGCCTGCCAATGGCACGCGAGGCAGCATCATTCTTGCTTGGCGACCTTCTGAGATATCTTTGTCTAACCCCTATGTAGGGACCAACTTCTTCACTGCCTATGCTACCTCCCCAGGCACTAACTCCCACTGGTGGATCATGGGCATCTACGACCCCCAGGATGAGCCTAATAGGGCCTCCTTTCTCACTGACCTTCATGAATTCTGCTCCTCGCGGATCAGCCCCTAGATCATTGGCGGCGATTTTAACTAGATTGCCATGACGGCTGACAAGAACAACGACCGGCTCAACCAGAGGTCCATGCGACATTTCCGCCGGTTCATGGTTGATGCCGAGCTGTGCGACATATACCTTCATGGTAGGCGCTACACCTGGTCCAGCGAATGCGACCCTCCCACTCTCGTGCGTATCGATTGTGTGCTCTGTTCGCCAAGCTGGGAGGCCGCCTACCCTAATTGCTTTTTGCGCTGCCTCTCTTCTATTGCCTTGGATCATGCGCCCTTTCTCGTTGACTGCGCTACCCCCTTGACAGGCCCTAGACACTTCCAATTCGAGAGATTTTGGCCCAAGCTCGAGGGCTTTCACCAGACCGTGGTTGCCGCGTGGCATGATGCGCCTGACGATCCTGACCTGTTCTGGTAGATTTTCTCACGTCTAAAATTCATTGCCCGCCGTCTGCAGAGCTGGAGTGCGGGATCAATTGGCTACGTTGCGCTTCGTCTCTCCATCTCCCATGAGTTGATCGCGTGTCGACGCGACTCAAGACTTTAGGCCACTGTCCCCGGCGGAATCCTGGCTTCGACGCCAGCTAAAGAGAACCTATCTTGGGCTCGCCTCCCTTCATCGTTCCATCGCCCGCAAGCGTGTCCGCCTTTCCTGGCTGCGTGCTGGTGACGCCGACATCGCCTTTCTTCGCTTGCATGTTGCCCACCGCAAGAATCAGAACCGCATCCATGAGGTCCGCTTGGGCGACTCCGTTGTCACCTATCCCGCGGCCATGGCCGCGGCGGCCTACCGCCACATCTCCAACCTTCTTGGCACCGCCGACCACCGTGATCACACCATCGCCCTCGAGGCAATCGATGACCGCCGCTTCGACCTTTCTATGCTAGATCAGCCTTTCTCGGCCGACGAGATCTGGGCCACCATCTGCCAGCTACCTTGTGGCAAGGCGCCCAGCCCTGACGGTTTCACGCCAGAGTCCTTGCTCGCAGCATGGGACATCATTCGTGATGACTTCGTTGAGGTCTTTGGCAAGCTCTGTGAGTTGAATGGTCACGGCTTGCACAAGCTCAATGAGGCCTTCTCACGCTCATCCCGAAGGGACCGGATGCCTCCACCCAATCAGATTACATACCGATCAGTCTCATCCACCTCTTTGACAAGCTCGTCACCAAAGTCCTCTCCCTCCAGCTTGTGTCGCGTCTCGGCGAGCTCATCTCTGCCAATCAGAGTGCCTTCATCACTAGCTGGACCATCCACGATAATTTCATGCTAGTGCAGCAAACCGCCATACAGCTCCACAGTCTATGTCTACTGCGTGTTTTGCTCAAGCTGGATATTGCCCGGGCCTTCGATTCTGTCTTTTGGCAGTTTCTCCTCGAGATGCTTCAGCACTTGGGCTTCGGGCCTCGCTGGCGCAACTGGATCTCCATCCTCATCTCCATGGCAAGCACTCGGGTTCTCATTAACGGATCTCTGGGGCCGTCGATCTACCACTGTGAGGGGCTGCGCCAAGGTGACCCCGTGTCCCCCATGCTCTTCGTCATCGTGATCGATGTCTTGAATCGCCTTTTCTAGCACGCCACTAGTTGCGGACTCCTACAATGGCTCACCGATTGCCGCATGTCCACGAGTCTCTCCCTCTATGCGAACGACGTCGTGCTATTCTGCTGCCCCGACGAGCGCGACGTCTCTATAGTTCGCTGCATTCTTCGAATGTTCGGCACTGCCTTGGGTCTTCACACCAACCTGGATAAATGCGCTGCGCTACCCATCTAGTGTACTCCTGAACTTCAAGACTCCCTCTCAAGTCTCTTCCCATGCCCGCTCGGTGAGTTCCCCGTAAAGTACCTTGGCCTCTCGCTCTCCATCCGCAAGGTCCCTGCTCCGCCTTGCAGCCATTCATGGAGAAGCTGGAGAAGAAGTTCTCCCCTTGGTGGGCGTCCATGCTTTCCCGCGGCGAGCGGCTATCCCTCGTCCGTCATGTCTTCTACGCGATGCCCACCCATATCCTGATTGCCATGTTGCCACACACCTTCATTCTACGACAGGTGAACCGCCTCATTCGCGCCTTCCTCTGGCAAGGCCGGAAAACAACCAACGGAGGACATTGCCTCGCCAGTTGAGCCAGGATCTGCCAGCCGCTCGCCTTTGGTGGTCTCGGCATTCTGGATCTACATCGCTGTGTCCAAGCCCTGCAGTCCCGCTGGCTCTGGCTGCGCAACACCAACCTACCCGCCCGTGGACCCACCTTCACATTCCTAGCATCCCCGCTGTGTAGGCTATCTTCCGGGCCTCCACCACATGGGCATTTGGCGACGACATGTCTTGCCTTTTCTAGGAGGACCACTGGATTGATGGGGCCTCCATTGCCAAGATGGCCCCCCTCGTTCTCGCTGCGGTGCCCTGTCGATGCTGCAAGGCGCTCACTGTGTTCGCGGGCCTTACTCCCCGCGCTAGGATCTAGGACATGCATGGCTCCCAAGGGCCAGAAGCCCTAGTGCAGTACATCCACCTCTGGACACGGCTCCGCCAGATCACTCTCACCGACGCCCCGGATACTCTCACCTGGCACTAGACCTCGACTGGCATGTACTCCGCCAGGTCATGCTACAAGGCCCTCTTTGCCGGGTCCATGATCGAGCCCTCTTGGAAACTAACCTGGAAGTCCTGCGCACCCCTCCGCGACAAGGTCTTCCTTTGGTTAGCCTTACAAGGACGATGTTGGACCACTGACGGTCTTGCCCATCACAGTCTCGCCCACACTCCACTATGACGCCTCTACGACCAGGAGCCTGAGACCATGGAGCACCTACTCGCTGGCTGCCCCTTCTCCCGACAAACTTTGCATGAGGTCATATCCTGGTATTGCATTACTGATTCCCCTCTCCCAGGCCCAGGGATGGACTTCGACGACTGGTTCTCCCTGGCTATGCAGGATGCGCCCACCTTGCTACGATGCGGCCTCGCTCGCTGAACATTCACAGGGCCTGGAGTCTCTGGAAAGCGTGGAATGCCTGCGTCTTCAATGGTGCAACCCCCTTGACCCCCCTCCTTGTCAACGACATACAAGAAGACGCTCGTGGCTGGGCAGCCGCCGAAGCCAAGGGGCTCAGCAACCTGCTCCCCCTCCCGTAGCTACTCTGTCTAAGGGGCTTGTGCGCACCCCTTCTCCTTGTATGCGCCATTGAGCTCTCACTGATGCCCTCCCGGTACGTGCTTGTGAGGCTACCCCTATAATACCAAAGCCTTTTGCGTATTTGCAAAAAAGCTAATTATATCGTTTCTAAATTTATACCACCTAGTTTCACATACCAACAAAATAAAAACATATTCTATGACTTAAGACATTACTTTTGGGATGACCCACATCTTTATAAAGAGGGAGTAGATGGTATTATTAGATGTTGTGTGCCTAAGCATGAATCGGAACAAATCCTATGGAAATGTCACTCCAAAGCCTATAGAGGACATCATGCAAGAGATAGATCTTCTCATAAGGTTTTACAATCTGGTTTTTATTGGCCTACTCTTTTCAAAGATGCCCGTAAGTTTGTTTTATCTTGTGATGAATGCCAAAGAATTGTTAATATTGGTAAGCGTCAAGAAATGCCTATGAAATTCACTTGTTGTTGAACCATTTGATGTTTGGGGCTTTGATTATATGGGACCTTTTCCTTCCTCAAATGGGTATACACATGTTTTGGTTGTTGTTGATTATGTCACTAAGTGGGTAGAAGCTATTCCAACTAGCAGTGCTGATCATAACACCTCCATTAAAATGCTTAAAGAAGTTATTATCCCAAGGTTTGGAGTCCCTAGATATTTAATGACTGATGTGGTTCACACTTTATTCATGGTGATTTCCATAAAATGCTTGCTAAATATGATGTTAACTATATAATTGCATCACCCTATCATCCTCAATCTAGTGGTCAAGTTGAACTTAGAAATAGAGAAATAAAATTAATATTACAAAAAACTGTTAATAGGTCCCGAAAGAATTGGTCTAAGAAACTTGATGATCCACTTTGGGCCTATAGAACGGCTTATAAAAACCCTATGGGTATGTCCCCATATAATATGGTTTACGGAAAAGCTTATCATTTGCCTCTTGAGTTAGAACATAAAGCATATTGGGCAATTAAGGAACTCAATTATGATTTCAAACTTGCCCGTGAAAAGAGCTTATTTGATATTAGCTCACTAGATGAATGGAGAACCCAAGCTTATGAAAATGCCAAACTATTTAAAGAAGAAGTTAAAAGATGGCATGAGAAAAGAATCCAAAAGCGGAAATTCAAAGTTGGCGAACATGTTCTATGTACAATTCTCGTTTTAGATTTTTTGCAGGAAAACTTGTTTCCGAATGGGAAGGACCATATATCATCAAACAAGTTTATCACTCTGGAGCTATCAAGATTAATAATGCCGAAGGTACCAATTCATAGGTGGTTAATGGACAAAGAATTAACCACTATATTTCAGGTACGCCTATTAATGTTGAAACTAACATTATCCAAACGATGACACCGGAGGAACACATAAAAGAAACCTTCCAGAACACTCCAGAACCCTAAAAAGGAAGAGGCACGTGATACGGTAATTAAACAGTCTCTGAAAAATCCACATACAAAAAATTCTGTCAGTTTTGGAATATTAGGAAAAATATTGAAATAAGAAACAACCCGAAAGGGAACCTACGTGCCCACAAGACACCAGGGTGTGCCTACCCCACCTGGCCCGCCTTGGTTGGTAGTGGGCCCCTCGGGCACCTTCCCAACCCCGTTCTCCTTCCGTATACTTGTTTCCCAAGATAAAAAAAATCTTTATATATACCCTCGAACGCACTACAAAAAAAGACACATCCGTGACATTTTGTGCCGAACGATTTTTTTTCCTGTCATGCTTATGACACTTCTACGACAATAATTATGACAAAACCCGGTATCATCATAGATGTGGTGGGCTCCTACTTCTATGACAAAAAATCATGACAGAATATGGGCTTTTCGTCCTGGGCGGGTCGGAGATGCACCTACATGACATTCTTTGGGTCGTCCATGACGGAAAAAACCATGGTAGAAGCGAGGATGAGGAAAATATCAGGGAGTTCCCGGTTACGGTGGGTGGTTGGGGCTGAGCGATGCATGGAGGTTTGCGTGTTCCTCTCGTACACGTACGTGCATGTGTGCGAGGCATTCGCCTCTAACTGAACCCAAGCGAGGCATTCGCTTACTGAACCAGAGCGATTGCACTGGCTACACATTACTGAACCCGAGCGATCGATCGATCCCTCGCTGTTAACTGAACCAGATCTAGCGATTCCTTCGCTACTGCTGCTAACTGAAGCCGATCGAACCTGCTACCTCTTGATGAACAGTGAGTGTTGTTGGGGGTTGGATGAACAGTTTCCGGTGGGGGTTGGATGAACAAGGCCCCGTGGTAGTAGAGGCCATTGCCGCTAGATGAACAGGACCCCGATCGAGCCGGTTGGGGTGAATGAATAGGACCCCGTGGAGGGCTGGTTGAACAGTAGCCGGTGGAGGCTGGATGAACAGGACCCCGTGGAAGGCTGGTTGAACAGGACCCCGTGGAGGGCTGGTTGAACAATAGTTGGTGTAGGCTAGATGAACAGGAGCCCGTGGATGAACAATACCTGGTGGAGGTAGGAGGGAGACGCCGTGGCTGAACAGTCACAGGTGGAGGCTGGAGGAGGTCGACGGTGGATGAACAGTAGCCCGTGGAGGTTGGAGCGAGGCAGTAGATGGTGGATGAATAGTAGCCCCGTGGAGTCACGTTTTGCGGTACGCCAAACCCCTCCTGATGAACATGACCCCATTTAGACCATAGGAGGTCGAAGAGAAGTCTGTTTCCTCTATTTTGCGGCACACCACACTCCTCCCGATCAACAGGACCCCATTTTGACCGTAGGCGCTCCAACAGAAGTCCGTTTCCTCCATTTTGCGGTACGCCAGACCCCTCCCGATGAATAGGATCCTGTTTCGACCATAGGCGGTCGAACAGAAGGCCGTTTCCTCCGTTCTACGGTACGCCAGGCCTCGTTTCGGCTGTTCCATCCAAGCTGCTTGGCTCCCAATGAACATGACGCATTTTGTTGCCTCCTGATGAACACGGCGCAGTTTCTCCGTTCCGACCCAGTCGGTTGGCTGCCGATGAACAGGATGCCGTTGCTGCCCTCCGCTTCCTCTCCATGTACACGGGCCCTGATCGTACATATGTGTGAGTAGGCGTTCGAGACCCCGCCCCTATGTACGTACATGGCGGTATTTACTTTCTTGCACCCTGGTTGTACATACGTGTACACGATATAGACGCGACTGCGTGACATGCTACGTCCGCGCCTCTACTATGACACATGCCCTTCCTTACTCGGCCAGAGTTAATCGCTGCAGCCTGCAGACAGACCGATCGACCGGTATGTATGTAACCATTCACGACCAGACAAACAACCCTACGTACGGTTCGACCGGGTGGGTCCCAGCTATCAGGGAGGTAAGGAGGCACTCCTTGCATATGAAGATATAGCTGGTGGGTCCCAGCTGTCAGGGGGAGAATCATATTTTTTGCCCGTAATATGGATGCACTTCCTTGCGTGCGAAGATGTAGCTGGTGGGTCCCAGCAGTCAGGGGGAAATGTTTTTTTCGCGAAATACGATGGCCTGTCCAGTGTGTCCCTGCTGTCAGGTGGAGGAATCATTATTTTGCGTGTAATAAGGAGGCACTTCCTTGCTGTGGCCGTGGACCCAGCTGTCAGCCTCTCCATGTATAGTCCTCTTCCGATGGAAGTTGTTCATTGACCACGCCGCGTCGAGAGCAGCAAGGCGGTGGATGACGGCGAGGCCTTGGAAGGGGACAACACGGAGCCAGGGAAGACGCGACAGTCGATGCCCACGCGGAGAGGAGTACGAGGGTTAATTGGTTCGGCTATGGTGTGAGGTTGTCGTCGTCGTAGTGGGTGAGTAGAGGGATGGCCTGGCTAGAGGTTGGAGTAGGGTGGGGCGGTGAGGCCTGGACGGCAACATAGCCGGCCATGGGACGCAGGAGCGGGCGGCACGACCGGCGCTGGTTTGGGTGACTGGAGCAAGAAGACCAGAGGTTGAAGAAGCACTACGGCCATTGGATGGACATCGTACGGTCACTGGAGCTCGAATCGTTCATATTGACTAAGTTGACAAATCCCTCCATCCGTGTCAACTTAGTAGGCCCACAAGTGAGCCTCCCACTATGGTGGGTCCTAGATAGCAGGGGGGTTATTCATTTTTTGTGCGTAATAAGGAGGCACTTCCTTGTATGCGAAGATATAGCTGGTGGGTTCGAGCTGTTTGGGGGGGGACATTTTTTCATGAAATACAAAGGCCCTTCCGGTGGGTCCTAGCTGTCAGGTGGAGGAATCATTATTTTGCACGTAATAAGAAGGCACTTCCTTAGGTGCGGCCGTGGACCCAGCTGTCATCCACTCCACGTACAGTCGTCTTCCGATGGATGTCGTTCGTTGACCACGCCACGCCGAGAGCACCAGGGCAGCGGGCGATGACGAGGCCTAGGATGGGAACGACACAGAGCCAGGGAAGACTCGATAGTTGTTTCCCACACAGAGGGGAGTACGAGGGTTTACTGGTTCTTCTGCCATCGCCGGAGAATAACAAAAGGTGTGGGGGGAGTAGAGGGATGGCCAGGCCAGTGATGGGAGTAGGGTGGGGCAGTGAGGCCTGCCAGACAGCACAGCCGGCACGGGAGGAGGGAGCAGGCAGTCCTGCTGGCGTTTGTTTGAGCGGCTGGAGCAGGAAGAGCAGAGATTGAAGAAGCACGATGGCCGTTGGATGGAAATCCAACAATCACTGCTCTCATGTGTTGACTAAGTTGACACGGCGTTGCGTGTGCGTCAACCTCTTTTTAGGGAAGCGTACGCGTCAACCTATAGTAGGCGTACAAGTCAGCCTCAAATCTGTGGAAAACAGCATACATCCCATCTGCCATTATTTCTAATAATTTACAGCCCATTTGCTAATTCTTAAGGTTTTTTTGGAGCCTATATTCTTTTTGTTAGCATTATAGCCCATATTGTGGCCACGGTTAAAAAATTATACGATATTTTGCATATTTCGGTGTGGTCCGAACTGTTTTTAATCCCGAAATTTCGAGTCACATTCAAACTAATTTGAAAAATAAATTTATATCAATATGAAATCCAAATAATTATCCACACATAAAAATCAATGGAATTTAAAATCTCAAAATGAAAAAAAAGAAATTTGAAACTAATTGCCGGTTTGACGTGTTTTAAAAATGTACAACCCATTTCTCATTACTGATAGCCCATTTTCTAGGCAAGCCAAATGAAGCTCTCCTCGTCTTGAAAGATTTGCAACCCAGCAGGGCTGACAAAGCAAGTTGGCCTCGGTTGGGTATTCTGGAAAAGAACAAAAAACTGGGCAAGCCATTTTCAAAAAGAAGAAAAAACTACTGGGCTGGTCTTGTGGTAAACATAAAAGAAAGGCTGGCTAGACATGCCAGAGTTCCCTGCACAGCCCAGTTGACACCCTGCTTCCGTCTCAAAAACAAAAATAACTGGGCGAGCTGTTGGGTCCCTGGTGTCATCCACTCATTGGGTAATTCTCTCGTTTATTGACTACATTGACAATGGCATGGGACCCAGATGTGAGAAATCCATTAGGAGGAACCATTTTTTGGCTCGAAATAAGGAGGCACTTGCTTGCGTACTGCCATGACCCTGGTGGGTCCCTGCTGTCATCCTCTCCACGTACAATCATGTCCTCATTGTGTACGCGTCAACCTAGTAGGCCCACAAGTCAGCCTCTAAACCCGTGGCGGACAAATACAACCCATTTGAAAAAATAACAGCCCATTCCATATGTTCAAATGGAAAATTCAACATTCAGAGCAAAGTAACAGGTCTGATCCAGATATAGAGTACTAAACTTCCATGTTGACAACCATCATAGCCAAGTTAACTATCTACTCCCACTAATAATCTAGTAGTGTACAAGTACTAACTTACTCTTAGCTAACTAGACGATGATGGCCGCCATCTGCAGTACACGCTAAACGTCGGCACCGACGTCCTCCTCCCCGCCTTGGACTTGCCAGAGGTGCGATAGGGCACGTTGCTCGCGCGTTGGCCCTTTCCATGCCGGCGTGGTCCACCAAAGCTTCAGCTTCTAAGGGGGAAACTCACTTGATGAGATGGTAGTAAAATTCGGCACCGTGAACGCGTGCGTGCCCGACAGCCTCTAGGGCTATTTGCCACGCGCCGGCCTCCATGTAGTCATTCCAGTTGCGAGCGCTCTGCTCGCGACTCAGAGCGTCAGTGCGTTGCTGCTCCATGCCCCGCTGGCGGTGCAAACCAGCGATACACTGCTCCTCTACCAGGCGGTCGCACTCCAACAAGTCCTCATACTCCACATTGCCATCTAAAGACCGATAAAATGCCTCCTCCCTCCATCTGCCTTCCGGTGAAATACCAAACACTAGTTCCGGCGGTGATTGTCGGTGTCAAAACCGGCCGATCTCAGGTAGGGGGTCCCGAACTGTGCGTCTGAGGATCGAAGGTAACAGGAGACAAAGAGGACACAATGTTTACCCAGGTTTGGGTCATCTCGGTGGAGGTAAAACCCTACTTCCTGCTTGATTGTCTTTGATGAGTATAGGGGTTACAAGAGTTAATCTACCTCGAGATCGTAACGGCTAAACCCTAGATGTCTAGCCTATGTAAATTCTAATAGCCTCTACGGACTAACCCCTCCAGTTCATATAGACACAAGTGCCTAGGGTTGTACAGAGTCGGTTTACAGAGGAAGGAAACTATACATCTGGACGCCAATCTTGCCATCCACGCAAAGGGGAGCCCTATCCGGACATGGGGAAAGCCCATCAGTCCGGCCCATATCACACAGCCCGGACACCCGAGGACCCCTTATTCTAGGACTCCCTCAGTAGCCCCTGAACATGCCTTCAATGACCATGTAGTATCTGTCTTATGTCTTCGGCTTTGGAAGGCGGGTTCTTCATTATACTTCAGACCAACGACAGTTTAGCTCTGACCTCGATGCACCGCCTTTATGGCTCCTTCTTGTGGTTGCTTTGATTTCCGTGCGCTGAATGAATATGAACGGTCCGTGATTTTTTGCAAATAAGCCGCTCACCACGCTCGGACGGTATCTATATAAGGATACTTAGATCCCCAAATTCCATCTCACATCGCGCATAGAAAAAACTGTCAAAATTAGCTGCAAACAAAGCCTTCCAACATGTAGAATGCTCCAGGCTCCTCTTCGCACCCCCATGGCCCTCATGAAGGTGATTGGCAGAGTTTCTCAGTGCCTCATCTTCAGCTGAGCTGACTCCAGACGCAGGGTTATCTTCCCCTCGTGGATCTAGTCCCTGTTCGAGCAGGATTGGCCTCAATCGGCATCAATGCGATGGCTGAGAACTTCCCCAACCCCAATAAGGAGGAGAGAGTGTGCTTTGTCCCATTCCTATTGCAGGGCCTAGGATTTCCAATCCACCCCTTTCTCCGGGGCCTATTGGAATTTTACGACATCCAACTGCACAACCTTACCCCAGGTTCGATCCTGCACATCTCAGGCTCCGTTGCCCTTTGCGAACTGTTCTTAGGCATCGATCTCCATTTTGAACTATGGAGGAAGTTTTTTTTGCCTTGTTCCCCACCATCAAGGAGGCTCTATCTTTGAAGTGGCGGTGCCGAAGTATGGCGTATAGCCAGTGTCGGATTTCGGGTTCCGGCAGACCCTTGAGGTTTGAACACTAGGGTGCGCACGGAGATTTCGCCTCCTACATACCTGCACCCCTCCGCCTCACTAAGATCTAAGCTATGGAAAGAACAACACAAGAGACACATGGTTTATACTGGTTCGGGCCACCGTTGTGGTGTAATACCCTACTCCAGTGTGTGGTGTGGTGGATTGCCTCTTGGGCTGATGATGATGAACAATACAAGGAAGAACAGCCTTGCGAGGGTCTATTCTTTGTTGGGGGGGACGAACTGCTAGGAGGAGTTCAGTCACCCTTCTCTCTCTGATTTCGATTCGATCCTTGATCCTCGATCTCAATCTCCAACTTGAACCTCCTTCCTTTTCCTCAACGCCCTCTCCCTGTGGGGGGCTGGTCCTATTTATAGGCAATGTCCCTGGGCCTCTTCGCAAATATTGAGCGGGAAGGGCGCCAACAATTGGCCATTTTGAAGGGGAACATCTAGTACACTTATCCTGACTAAAGTTGGTCCTGGCCTGCACAAAGCTCTGGTGGTGACGCCGTCTTGGGCTCCACGATGACCTACTTCTTGCAGTCCTCCTGGTCTTGGTCTTATTGCACCGAAATGGCAACCTTTGCCTGACGCCTCGGTACTCCGCGGCTGCGCTTGCCCCCTTTGCACCAAAGGGGAAAGGAGGACACTGCGCGGGCTGGCGCCCGCCTGGCGCCCTTGGTCGTCATGGCTTGCGTCACGGGCACCTCGTGAGGTACCCCGCCTTGATCTCTCCGCCTCTTCGCGAGCCAGCCTGGTGAGGCCGTGCCTGAGGAAGCTCCGTGTCATCCGCCCCGCGAGGCTCAGCCCCTCGCGAGGGTCTTGGGTCTGTGTTGATGAAGATGGGCCGTGCTGGGCCCCCCTTTGAGCCACGCCGCAGTCCACAAGCAGGCAAGTCTGGGGACCCCCGTTCCCAGAACACCGACAGTAGCCCCCGGGCCCAAGGCATGCCCGGACTTGGCCGTGCAGGGAGGCGGTGCGCTGCGGGCCCTATCAGCCTGCAGCCTTGGGCGCCGCGTGGCGGTTGATTGGACGCGGGTGTCTCCACTTCCCCATGGTGCCTCGGCAACTGCACGGATTGGACAAGCCCCTGCATGCAAAGCGGGTCATGATTACCTGCGATCGTGGAAGTCGGCGGTTGGCCTTCGTCGGCCATAAGTACGGAACGGCGCGCGCCCTTCCAGTCCATCCCTTCTTGCTTCTCCTTCTTCCCGGTCCTTGCTCCGTCTTGCTGCAATGGCTCCGATCCGCCGGTTCTCGTCGGCAGAGAAGGGAAAGGCTCCCCGAGAGGAACCAGACCCGCTCCCGCCGAAGAAACGGCTCGCCCTCCGCGGCCCGGACGAGGGGGCCCATCAGGTGGTGTCGAGGCCCTGGTGCGAGCGGGCACCACCGGGGTTCCCGCTTCCCTTGTATGCCCACATCGAGGGCCCTGAAGGAGTTGATGCTGATCGCCACGGGCGGCGCCCCCGTCGGCGCCGATGGGTCACGAAGGTGTGGGTCGTCCCTCCTGGGGTCCACACCGAGGGCTCCTCCCGAGAGTTCGTGCTCCATGCCGCCATGCCTCCTCAGTCTTGGATTCGCCTTCCTCCCTTCTTCGCCTCCATCATCCCGCAGGGAGAACTCCTGGAGCTTTGGCTACAGCACGCCGGTTGCAGCACCCTCGCGACCGAGGCAGAGGTCCCGGTCGTTGCCCCGGGCGAGGTCTTCATGACTCGAGGCTGGAGCGAAGTCGCCCAGGTTTGCAGGACAAGAGGCGCCTTCACGGTCCACTTGGAGTACGACGGTGCTTCGGTGATGTTCTTCAAGGTCTTCGATGCGAACGGGCGCCGGCTGGAGTGCTGCCCCGGGAGAGGTGGCCGGGACCCTGCTACGGCGAGGACTGGGCCCGCCGACCGCTCCCTTGGCGGCTCCTCAGGCGGCGGAGGCGTCGGAGGTCCCAGCAACTCCGGCGAGCTCTTCGCGGCTCCGGAGACGAGCGGCGACAGCTACGAGCCCCCGAGCCGGCGCCGCTCCTGGAGCAGGGCGGGCTCATCAGGCCGTCGCCGCCTCTGATCTGGATGGGGTTGGCGCCGGTGCTTGACGGCCCACTGTTGATGATGGCGTCTTTTGCAGGGGCGCGCATAGTTAGCGTCCTTTTAGGATCTGTTCCCTGCGAGGAATCAAAGACGCGTCCCGTGGGGGCTTGTAAGGTGCCTGTGATCCTGTTTTGTTAATATAACCCTTGTCGTAGAATTGTGCGAGTTGCTCATTCTGTCTTAGCTCAGTTCTCCCTTTCGAACCTCACGAGGGCTTGGTGCTCTGCGCCGACAGGTCCCAGTCCCAAGGCGGCTTCAGCCGTCGCTGGTATGCCAGGTTGCGATGCCGTGGTCAAGGCCAGGAGGTGAGCGACCCGGAGTCCGGTAAGAGCCCCTGAGTCGTGATGCTCAGGAGGTCCCCTTTGGCGCTCAAGCAGCTGTCATTCGGTGCGAAAGGAGAGTGGCGTCGCTAACACAGGATTGCATTAGGTGCGGGATGGTGCCACGGTAGCTGGTGCTTCTGGGTGGTGACTTATCTCGAGAATCAGGGGTCGCTCTCTGGTGTGTCGCCGGGTCCGTGCATCGGCAGGCGTGAGGCTGCTCGGCGAGGTCCTCGCGTATCCCTCCCCTCTCGCCTTTGCTCCCCTTTCTGCTCTACGTCCTCGGGTCCCGGTCCTCGAGCGAGTCTCAGTCGTCGCTGGTATGCCAGGTCGCGATGCCGTGGACAAGGCCAGAGGGTGAGGGCTGGAGAGCCAGTAGGAGCCCTAAGTCGCTTTGCTCAGGCACCCCCCTTTAACCTGCAAGCGGTTCCCGCGGATGAGAGTGAAGGAGACACCGCAAGGGCCTCGCCTAACGCGGCTCCTTTAGGAGATCCTGTAAACCCATCATAGAAAGAACGAGGGGTTGCCATGACAATTGACAGTCAGCCGTTGGTTGCTTTCGAGGGGCGATGAGGCACTGAAGGCTTGACGAGGTGGCGCCATGCGGGGCTGCCATGGTTAGAGCTCAACCATTCAGGTTTGTCGGCGTTGCAGGGACGGACCCATGCGCAAGCGTCGTGCCGTTTGGGAGCAGTTCCGTCAGTTGGCGTCAATTGAGCGGGCAACTAGGTCAAACACATTAGCCGCGAAGGAGTGGATTCATTCAAATAGATGCTGGGAAGGCGGGCATCACTGGGTCAGGCCCGAGCGACTTGGGGATGATGCAGCCCGAGGGGCGCCCCCCAACAAGGTAAGCTAACAACATGAAATAAAAGGGATACATGCCGCAGGGACGGACCCACACGGCCTGGGAATAATGTAGCCCTGGGGGGGCGCTCCCAGCTGGAAATGAAACTTGAAAGATGTCACCTGATGATGTTGAGGACGAAGGACTGTTGGTGTAGCAGACTCGGTGGGCTGCGGAAGCCGATCCTCACGAGCCCCCAGGCGTAGGGGCCTCGGGAGGCTCCGGAGGCGCTGGTGGCTCCTCGCGGACCATCTCCATCTCCGCCAGGGCTGCGGAACGCCTGGCCTCTTGTGCCTCCATGATGCCCCTCATGAGGCGCTGGTACGTGGCAGCCGTGTTCGGTAAGCCGTAAGGCATGCGAACGTAGCTGTGGGGTGGACCTCCGCAGCGCCCCATTCGCGAGGGCCAGAGGCGCTCCAGAGAGGCGACTCGATTGAGCCCTGGTATGTCGATGCAGACGCGTAGCCCACCATCCTCGCCTGGATGGGGAGCCAACTGCTGGTAGACGGCGACCGCCTTTCATGACTCTTGACTCCTGTAGCTCCTGAATGGCCTTGTTGACGAACTCCTGAGGGTCTGGCTCTCCTTGCCTTACTCCTTCTTGAGGGAAACGTGCTTCGAAACACGCCTCCATGTGGTGCCCAAGCGCCTCCCTTGTGACCCTAGCCAGGTCGGTGGCCCTGTAGGGGAGAGCCCCCGAGCCCTGCCTGAGGAGGGCGCCGGGCGCGCTTTCCTATGCGATGGAAGGAGGTTCCCCCTGGGCAGGCGCGGGCCCAGAGGGGCCTGCCTCCTGAGGGGCCAGGCCGGACGATGTCTTCTTCTTCTTGGGGGCAGTCTCGGGAAGCCTCCTGCTTCCGCGATCCGGGTCTTCCAGTGACGCGGCCTGAAAGGCTCGCTCCAGGGAACACACCGCGTCCTTCTCTTCACGGGGCACCATGATGACTCCGCCACTTCCTGGCATCTTGAGGACGTTGTAGCCGTGGTGAGTTACGGCCATGAACTTGGCCAACGCTGGGTACCCAAGGATGGCGTTGTACGGCAGGCTAATGTGAGCGACGTCGAAGTCGATGAGCTCGGTGCGGTAGTTGTCGCGTGCCCCGAAGGTGACAGGGAGGCGGACCTGCCCAATCGGGACCGTGGAGCCGTCGGTGACTCCGGAGAAAGGCTTGGTTGGCTGAAGCTGGCTGTAGGGCACTTGGAGATTGTTGAATGTTTCCATGGACAGGACGTTGAGCCCTGCCCCGCCATCGATCAGGGTCCTGGTGACCACCACGTTGCTGATGATTGGGGAACAAAGCATCGGGAGGACTCCGGCTGTAGCCGCACACTTGAGCTGATCTGCTGGGCTGAACGTGATGGCGCACGCCGACCACCTGAGAGGGCGCGTGGCTTCGAGCTTGGGGAGGACTGCATTCACTTCACAGGCGAACTACTTGAAGATGCGTTGAGAGGCTGGGGCTTGAGCCCCGCCCAAGATGCAGGCGATCGCGCACGGCTCCTGGAAGCCCCCAGCCCCCTCGTCCTGGTGGCGGTCCTCGTTTCTCCTTGGCTGTGGCGGCAGCGGAGGGAGGCCTGCGTTGCCTTGCGGGCGATCCTCGTGAGGCTGATCCCTCCAGTCTCCCTTGTGAGGCGGACCTTGCCAGCGATCCTCGCGAGGTTGATCGCGCCACCCTTGGAGCGGGCCACGGTCTTCCCAGCGTCCTGCGTTCCTTCCTCCTCCTCGACCGTAGCCCCGGCACCGCGGTCAGGGCGACGGCCGATCCTTCCTTCTCGCACGGCTCGGAGCTCTTGACATTCATTGGTGTTGTGGGTGTGGAGGTCGTGGTACACACAGTATCGACTGCCCTTGGGAGGTTCGGGCAGATCTCTGCCCCGCTTGGTGTCTGGTTCTGCCGCGAGCACGGCATCCCCCTTGCGCTTCACATCCTTGGCCTTGGGCTTCTTCTTTTCTGGGTCTGCGGCAGGCAGCTCGAGGAGGGAGAGATGCCCTTCCTCAGCCCTGGCGCACTTGGTTGCCAAGTTGAACAGCTCCAAGGAAGTGCATAGGTCTTCATGCATCGCCAGCTCCTCCTTCATCTTGACATCGGCATGCCGTCGGAGAAGGCTGAGATGATGGCCTACTCAGTCACCTTGGGAATCTTGAGGCGTGCGTTGTTGAAGCGCTGGATGTACTTCTGCAGGGTCTCCCCGAGTTATTGCTTGATGCGGCGCATGTCGCTCACAGCGGGTGGCCGGTCGCGAGTACCTTGGAAGTTGGCGATGAAGCGGGTGCGCATCTTGTCCCAGGAGGAGATCGTGCCTGGGGCCAGGTTCAGGAGCCAGGTGCGGACCCCGTCCTTGAGTGCCATGGGAAACCAGTTTGCCATGACCTTCTCGTCTCCATTGGCAGCTTCGATGCCCAACTCATAGAGCCGGAGGAACTCCGCAGGGTCGGCCGTGCCGTCGTAACGAGGAGGCAGGTCTGGCTTGAACTTGCCGGGCCACGCGATGCTGCGTATCTCGGTGGTGAAGGCACGGCAGCCTGCTGTGGCCACGGGAGCCCTTGGGTGATGGAGAGCTTGGTCTTGCATGTCCCCACGCGCTGCAGCTGGGAGCAGCGCGGGGTCTTGACGTGCGGGAGCAGGAGCATGGTCGCGACGTGCCGGAGCAGGAAGCGCCCGGGCAGCTTCTTGCGGGCGAAGGACTTCTTGGCAGCTCTGCTCTTGCCACGCTGGCACCTGACGGAGCGGGTTCTGCCCAGGGGCCACGCGCCTTGGAGCCATGGCGCCTTCTTGAGGAGGAGGATGCCGGGGCGCTGCCGGAGCTTCGTCGTCCGTGCGGGGCGGGGTGCAGTGCAGCGGAACGGACGGCGCAGGAGAGTCCCCTGCAGCGCGGACGAGCTCGGCGACGCGGTCAAGCCATTCTTCATAGACGTCGTCGACGGGACGGTAGCGCAGGAGCTCATTTGCCGCGATGAGCGCAGCTTGAGCCTCCATGGGCGCGCGGAGCGCGCGGGACGAAGAACCAGCTGGGGTGAGCGAGGGAGTAGCGGTGCGGCTGTCTTGCCGCACTGACGGATGCTGAGACGATGCTTGTTGCTCGTCCCCCACCGGGCCGGTGGCGGCGTTGACGGCAGGTGACGGGGAACGGCGAGGACGCCAGCCGACAAGAGCCGTCTGGGCGACGCGGGAAGCGAGAGCGGCCCAGCGCTCGGCGCGGGCCCGACGAGCGTCAGACACGGGCGCGATGGTCGGAGGAGAACGGGGTGGTGGAAGACGAACTCCGGCGCACCCCTACCTGGCGCGCCAAATGTCGGATTTCGGGTTCCGGCAGACCCTTGAGGTTCGAACAATGGGGTGCGTGCGGAGATTTCGCCTCCTACCTACCTGCACCCCTCCGCCTCGCTAAGATCTAAGCTATGGAAAGAACAACACAAGAGACACAAGGTTTATACTGGTTCGGGCCACCGTTGTGGTGTAATACCCTACTCCAGTGTGTGGTGTGGTGGATTGCCTCTTGGGCTGATGATGATGAACAATACAAGGAAGAACAGCCTCGCGAGGGTCTGTTCTTTGCTGGGGGGGACGAACTGCTAGGAGGAGTTCAGTCACCCTTCTCTCTCTCTGATTTCGATCCGATCCTTGATCCTCGATCTCGATCTCCAACTTGAACCTCCTTCCTTCACCTCAACCCCCTCTCCCTGTGGGGGGCTAGTCCTATTTATAGGCAATGGCCCTGGGCCTCTTCCCAAATATTGAGCGAGAAGGGCGCCAACAATTGGCCATTTTGAAGGGGAACATCTAGTACACTTATCCTAACTAAAGTTAGTCCTCGCCTGCACAAAGCTCTAGTGGTGACGCCGTCTTGGGCTCCACGATGACCTCCATCTTGCAGTCCTCCTGGTCTTGGTCTTGTTGCACCGAAATGGCAACCTTTGCCTGACGCCTCGGTACTCCGCGGCTGCGCTTGCCCCCTTTGCACCAAAGGGGAAAGGAGGACACTGCGCGGGCTGGCGCCCGCCTGGCGCCCTTGGTCGTCATGGCTTGCGTCACGGCCACCTCGTGAGGTACCCCGCCTTGATCTCTCCGCCTCTTCGCGAGCCAGCCTAGTGAGGCCATGCCTGAGGAAGCTCCGTGTCGTCCGCCCCGCGAGTCTCGGCCCCTCGCGAGGGTCTTGGGTCTGTGTTGATGAAGATGGGCCATGCTGGGCCCCCCTTTGAGCCACGTCGCAGGCCGCAGGCAGGCAAGTCTGGGGACCCCTGTTCCCAGAACGTCGAGAGCCAGATCCGGATACCTCATAGGGACTCCCAAAGAAGTATACCCGCAGTGGTCTTCGGAGTGGTTCTACATGGATGACGTCCCACTGCCGGACCTAGTTCAGCGCGGCCTTCCTGAGTTTTCCAGCACCCCTTTAAAGAAGTGTTTCAACTGGCGTCCCTAAAGTCCCCAGGAGGAGGACAGTGCAGAAGTAAAAAGGTTGGTTAGCAAGGTCAGGTTACTAGCCCATACCTAGCTCTCAATAGTCGAGGTTATGGCTATTGCAATAAAGAGGTGCGTCCAGCCTCTCCAATCCAGAGTAACCCCCTTTTGTTGTTACAACGGAGAAGATGACGCATCCCATTATAGATGGAAGGGTTCGGATACCCCTGCTGAACTGGCCACAGTCTTGGCCAATATGTATAAGGGTGAAAAAGAAGATTTCCTGTGCTTAAACTGCCGGGAAGGCTTTTCCATGTACAACCTCGTAGAATGGGTAAGATTTTGATTGTATGTGTTGCCTTATTACTGCCAGAGATACTAATCCATTTTTGCCATTTGTTGTCATAAACAGTCATGGAGGAAGATGACCGAGGACGTTCACTGTCTCGCTCCACAGCCAAAGGATCACAACCGCGATGGAGACCCTGGCTTTTGTGGGGATCCATACATGTACATAGAGTTCGATGACGGGGTATTTTATCCCTGCCGACTACCCCTGCCTCTATCCCTTCTGCATCATAAGTATTCGGAGGGCTCTTAAAAG
This sequence comes from Triticum dicoccoides, assembly GCF_002162155.2. Classification (NCBI taxonomy): domain Eukaryota; kingdom Viridiplantae; phylum Streptophyta; class Magnoliopsida; order Poales; family Poaceae; genus Triticum; species Triticum dicoccoides. The sequence goes on from NC_041388.1 coordinate 249,089,130, forward strand.
GAAATCCCCATCTGTATTTTTATCCGTTATATAGATTCGGATTTTAATAGGACCGGCGCTCAGTGGATCGTACCTCCTCAAGGGCGGCCCCTACGCAAGGTTGCCATTCAAAACGAAAAGGGATCGGGAGTGCTGCAGAAATCTCTCAGTCTTCCAAGAGGTATGTTTGTTTAATACATGCCCAGGCATGAGTCTGGATTTTTAAAAGTCTCCTTTTATCCTTGATGTCAGGAGGAGTATGCGGCTATCGGCATCCTGGGAATGGGGGTCCCCAGACTTGCCTGCCCGTGGCCCACGGCATGGCTGGGCTGGCAGGTCTATATGGCCCGCCTTCATCGACAAGGCATTCAAGAACCTCGCGAGGGGCCAAGCCTCGCGAGACGGACGACGCAAGACCTCCTTAAGAACGGCCTCGCTAGGCAGGCTCAAGAGGGGCGGAGAGATCAAGGCAGGGAAAACCTCGCGAGGTCCTCGTGACGTGAGCCATGACGATCGAGACCAGGCAGGCGCCAGCGCGCGCAATGTCCTTGTTTCCCCCTTTGGTGCCAAGGGGGCAAGCATAGGCGCGGAGTACCGAGGCATCAGGCTAAGGTTTCCATATTGGTGCAACAAGACCAAGACCGGAAGGACGGCAGGACTGAGGTCACCATGGAGCCCAAGACGGCGTCACCACCAGAGCCTTTGGCAGGCGAAGACCACCTTTTGTCAGGATAACTTGTACTGGTTGTCCCCTTTCGAATTGGCCGTTGTTGGCTCCCTTCCCGCTCAATATTTGGGGAGAGGACCAGGGCCTATATAAGTAGAACTAGCCACCATAGTAAAAGAGGGAGAAGAGAGAAAAAGAGAGAGCACAAGGGGACGAGAGACAAGTGAGGATTGGCGTGATCACGAGTCCACCAAGCACAAGAACACCTCAACCTCAGGAGGCTGTTCTTCCCCTTGTAAGTGTTCTTCATCAGCCCAAGAGGCAATCCACCACCACACTGGTGTAGGGTATTACACCACAACGGTGGCCCGAACCAGTATAAATCTTGTGTCTTTCTGTGTTGTGAGTTCGTTGAGTTCAACTGTGAGATCTTAGACAGCTAGGGCATGGATCGATAGGGAGAAAACCTTCATGCTCACCCTAGTGTTCGAACCTCAAGGGTTTGCCGGAACCCGTGATCCGACATTTGGCGCGCCAGGTAGGGGTGCGCCGGAGTCTCTTCCCCACCAATCGACCGGTCGACGCTCTGTGGCCCCGATGTCTGGCGACCCAAGGGCCGACTCGGACCGATGGGCAGCCTGGCTAGCCCGGGCGGCGCCACCTGCCCATGAAGACCTTGACCCCGCGCTCCAGACGGCGCGAGCGCCGCCTAACACTGCGGGGCGGGGGCAGCGCGGCCAGGCGTCATCCACCCCCACTCCACGACAAGCGTGAGCCACTGCAAGGGCCGCAAGCCACGCCGCGGCAACGGCGCCACACACCCGGCGGGAGCAAGCGAACATGCGGGCCGCGCTCACGGTGGCGCGGGAGTTGCTACGGTGCCGGATGATGGAGAGCGGACGCGACGCACTGCTAGAACGTGTCGCTGAGCTGCTGGATGTGGCGGCGTCAGGAGCGCCGCCTTTCTGCTATCTGGGTCCTTCCCGAGCCGCTACTGGACCTCACGACGGGCCACGCCGCAACCGCGTGCCCTTGGGTATGCCCGGGGCTTCACCAACACCAGGACGGCCGGCAGCGTCGGGGGCCCCGTTGCCCCCGCGCCGCCTCTGATGTGCATGGTCACGAGCGTTGCTCCCCATGGCCCCAGCGAGCTGTCGTGCTACCACCCTCAGGACGCCGCGCTGGGTCGGGCTACGTGGAGCATGGGGCACTACGGTGAGGTATTTGGGGTGGCAGCCCCGGAAGCCTATGTGCCCCGCATGATGGACCAAGAGTACACCCCGGAGGATGACCCTGGCTCGTTTCCCGGGCCAGGTTGGGAGGAGGAGGCATTGGGAGCTGAAGCCTTCCAAGAGCCGCCGGAGAGCCCCGCCAACCGCGCCATTGACAACAGATACATGGTACCACTTATCCCTCGGGAGCAAGCTTACGCTAACCATGAGGCACAGATGAACGAGGCCACGGCGCCGAACGGTGGCTCCGGCGTGGCGATGCCCGCCCCGACAGGAGAGACCCGCTGGGGGCTGCGCGAAAGGGGCCAGGAGCAGGGGCCCTCCCCGTTTCGCGAGGAGCAAGGCAACACCCAGAGGTAGGCCCTCTGCCGGGGTGGCGACCGCGACCCTTCCCCCGGTAGAGGACCCGTGGTTGCCGAGGGCGCCGTTGGCGTCTCCTCTGCCCTCGTTGGGCCGTCCCGGCGTCCGGTCGTCCTAGCGGTGGTAGGGGGTGGCGCAAGGCAGGGCCCTCGCCTGGCGATATGAAGCAAGGCCGGTACCTGTGAAGCAAGGCCCAGTGCCTGTGAAGATCACCACCCGTGACACTCTCACGTAATAATGAGTGGGGCTGTACACGCCTCGGAGTCTCCGGAGAGCCGCCCTCGGGCCTCGGGGGCTCCATCCCACGCCTAGTGGCAGCACTTAGCTCCGCGCTGGTGAGAAGACGTCGAAGACTAGACTAGGCGCCGAACGCGACCATTTTCTTTGGTTTTCTTTTCTGTAACCCTGCCTTCAGGGTTTGGTTTTAAGTTGAAGTTGAATTTTCATTTGATGCGTGCGGGGGGATACCTTTTCTCGTTCGAGTTATTTCTCGCAGTCTCGTTCTTGCCTTATTTCGGAATTCGCGCCAGTCGCTCCCCCCTCGCGGGACCCTCGCGAGCCGGGCTGGGCATGAAGCACACGAGCCACACGCGTGGCGGGACATGGTGACCGCACGCTTATCATACAGCCCTCTCGGGCGTGGCGACGGATTCATCAGGGGCTCCTCAAAAGACGACAGTCTCTCGGGCCGGTTTTGGGCTCGTCCAAGCTAAGGTAAACCGCAACAACAGCATTGCCTCGACATGCACAAGCTCATGAAGACGCGTACTCAATTTAGCACGAAAGGATAAAAGCTGCGATTATTTACATGAGGGGCTCCCCCTCTCAAAATGCTCTTACAGTCTTCCAGGGCCACGCCCAAGTTTTTACAGGGAAACAAGGAATCAGCCAGATACGTCACTCGCCACGTCCCCCATATCATTGTCAGACGCACCGCTCGCGTCGCTGTCGTCATTGTTGGCGTTGCCTCCACCTTCGCCGGCGTTGACGTCATCGTCATCAACCACGTCGCATGCGTCTGCCGCAACCACAACCCCGTCATCGTCAGAAGCGAAGGCCCTGACCAGCGCATCCACGTGGTCTTCAACCCACTGCGCCAAGTCGTCTCGGATGGCTTCCAGCACGGGAGCAATAGCGACGTCAAAATCGAAGTCGAGATCAATGTTCCGGAGGTGGCTGAAGACGCGGGAGAACGCGCGCCCAAGCAGACTGCGGCTTCTCTCTTCCACAAGCTGGCGAGCCCTATTAGTCCGGGCTTCCAGGTGCGTCACCACGTTGGTGAAGAAGGTCAAGTGACTGGCGTAGTCATCCGAGTGGGGGGGGTGCATTCTCGTCGCAGATGAAGCCTAGGGCGGCATTAGCCCTACCCCGGAGACCCTCGAGCATGGGGGCGTGCTCGCGCTCCAGCGTCTGCTGTTGAAGCACCTCCTCCCCATTTTGCCGTGCGATGGCCTCGACGTCATCAACCTGCCTCTGAAGAGAGAGCAGCTCGGCGCGGGCGGAGGCCAAGTCCGCCTGCGCCGTGACCAGGGCGGCAGCCGTGGCCTCCTCACACCTCTCCGCCTCATCTGACCTGGGCCGGGGAGCGGCGGTCCTGCTCGCTGCCCCAGTTCCCGCAAGCTTCAGCTCCAAGACACGCTGACCTTCAAGATCCGCGTGAACCACGGCCACCTAGCGGTCGACTTCCTCCTGGACTCGGGCCTCGCGAGCCCCGACGGCATCCTTCGCTTGGGCAACTTGACGCTCCCTCATCTCCAGTTGCTCGAGCTTGAGGCTGCGCTCCACGGCTTCCAGAGCCAACGCCTCCTCGCGCTTCCAGACCTCATCTTCCTCGGTAGGCATCCCCCTTAGTGCCGCGAGGATGGCCTGGCGCACCTCCACTTGCTGCTCGAGGGACGCACTCCAGACATGGAGCTCCCACGCACGCTTCTCCGCAGCCTCGCAACGGCGGTCGGCTTCACGAGCCTCCTCTAGAGCCCGGGAGCAAGCCTCACGGGAGGCAGCGAGGGAGGCCTCGGCCTTCACGTTCTCTAGCTCGCGCTGGTGACACCCGAGGTTGATGGCCACTTTCAGCTTGTGTCATTCCTCCGCCAACCGAAGACCCTCGGCCTCAATGCGTGCGTCAACACCCTCAAGTTCTTCGCCAAGTCGTTTCATCGCGTCCGTCGCCTCCTGGAAGAGCTCATGGCGAACGACGCTCCGCATGCGCTCGAACTCGAGCGCATGGCCCATTTCGCCCTCCGCCACGGGGGCTGGGGTGGCGCACGGTGCAGCGCGCCCCTTCTCAGCAGGGGGCTGGGGGCTGGCGAGGCCTCAGGCGCCAGCCGGCCCTCAAGAGGGGCCCAAGCCGAAGAAGGCCCGCTGCTTGAAGAAGACCCCAGGGTCGAGGCCAGCCAGCTGCCAACCGAGACCAGGGGAGCCCTTGGCATGCCTACTGTGCTTTGAGCGAGGCTGCGAAGGAAGGACGGCGAAGGCACGAGCTCGGGGCGCCTTGACGACGGACCAACTCCCACGGCTGACCCTGCGTCGTGGGCGGCACCCGAACCCGCGGCGCTGGAGCTTGGCGGGTGCGGCAGGACGAGAGGGAGCTGCTTCTCAGGAGATTTCACAGCCCCTGTAGAAGGAGTCCTGAGGGAACAATCGTCAGGAAGGGAAGAAGACTCACAGAAGATCCCCGAAATAAGGTACTTACTCGTCGACGGCGATGTACTTTCGTCGCTTCAACGGCCCGAAGATACCACTGCCGCTCGGAGATCCTTTCCTTTTGTGGAGCTCCTCGAAGTCCATGCAAAGCCGACCAAAGCGCTGAACATGGTGACCAGTGCGGGGTGAAGCCCGAGAAGTGCTCGGGAGAAAGACTTCGGTGGTGCCCGACTGCGGAGAACAGCCGGGCGCCGTTTCACCGCAACCTCCCGAGGCTCCCGGAGTTTTGGCCTCGGGAGCCGCGTGCTACATCACCTCAGCAACCGGTGGTCCAAAATCATGGGATCCTGAGGACGACGCCTCGGGAGCCCCGGGCGGCGTCCGCACCTCAACACTCGTGCCGCCAGCTTCCGACAATGCTCGTTCCCCTGCACCCACATTCGGGGCGAGCCCGGCGCCAGCGACGGAGTGGGGAACCACGCTGGCAGGGTTCTCGCGGGACCCCACCAGGCCGTCCGGACACAGCCCCCACTCATCAAAGGGAGGCATGCTCCTCGCGAATTCAACCTTGTTCCCGCAGCGGTACAACAAACAGTTCTTCCCAGGCAAGTCGTCCGGCGAAGGGACACCTGTCAGGACCTTGAGCACCATTTTCCGTGCCCCAAGGGGGAGCCCGGACTCCTGAAACCTCATGTGGTCCTGACTACTGAGCAAGGTCCACATCGGGCGAGAATGGCATTGAAGCGGAGCAACCCGGCGCCTGATAAACTCCCTCAACACCATCGGCGTGGTCACGCCGCAGTCCTTCAACATCCTTAACCAGAACTAGAAAGGAGCAAGACGGGGGCTCGCGAGCCTCTCATGGCCCCAGCCAGAGTGGGGAACAGCGGGCGCTGGCGAGGCGTGGAGCAGGGGGCTGAGCACGCCAGGGTCAACAAATACCCACCGTATCCGAAACTCGCTTGTAGAGGGAGGAAGCTCAAAGTCGATCCCCATGCCCGCCATCACGGCCATGACTTGGAAGCTCACGCACCCCGAGCTTTGCTGGGGATCGGTCAGATGCAATGAGAAGAAATGGCGGAGAAGGGCCACAGAGGGAGCGATGCCCACCATGGCCTCTCACACAAAGGCGAAGACTGCAAGGAGAGTCACGGATTGGGGGTCGAGATGCAGCATATGGATCTGGTAGTGTTCAAGCACTGCGTTGAAGAGGGCGGAGAAAGGGGGAATCGGGCCCGCCCAAAGGGCGTCGATGAAGATTGGGACCTCGGTGACCGTCTGAGCGATGCGAGCGCGAGAAGCGGGCAAAGCCATCGTCTCCCCCCACTCGTTGAAGCTGGTAGCGAGCATGGGGCGCACCTTGTCCATGGCCTCATCATTGAGCACCAAGGATCGGCCGACTACAAGCTCAGCGACTGGAGGCGCACTTGGCGGAGACAGTGGCTTCTTCCCCTTGTCAGCTTGTTTCGGCACCATGGCGATGAAGCAGGCGGAGTGCAGGTCAGATTGGAGAGGAGGGGCAAAGTCTTGAGGAAGCAGAAGGACTGTGGAAGCAAGGTGTGGGCAATGGGAGAATAGCCGTGTAGGTTGCGAGGGGCGCATAGCCAGGCAGGTTCAAAAGCAGCGTGGGGAAGCGGAGACGCCCACGTCCAATCAACCACCATGCGTCAACTGAGGCCGCAGGCTTTGGGGGCCCGCGACGCTCCGCGCTTGACCCTTTGGCTTCGCCTGGAAGCCAAGCCCGAGCACGCCTTGGGCCCAGGGACTACCTCGACGTCCTGGGAACAGGGGCCCACGGCATGGCTGGGCTGGCAGGTCTATACGGCCCGTCTTCACCGACGAGGCATTCAAGACCCTCGCGAGGGGCCTAGCCTCGTGAGATGGATGATGCAAGAGCTCCTCAGGAGCGGCCTCGCTAGGCAGGCTCGCGAGGGCGGAGAGATCAAGACAGGGCAAACCTTGCGAGGTCCTCGTGATGTGAGCCATGATGATCGTGACCAGGCGGGCGCCAGCACGCGCAGTGTCCTTGTTTCCCCGTTTGGGGCCAGGGGGCAAGCGCAGGCGCGGAGTACCGAGGCATCAGGCAAAGGTTTCCATATTGGGGCAACAAGACCAAGACTAGAAGGACGGCAGGACGGAGGTCACTATGGAGCCCAAGACAGTGTCACCACCAGAGCCTTTGGCAGGCGAAGACCACCTTTTGTCAGGATAACTTGTACTAGCTGTCCCCTTTCGAATTGGCCGTTGTTGGCTCCCTTCCCACTCAATATTTAGGGAGAGTACTAGGGCCTATATAAGTAGAACTAGCCACCATAGTAAAAGAGGGAGAAGAGAGAAAAAGAGAGAGCACAAGGTGACGAGAGACAAGTGAGGATCGACCTGATCACGAGTCCACCAAGCACAAGAACACCTCAACCTCAGGAGGTTGTTCTTCCCCTTGTAGCTATTCTTCATCAGCCTAAGAGGCAATCCACCACCACCACACTGGAGTCGGGTATTACACCACAACGGTGGCCCGAACTAGTATAAATCTTGTGTCTTTCTGTGTTGTGAGTTCGTTGAGTTCATCTATGAGATCTTAAAGAGCTTGGGTGTGGATCAATAGGGAGAAAACCTTCGCGCGCACCCTAGTGTTCGAACCTCAAGGGTTTGCCAGAACCCGTGATCCGACAGCGGCAGACGGTGGGAAAATGCCGAGTTAGCCGAATGTCCGCCAATCTGGCGCAAAACTCGCCAACTAGGACGAGAGCCGATGCCATGCCAGTTCCACCTCCTCAAGAGGATTCGGATGACGTATCAGTCACGAATTCTAAAGTGGAGAGCGTGATGAATCACCGTCGATTGAAAGAGACTATGCGCACTCCGGCCTTTACCGAGCAAGAGTTTACCGCACTCAGCTTGGTGGATGCATATATTCAAGCCGCTCGAGATGGACTTTCCAGAGTCACTCAGTTGTTCTCGAACGATATACAGCTAAAAGTTTACGGAATTTGTGATAGTCATGTGCCAGTAGCCCTTGAGACTTGAAGCGGTGAGGTAAACCGATTTAAGGATCGATATGACCTGTAGGTTTTCAAGGAGAAAAATAACACGCTATCCCAGGAGCTAAAGGTGAATTGGACACAGCTGAATGCTGTTACTGCTGAATTGGCGGAGATGAAAAAAGCTGCAATGAGTGCATCCGAGAAGAATAAACACGAAGGGGAAAAGACAAACAATCTGAAGAGATAGAGAGCTTAAAGGCTCAGCTCTCGGCCGTTCAGAAAGAAAATGAGAAGCTGAAGGGCGGTATATTCGGTATGTCTTCCCTCCATTGTTAAACCCCCATAGGGGCTCATGTTTAGTCCATAGTTTAGAACGTCATCACTTTGTTGCTTTACAGGCTTGTTAACTAGTCGCCTAGAGGAAGAGGTATCCAGATTTCAAGGCGACGTGCTGAAGGAACTGTCCGTGGTACATGCTCGGGCCCGGAAGGCCATGAGGAGTATGGTGAAGGCATTATGGCCATCTGATACCCCTCCACAAAGTATGGAAGGATTGGCAAACTTATTCAAAGGTTCCCAGCGCCGGTTTGAGCTATGGAAGACATCCGCCTGCCGTGAAGGCGCACGAGAAGCCTGGACCATGGTGAAGACACGTTTCACCAAGCTGGATCCAAATCATATGGCCCAAGTGGGACCACAGGGACCAGACGCGAAAGAAATTCCAGTGAATTTAGTGTATGACCAAGTAATGATAGTTGTGAAGTATTCACAGGAAGACTATAGGTTAGACAGTCTTATAGATGGAATAGATAAGGAATAGGTGTTTGATTTAATGTATTCATGTACGTTATGATCAACCCATACCTTCATCCGAACATGTGAAAAGTTTTGTCATTGCAAGGTTTCGGCCTTAACCTCCGAACCAAAATGGTGGAGTGTTTCCGGATAATATTTGAAAAGAAGCATTCATTATGTCCGGAAACTAGGCAACCCAGACATTGTGCTCGAATGGAAAAAAAGTTTAGTTCGGTATGTATGTTATATTACATATGTAAGAAACGTCTTCCAAGGAAAATAGTTCTGTTAAGGGTTCCTTTCCTTGGGCTGGCATGCTGTAATTATGCGTGCCACGGTGTTGGAGTGATTACAATAACATAACCATCTGTCGTTTGATTGCCGACCACTTATTCTCTTAAGAACGCTAGCTTTCGGCTTCACCCGTCTGAGGTACATGTCTGGTGACTCGGTTGTAACAATCGTAGAGGTGCTCCCTTTACGCCCAAGCCAAACAATCGGGAACGTAGGGCATAAACACAGGAGCAAGGCAACCCAACTTGGCAAAAACTTAAGTCATAGAGGTGCATATAATGGCAAAAAAGGATGTACAAGAACAAATGACACATATATTGTGAGCTCCAGGCTCGGGATAATAATAAGCTTTGGTTAAAGAAGCCCCCAATCATGGTGGGGTATATACATTTAAGGATGGGTACCCCTCAAGTTTCAGCTTATCTGAACACATCCTGGGAATCGTATAAAAACAAGAAAACAAAATTAAGAGAAAGAGAATAAAAGGAATAAGAAAGAAGTATGGGCGAACTTTATGCGTAGAATCTTCGGAGCCGAGCAGCGTTCCGTGGATTCAGCTCTAGGCGATTATCCGATGCATCGCGAAGGCGGTAGGCTCCTCCTGTGAGAACTTCATCTATAATGAAGGGACCCTCCCATTTTGGTTTGAGATTGTCCTTCTTCTCTTGGAGGCGTAAAATGAGTTCACCAACATTATAAGTCTTGGTCCGCACTTCTCTGCTTTGGTATCTCTGAGCCTGTTGCTGATAGAACGCGGAACGGGCTTTTGCGATATCGCGCTCCTCCTCCAGGCCATCTAGATCGTCCTGACGATCGAGCTTGGCTTCTCTCTCTTCATACATGAGCACTTGATGTGAGTCATGAATAATATCGCAGGGCAAAACAGCCTCTGCGCCGTACACCATGAAAAAGGGGGTTTATCCGATCGGGCGATTGGGCGTGGTCCGCAGTCCCCAGAGTACGGAATCAAGTTCCTCTACCCAGAGTTATCTGACTCCCGTAGGGATCACATTAGTATGGGTTTGATGCCGCTCATTAACAGGCCATTAGCCCGTTCGACCTGACCGTTTGTTAGAGGGTGATATACGGAGGCTTAATCGAGTTTGATGCCCAGGTTAACACACCAATTTTTCACCTCATCGGCTCTGAAGTTAGAGCCATTGTCAGTAATGATGCTCTGCGGGACACCATAACGGTGTACAACATCGGATATAAAGTCGATCACCGGCCCAACTGCAGTCGTTTCTACTGGTTTGGCCTCTATCCACTTAGTGAATTTATTCACCATAACCAACAAATATTTCTTCTTGTGGCTTCCCCCTTTAAGGGGTCCGACCATATCTAGCCCCCAGACCGCAAAAGGCCAAGTAATGGGGATTGATTTTAGGGCGGTGGGTGGCATATGACTTTGATTGGCGAAAAGTTGGCATCTGACACAACGCTGTACAAGGGCATGTGCATCTTCTCGGGTTGTGTGCCGGAAGAAACCTATATGGAAGGCCTTACTTACGAGAGCCCGAGCTGCGGCGTGATGGCCACCGAGACCAGCATGTATTTTGGCCAAGTGCTGTTGTCCCTCCTCTTCGGAGATACATCTTTGAAGAACTCCAGTAGTACTTTTCTTGTAGAGTTCTCCTTCATGAACTTTGTAGGCTTTCGAGCGACAAACTATGCGACGGGCCTCATTCTGGTCATCAGGGAGCTCCCGCCTATTAAGGTTGGCAAGGAAGGGTTCGGTCCATGGGGAAATGAAAGCCATGATTACATGGGCAGGAGGTGTCATTTCGGTGCCCAAGCCCCCGATGATATCTGAGTTGTGTTCGGCATCTGGGGGTATGATCGGCTCCAGACAAGTATTGCCGCTCTCGTCCTGCCATACCACGGATGGCTTGAAGAGCCTTTCCACAAAGGTGTTAGGTGGGACGGGGTCGCGTTTAGCGCCCATTCAAGCAAGGATGTTTGGTGCCTGATTACTGTCTCGAGCAACGTGATGAAACTCGAGCCCCTCAAACCGAGCTGATATTTTGAGTACGGCGTTGCGGTATTCCACTATCTTTGGATCTTTTGCATCAAATTCTCCATTTATTTGGGATATTGCAAGGTTTGAATCCCCACGCACTTCGAGGCGTTGTATGTCCATAGAAATAGCCATTCAGAGACCATGAAGTAGTGCCTCATATTCGGTCACGTTGTTGGAGTCCGTATACATGATTTGTATTACGTAACGGATTGTGTCCCTTGTAGGGGATGTTAGGATGACACCACCCCCAAACTGGCTAACATTTTAGATCCGTCGTAGTACATCACCTAGTTGGAGTATGTGATGTATTCTTTAGGGAGTTCGGCTTCTATCCACTAGGCGACAAAATTGTCCAACACCTGAGATTTAATAGCTCGGCGTGGCTTGTATGTTATTTCAAATGGTAAGAGCTCGATGGCCCATTTGGCAATGCGGCCGATGGTGTCCCAATTGTTTATGATGTCATTGAGTGGTACTTCGGACGCCACCGTGATCGAACACTCTTGAAAGTAGTGTCGCAGCTTCCGGGATGCCATGAAGACCGCATATGCTATTTTTTGGTAGTGTGGGTATCGATATTTGCATGGTGTAAGGACCATCGATACATAGTACACTAGTTTCTGGAGTGGGAATTTGTGTCCCTCTTCCTCTCGTTTGACTACGAGTACCGCACTCACCACCTAGTGAGTTGTAGATATGTAGAGCAACATAGGTTCGCCAACGCTTGGGGCAGCTTGGATTGGGTTGCTTTCTAATAAAGTCTTTATTGCTTCCAATCCGGCTGTAGCCGCATCCGTCCATTCAAAGTGGTCGGTGTGTCGGAGCACTCGATAAAGTGGTAGTGCATTTTATCCTAATCTAGAGATAAAGCGGCTGAAGGCTGCCACGCACCCAGCTAATTTTTGGACCTGCTTTAAGTCTGGTGGCATTGCCAATTGTGAGAAGGCTTGGATTTTGGCTGGGTTCGCTTCGATTCCTCTATTGGAAACAATGAACCTGAGTAGTTTTCGGGTTGGGACATCGAAAACACATTTTTCCAGATTGAGCCGTATGTCATATGTTCGGAGGTTGTCGAATGTGAGGCGTAGATCGTCCACCAATGATTCGACGTGTTTAGTCTTGATGACTACATCATCTATGTATGCCTCCACCGTCTTGCCAATTTGCTTTTCCAGGCATGTATGGATCATGCGTTGGTAAGTGGCGCCAGCGTTTTTGAGTCCGAAAGGCATAGTGTTGAAGAAGAAAGGCCCATACGGGGTAATGAACGCCATTACAGCCTGGTCAGACTCCTTCATCTTAATTTGATGGTATCCAGAGTATGCGTCGAGGAAACACAGTGAGTCGTGTCCTGCGGTCGCGTCGATGATTTGGTAAATGCGGGGCAGTGGGAAGGGGTCCTTAGGGCAAGCCTTATTGAGGTCCTTGAAATCGACACAAAGGCGCCATGATTTATCCTTCTTCGGCACCATGACCAGGTTTGCTAGCCAGTCGGGTGTTTGATCTCTCTGATGAACACGACTTCAAGTAGCTTGTCTAGCTCCTCCCCCTTAGCTTGTCATTTGGGTCCGGAAAATCGTCATAAAGTTTGCTTGACTGGTTTGAACCCCTTTATTATGTTGACGCTGTGTTCGGCCAATCTGCATGGGATTCCTGGCATATCCGAAGGATGCCAGGCAAAGATGTCCCAATTCTCGCACAGGAATGCTCGCAAGGCGGCGTCGACCATCGGATCCAGGTGTGCTCCAATGGAGGCTGTCTTATTAGGATCCGTACGATGAACTTGAAATTTGACTATTTCGTCTGCTGGCTTGAAAGAAGTGGACCTAGGTCTCTTATCAAGGATTACATCGTCTTTGTCCACTGTGGAACGAAGAGTGGTTATCTCCTCGACCGCGAGGGCCTCGGATAGTGCCTCGAGAGCCAAGGATGCTATTTTGTTTTCGGCGTAGAGTGCTATATCCGGATCACTCATGACAGTGATAACTCCGTTGGGCCCTGGCATTTTGATCTTCATGTACCCGTAATGGGGTATGGCTTGAAAACGTGTGAATGTGTCCCGCCCCAACATGGCATGATACCCGATGTTGAAAGGTGCCATGTGGAAGAGCAACTCTTCGGACCTATTGTTCTCCGGTGTGCCGAATACAACATCAACTTTAATTTTACCTGAGCATCGTGCTTCTCGATTGGGGATAATGCCTCGAAAGGTTGTACTGATTTGCTCGATGCGGCTCTTATCCATTTGCATTTTGTTGAGCGTGTCTTCATAGATGAGGTTTAGTCCGCTGACGTTGTCCATGAGCACTTTAGTGAGCCAAAAGCCATCCATAATTTGATTTAAGACCAAGGCGGCTGGTGCTCGGATTGATCGGGCCCTTGGTTCGTCATTGGCGGTAAAAATTATTGCCATATCGACTTCGGCGAGGTCGTGGAGCACCCTTTTATGCCGATTATTTGAAGAAAATGTTTCGAAGACCGTAAAGATATCGAGAGCGTCATCCTCCGAAGAGTACTTCAGTGGAGTAATGTTGGTGAGGATGGCCTTGCCGCTCTTAGCCACTTGTCGGAGTACCCAACATGCCCGAAGGCTATGTGTTGGTTCGGTATTCGGCGTAGTGTGTATCTGACAGGGTTTGTCAAGCAATTCGTCAAGGACAGTTCTATGTCCCGTGAAGGATTTAATTTTCTTGTCAATCAGATGATGATTGGGTGACCCGTAGGGGTGCATCCTCTTTTCCCATCCGGTGGGCTGCTTAAAGGCAGGAGGATCCCATCGGGCTGTCTGGGCTTTCCTGGCACTTTCCATTGCACAGTACTTTTGTACTATGTGTGCCAAATCTGCCAAGTGTAGTATGCGGCGACGGTTGAGGGCATTGAGGATTCCATTGTCCGCGCAGTTGCGGTAAAAAGGTAAGACCGCGTCATCGTTGCAGCAATCTTTAATCTCCGAGTTTGAAGAATCTCCGAGGTCACTAGTCTAGGATCCGGAGGGTCCTGGTGACCCTCGGGCTCGACGCCTGATTCTGTGTTCGGAGGACATCCGGTCTCTTCTCGAAGATGAGTATCCAGCACGCAGGGCTCGGAAATCCGAACATAGCTTGTTCTTAACTTAGGGGGAGCAGTATTCTTAGCTTGTTCCTCCACGAATGCTACCAGATGGGTGATCATCGGGGACTTGATTTCCCTCTGATATGGTTTAAGCCCAACCCGATCATAGTCTGTTGCGACCCCCAGGGCAACAATGTGATCTAGCTGTTCGTTCAAGGATGAGACATCTGTTGGATCCATCTTTTTAGTGTGTTCAAGGCTGATGCGGGGATGATGCTTGACGATTGCGGGGGCTGCCTTTGGCTCAACGGCCAAGTGGGTGCCCATGGTGAAACCGCCAAGCTGTAGGACCTGACCTGGAGCTAGGGCCCTTCCAGAGGTGATGTTGTCATTAATGACAAGGTGAGCCATCGATCCTGCCCTCGACGACACAAAGGAACTCTCAACGAAAGCACCAATGTCGGTGTCAAAACCGGCCGATCTCGGGTAGGGGTCCCGAACTATGCGTCCGAGGATCGAAGGTAACAGGAGACAAAGAGGACACGATGTTTACCCAGGTTCGGGCCCTCTCGATGGAGGTAAAACCCTACTTCTTACTTGATTGTCTTCGATGAGTATAGGGATTACAAGAGTTGATCTACCTCGAGATCATAATGGCTAAACCCTGGATGTCTAGCCTATGTAAATTCTGATAGCCTCTATAGACTAAACCCTCCGGTTTATATAGACACCGGAAGGGCCTAGGGTCGTATGGAGTCGGTTTACAGAGGAAGGAAACTATACATCCGGATGCCAATCTTACCATCCACGCAAAGGAGAGCCCTATCCAGACAGGGGGGAAAGCAATCTACCTTGCATCTTCACGGCCCATTAGTCCGGCCCATATCACACAGTCCAGACACCCAAGGACCCCTTTATCCAGGACTCCCTTAGTGACTGCCTCCTACATCGCCTATTACGGACAGGAGGGGGCATAACAGATGTGGCAAGAGTGATGGCAAGTAGCGAGCAACATCGGGTCAGTGGGGGCTCATGAGGATAGGGCGAGTTGGGTGATGGTGCTACCGGAGAACGGCGGGAACCAGTGATTATAGGCGGAAGGTAGGTGAACCAGTGTGTCGCGAGAAACACGATGGTCATCGCGGTCATCGGAATTCAGTGCATAAGCAGGCATGGCTTAGCGCGCCAGCTTGCCGTGGAAAACTAGTAAAACTTGAATTATGATTGTGTCGTCCCATCCTGTCCGTGCCGGGTCGCACGTCGGCATGACGGAAAACTGAGTGCGCTCGATTCATCCAGATGAGGTACGTGCGTGATCCGCTGGTTATTCGCGTAGGATTGAGTCGGTCGGATAGTGTACGTGTAGGATCGCAATAGCTGATGAACGTTCGCTAGGAGATAAGGCATTTGCGAACGTTTTTGCTGGCATTTTCTTCAGATTCGCCTGTCATTTTGTTTAGAACAACATGTTAGTTTCTTCAGAGGTAGGCATTTTTATTCCAAAAACTAGCACCTTCGGATCTTGCGTCGCAACTAAAACTGCCAGGAGCGTATTAGTAGGCTAGCTAGTGATCGATCAATAACTTGTAAACACTGAGCAAACAGAAATAAGGAACTGCTAGTAACTTCTAAACAATGAGAACACAAAAATAAGGATCATGTTGTGCACAGTAGTAAGAGCCAATCCGTTCAAAATGTTCACACAAGACTAACAGGCCTGACATTGTAATATGTTCACATTAGTATCCCAAATTCACAACCAACTAGTACGATTCCCATACATAAGATCAACATGTTAATGCATCTCAATGATTCACAGATCATATACAAATATGTAGCTCTGAAAGCAAAGATCTAGAAGAAACATATGTTCTTCCTACTAACACGGATGCTTCTCTGGGCCAACATTCAGTACTGAGTGAAAGACAAATTTGTTTGTGAAGTCTACAATTCCTCTTTCAAACATAAGTGGTTTCACCAACAGCTGGAACCATGAGAATGAACCACATATGATGGAGGAACATCCACTGCAATATTATTTGGTCTTCTCTCGATCACACGGCGAGACTATTTTCATAGTACAAACTCTAACTTAGGCAAAATGATGCCCATTGTATAATCAGATCAAAGCAATGAAGCACCTAGTGTTGGCCCATAAATAGCACAGTACTACTTTTGTGCAGTCCATGAAGTGACTATCCAATCTTTCTATGTCTATTTTCAAATGGCACTGCATGTAGTGACTATACTATTCTCTTGTGCAGTTCCACCAAAATTGCGGTCACTTTGTTTGTTTGCCAAATAGCAACGGCCAGACATTTGTCTGCACAAATATCAAGTAGCTATTAAACATATACCCCACCTTGTATTTTCGGTTTAAACACTTCTCTTCCGCTTAGCATCTTTGATGTTTTGCACTGGAGAATTTGATAATGTCATGTTTTGCCCTGGAAAATTTCATACTTAATTGATTTGCTGGTGCAGAGCACAAATATAGCGCCTATTCTTCATCAGACCAAGGATATCCATGTCTGCAGTGATGGAAGAGGTGAAATCGATACAACCAAAATTGAGCATCCAATCACTGAATCATGTCCTGCACCTCCAATATAGGTCCACCCTGCCAATATATTCATATGCAAACCACTAATATTACTATATAATGACAGTACAAAAGACTAGCAAGATAGTAGCAAATCATGTACCTTCATAGTGAACAGCTCATAGTGCCACCAATTGGATATAACGGTTTGGAAGAAAACATGCTCCTACTGTTGAACCATTTGGACTTTTTGTGCATTTCAACTAAAATCGAGCATCCCTGGTTGCACAGATATTGGAAGTGTGATTACTATAAAAGTGGCACTAGTTGAAGCATAGACTCACAAATATAAGCATTCCAATTTCTTAATGAGAAAAGGTAGCAAGACTGTTTCTAACGACCTGTTTGAAGGAGTAAATAAGGCAACAGTGGCTGATATCAGGAAGGCATACATAGTATTTTCTGAAAAAAATGAACCATTCCTGACCTTTCTTCTTCTTTTAAGCATATTTTGTGCAGTTCAACTAAAATAAAATGCCATCATCGCCTTGACAATTTAGTGACACTGTACAAAAATAAATGACTTATATACCATTACATCATGATGCCAGGTAAGT
This sequence comes from Triticum dicoccoides, assembly GCF_002162155.2. NCBI lineage: Eukaryota > Viridiplantae > Streptophyta > Magnoliopsida > Poales > Poaceae > Triticum > Triticum dicoccoides. The sequence continues at coordinate 249,106,314 of NC_041388.1, forward strand.
AATCGACAGACATTAGCGACAAACATACAAACCTCCTCCGATAACATAATGAACATTAATTTTAACAAAGGTGTGACTAGCTTTACCGGCATAATTTGAGTGAACTCTACCCCCTCTGTTCCTTAATATAAGACGTTTTCGCAGTTCAATTTAAAGTACCCAAACGTCTAGTATATAGAAACACAGGTAGTAGTTTTCTTGAGCACATATCTGGGAAAGCTTGCCACACTTTATATATGTCCATACGCTAATGCAACACCATTTGAATAGTACAAATATACACTAATCCAGTGGCTAGTGCAACAATAGAGTAGTTTTTTATTACAGGATACAGTATAATGGTTTTACTAAACAGATTTCCATAAGCTAGCACTGGAATTTTTCTATCATCATTGACAGTACAAAATGTAAAGGTAACAAGTTTCAACATACGTATACTAGCTGTGCAATAGCATTAAACCAAATACAAAAGTCTGAAGGTAACTAGCATTATTAACTAATGATAGTATATTTTTTGCAAACCATGTACCTTTAAGGTAAATATCATTTCGAACTCGAGGGGACCTCAAAATTTCTATCACAATCTTGATAATTGATCTTTGATCGAACAAATCAAGAGAATAGTCGGAGGAGGAGGAGGTGCCCATTCTTGACCTTTCCTCTCCTCTTCATAATTTTTGTGCAGTTTTAACCAAAATAAAATGACATCAGCACCTTGGCATTTTGGTGACACTGTACAAAAAAATTGACTTATCTCATGAAAGGGAGGTATGTAATCTATAAGGATTAACAGTGCAAAATCTGAAGGTAGTAACAAGTTTCATCGTTGGTATATTGGTTCTGCAACAACATTAGAATGCCTTAGCTGAAAAATCTTTAAGACATCCACAATCAATAGCTAACCCTGAAATAATCCAGTGCCATTAAATGGCATTGCTTAAATTTATCGGTCGCACTAGACTGAGTGCAGCATAGTGGCATCACTTTAGCAGTAGCATTGCTTGACTTTACCGGTGGAATTATACTAACAGCAAAAAAGAGGCAATAAGAGCATGGGAGGCCCATTCGGACAGTGGGCGCACCAGTACAATGTACCTCCACAGATGCATAGAGTGGTGAGGGAGGTATGGTTGCCCAGAGCAACAAATATCCATGCAACATATGTGGATTACATCCCATTTTTGTTCTGTTTATCCACCTTTTTCCTATGTGAGGACAACAAACCGATCGACCTGGTCATTCTCTATTGTGTTGTCATGCCTTTCTACCCTTTTTCAACCAAGAGACACGAGACTCGTTCCTTAGCTACTGATTTTCCCCTTTTCAACCTAGATGCAAGTTCCATACCTAGTCTCTTCGACGGTACTTTCTCCCTTCCTTTCCTTATTCAACCCAGACATGGATTAGTCTCCATGAAGTAGGGTTTCCTTTAATAGTGCAAATTAAGGTTTTTGTCTACGTGACCAGCGGAGCAGAGGATAGCAAATTGGGGATATGGTGGAGTGGAAAAAGATCCACATGCAGCGACGTGGCAGATGGGGCAATAGAACAAGGGTATGGTTAAAAAAGAGGTAGCATGCCTGAGGGTCGGCGGGAAGTGGCTTCACTCATGGTCGTCGTCCTCCACACACACTATGGGTGCGAGCTTGGGGCGGAGGCCATTGTCGGTGTCAAAACCAGCGGATCTCGGGTAGGGGGTGATACGTCTTCAACGTATCTATAATTTTTTATTGTTCCATGCTATAATATTATCAACCTTGGATGTTTTATATGCATTTATATGCTATTTTATATGATTTTTGGGACTAACCTATTAACCTAGAGCCCAGTGCGAGTTTCTATTTTTTCCTTGTTTTTAAGTATCGCAGAAAAGGAAAACGAAACGGAGTCCAATTGACCCGAAATTTCACGGAGATCATTTTTGGACCAGAAGAAGCCCACGGAGTACCGGATATGGGCCAGAAGAGTCCCGAGGCCACCACGAGGGTGGGGGGCGTGCCCTACCCCCCTGGGCGCGTCCCCCTACCTTGTGGCCGCCTCGGAGACCCCCCCTGACTTGTTCCCCGATGCCAAAACCTCATACATATACCCAAACTTCCAGAACATAACCTAGATCGGGAGTTCCCCCGCTGCAAGCCTCTGCAGCCACTAAAACCAATCTAGACCCATTCCGGCATCCTGCCGGAGGGGGGAATCCCTCTCCGGTGGCCATATTCATCATCCCGGCGCCTCCATGATGAGGAAGGAGTAGTTCACCCTCGGGGCTCAGGGTATGTACCAATAGCTATGTGTTTGATCTCTCTCTCTCTCTCTCTCTCTCTCGTGTTCTTGATTCGGCACGATCTTGATGTATCGCGAGCTTTGCTATTATAGTTGGATCTTATGATGTTTCTCCCCCTCTACTCTCTTGTAATGGATTGAGTTTCCCCTTTGAAGTTATCTTATCGGGCTGAGTCTTTAAGGATTTGAGATCACTTGATGTATGTCTTGCATGTGCTTATCTGTGGTGACAATGGGATATCATGTGATCCACTTGATGTATGTTTTGGTGATCAACTTGCGAGTTTCGTGACCTCGTGGACTTATGCATAGGGGTTGGCACACGTCTTCTTCTTGACTATTCGATAGAAACTTTGGGGCACTCTTTGAAGTTCTTTGTGTTGGTTGAATAGATGAATCTGAGATTGTGTGATGCATATCGTATAATCATACCCAGGGATACTTGAGGTGACATTGGTGTATCTAGGTGACATTAGGGTTTTGGCTGATTTGTGTCTTAAGGTGTTATTCTAGTACGAACTCTATGATAGATTGAACGGAAGTAATAGCTTCATGTTATTTTACTACAGACTCTTGAATAGATCGATCAGGAAGGATAACTTTGAGGTGGGTTCGTACCCTACAATAATCTCTTCGTTTGTTCTCAGCTATTAGTGACTTTGGAGTGACTCTTTGTTGCATGTTGAGGGGTAGTTATATGATCCAATATGTTATTATTGTTGAGAGAACTTGCACTAGTGAAAGTATGAACCCTAGGCCTTGTTTCCTAGCATTTTAATACCGTTTGTGCTCACTTTTATCACTTGCTACCTTGCTGTTTTTATATTTTAAGATTACAAAAACCTATATCTACCATCCATATTGCACTTGTATCACCATCTCTTCGCCGAACTAGTGCACCTATACAATTTACCATTGTATTGGGTGTGTTGGGGACACAAGAGACTCTTTGTTATTTGGTTGCAGGGTTGTTTGAGAGAGAGCATCTTCATCCTACGCCTCCCACGGATTGATAAACCTTAGGTCATCCACTTGAGGGAAATTTGCTGCTATCCTCCAAACCTCTGCACTTGGAGGCCCAACAATGTCTACAAGAAGAAGGTTGTGTAGTAGACATCAAGCTCTTTTCTGGCGCCGTTGCCGGGGAGGTTAGCGCTTGAAGGTATATCTTTAGATCTTGCAATCGAATCTTTTTGTTTCTAGTTTTATCACTAGTTTGGTCTATAAAATAAAATTACAAAAAATGGAATTGAGGGTACCTCATATGCTTCATCTTTTTAATGTCTTTCATGAGAATAAGGATTCCGACAATTGTGCTCAAGTGCTAGAAGAAGAAATCTATAAAATGTTTGGCACTAAATCTTTGTATGATGAGCATGATTGCAATGTTGTTAGTATGAATTCCTTAAATACCCATGATGCTAATGATATGCAAAGCCACAAGCTTGGGGATGCTATGTTTGATGAAGATGATACTTTTTGTCCCCCAAGTTTTGATGAGCAAATTTATTTTGATGATAGCATGCCTCCTATTTATGATGATTATATTGATGAAAGTGGGTTCGGAAGAGTGTCAACTTTATGAAGTAATGATCCCACTATTTTGGAGGGTGTTGAATCATATTGTGATAATTGTGAAAGTGGATTTGGAGAGGTCATGACTTTATTTAGTGATGAATCCACTATTTTGGAAGAGGTTCCAATTGATTATGAGAACAAAGTTGCTATCTATGATGATTATTGTGATGACATGTATGATATAAATAACAATGATAACAATGAAACTTGTCATCTTGATTTTAATTTTCAATTGGATTATGCCTCACGTGATAGTTATTTTTTTGAGTTTGCTCCCACTACTATTGATGAGAAGAAATTTGCTTATGTGGAGAGTAATACAAATTCTATGCTTGTAGATCATGAAAATAATGCTTTATGTGATGGTTATATTGTTGAATTCATTCATGATGTTACTGAAAATTATTATGAGGGAGGAATATATGCTTGTAGGAATTGCAATAATATCAAGTTTCCCCTCTATGTGTCGAAAATCTTGAAGTTATCCTTGTTTACCTTCCTATGCAAGTTGATTCTTGTTCCCAAAAGTTGTTTGCTCACAAAATCCCTATGCATAGGAAGAGGGTTAGACTTAAATGTGCTAGTCATATTCTTCATGATGCTCTCTTTATGTTTCAATTCTTATCTTTTATGAGAGCATCATTGAAATCATCATGCCTAGCTAGGGGCGTTAAACGATAGCGCTTGTTGGGAGGCAACCCAATTTTAGTTTTGTTCTTTGCTTTTTGCTCCTATTTAGTAATAAATAATTCATCTAGCCTCTGTTTAGATGTTATTTTATGTTTTAGTTAGTGTTTGTTCCAAGTAGAACCTTTCAGAAGACATGGGTGAAGTCTTTGCGATCTTGTTGTAAAAAACAGAAACTTTTGCGCTCACCAGATTAGCTGCCATTTTTTACTGAAGAGTGCGTTTAGGTTGTTTTTTTGCAGATGATAATAGACAAATTACTCAGGTCCACCAATTTATTTCATAATTTTTGGAGTGACATAAGTATTCGAAAACTCCATATTGCTACAGACTGTTCTGTTTTTGACAGATTCTGTTTTCTATGTGTAGTTTGCTTATTTTGATTAATGTATGAGTAGTATCAGATGGTATGAACCATAGAGAAGTTGGAATACAGTAGATATTACACCAATATGAATTTAGAATGAGTTCACAACAGTACCTAAGTGGTGATTTATTTTCTTATACTAACGGAGCTTACGAGTTTTCTGTTAAGTTTTGTGTTGTGGAGTTTTCATGTTTTGGGTAAAGATTCGATGGACTATGGAATAAGGAGTGGCAAGAGCCTAAGCTTGGGGATTACCAAGGCACCCCAAGGTAATATTCAAGGACAACCAAGAGCCTAAGCTTGGGGATGCCCCAGATGGCATCCCCTCTTTCGTCTTCATTCATCGGTAACTTTACTTGGAGCTATATTTTTACCCACCACATGACATGTGTTTTGCTTGGAGCATCATTTTATTTTATTTTTCTTTGCTTTCTGTTTGAATAAAATACCAATATATGAAATTCTTAAATGTTAGAGAGTCTTCACATAGTTACATAATTATTCAACTACTCACCGTGCTTCACTTATATCTTTTGGAGTAGTTTGTCATTTGCTCTAGTGCTTCACTTATATTATTTTGAGAGTCTTTAGAACAGCATGGTAGTTTGCTTTGGTTATGAAACTAGTCCTAATATGATGGGCATCCAAGATGGGTATAATAAAAACTTTCATATAAAGTGCATTGGGTACTATGAGAAGTTTGATACTTGATGATTGTTTTGAGATATGAAGATGATGATATTAGAGTCATGCTAGTGAGTAGTTGTGAATTTGAGAAATACTTGTGTTAAAGTTTGTGATTCCCGTAGCATGCACGTATGGTGAACCGTTATGTGATGAAGTCGGAGAATGATTTATATATTGATTGTCTTCCTTATGAGTGTCGGTCGGGGACGAGAGATGGTCTTTCCTACCAATCTATCTCCCTAGGAGCATGCGCGTAGTACTTCGTTTTGATAACTAATAGATTTTTGCAATAAGCATGTGAGTTCTTTATGACTAATGTTGAGTCCATGGATTATATGCACTCTCACCCTTCCACCATTGCTAGCCTCTCTAGTACCGTGCAGCTTTCGCCGGTACCATAAACCCATAATTTACCTTCCTCAAAACAGCCACCATACCTACCTATTATGGCATTTCCATAGACATTACGAGATATATTGCCATGCAACTTTCCACCGTTCCATTTGTTATGACACGCTTCATCATTGTCATATTGCCTTGCATGATCATGTAGTTGACATCGTATTTGTGGCAAAGCCACCGTTAATAATTCTTTCATACATGTCACTCTTGATCCATTGCACATCCTGGTACACCGCCGGAGGCATTCACATAGAGTCATATTTTGTTCTAAGTATCGAGTTGTAATTCTTGAGTTGTAAGTAAATAAAAGTGTGATGATCATCATTATTAGAGCATTGTCCCAGTGAGGAAAGGATGATGGAGACTATGATTCCCCCACAAGTCGGGATGAGACTCCGGATGAAAAAAAGAAAGAAAAAAGGACATAAAAAGAGAAGGCCCCAAAAAAGAGAGAACAAGAGAGAAGGGGTAATGCTACTATCCTTTTACCACACTTGTGCTTCAAAGTAGCACCATGATCTTCATGATAGAGAGTCTGCTATGTTGTCACTTTCATATACTAGTGGGAATCTTTCATTATAGACCTTGGCTTGTATATTCCAGTGATGGGCTTCCTCAAAATGCCCTAGGTTTTCATGAGCAAGCGAGTTGGATGCACACCCACTTAGTTTCTTTTTGAGCTTTCATACACTTATAGCTCTAGTGCATCCGTTGCATGGCAATCCCTACTCACTCACATTGATATCTATTGATGGGCATGTCCATAGCCCGTTGATACGCCTAGTTGATGTGAGACTATCGTCTCCTTTTTGTCTTCTCCGCAACCAGCATTCTATTCCACCTATAGTGCTATGTCCATGGCTCACGCTCATGTATTGTGTGAAGATTGAAAAAGTTTGAGAACATCAAAAATATGAAACAATTTCTTGGCTTGTCATCGGGGTTGTGCATGATTTAAATATTTTGTGTGATGAAGATAGAGCATAGCCAGACTATATAATTTTGTAGGGATAGCATTCTTTGGCCATGTTATTTTGAGAAGACATGATCACTTTGTTAGTATGCTTGAAGTATTATTATTTTTATGTCAATATTAAACTTTTGTCTTGAATCTTATGCATCTGAATATTCATGCCACAATAAATAAGATTACATAGATAAATATGTTTGGTAGCATTCCACATCAAAAGTTCTGTTTTTATCATTTACCTACTCGAGGACGAGCAGGAATTAAGCTTGGGGATGCTTGATACGTCTCCAACGTATCTATAATTTTTTATTGTTCCATGCTAGTATATTATCAACCTTGGATGTTTTATATGCATCTGTATGCTATTTTACACGATTTTTGGGACTAACCTATTAACCTAGAGCCCAGTGCCAATGCCAGTTTCTGTTTTTTCCCTTGTTTTGAGTATCGCAGAAAAGGAAAACCAAACGGAGTCCAGTTGACCTGAAATTTCACGGAGATCAGTTTTGGACCAGAAGAAGCCCACAGAGTACCGCAGATGGGCTAGAAGAGTCCCGAGGCCACCACAAGGGTGGGGGCGCGCCCTACCCCTGGGCGCGCCCCTACCTCGTGGCCACCTCGGAGACCCCCCTGACTTGTTCCCGACGCCAAAACCTCTTATATATACCCAAACTTCCAGAACATAACCTAGATCGGGAGATCCGCCACCGCAAGCCTCTGTAGCCACCGAAAACCAATCTAGACCCGTTCTGGCACCCTGCCGGAGGGGGGAATCCCTCTCTGGTGGCCATCTTCACCATCTCGGCGTTCTCCATGATGAGGAGGGAGTAGTTCACCCTCGGGGTTGAGGGTATGTACCAGTAGCTATGTGTTTGATCTCTCTCTCTCTCTCTCTCCTGTTCTTGATTCGACACGATCTTGATGTATCACAAGCTTTGCTATTATAGTTGGATCTTATGATGTTTCTCCCCCTCTACTCTCTTGTAATGGATTGAATTTCCCCTTTGAATTTATCTTATCTGATTGAGTATTTAAGGATTTGAGAACACTTGATTTATGTCTTGCATGTGCTTATCTGTGGTGACAATGGGATATCACATGATCCACTTGATGTATGTTTTGGTGATCAACTTGCGAGTTCCGTGACCTCGTGAACTTATGCATAGGGGTTGGTGTTGGGGAACGTAGCAGAAAACAAAAATTTTCCTACGGTTTCACCAAGATCCATCTGTGAGTTCATCTAGCAACGAGTGATAGGATGCATCTACATACCTTTGTAGATCACGAGCGGAAGCGTTCAAAGAACGGGGATGAGGTAGTCGAACACGACGTGATCCAAATCACCGGAGATCCTAGCACCGAACGGACGGCACCTCCGCGTTAAACACACGTACGGAACAGCCACGTCTCCTCCTTCTTGATCCAGCAAGGGGGAAGGAGAGGTTGAGGGAGATGGCAGCAGCAGCAGCACGACGGCGTGGTGTTGATGGAGCTGCAGTACTCCGGCAGGGCTTCGCCAAGCACTATGGAGGAGGAGGTGTTGGAGAGGGAGAAGGAGGCAACCAAAGGCGTGGATGAAAAGCCCTCCTTCCCCCACTATATATAGGAGGGCCAAGGGGGGGGGGGCGCCGGCCCTAGGAGATTCAATCTCCTAGGGGGTGGCGGCCAAGGGAGGTTTCCCTCCCCCCAAGGCACCTAGGAGGTGCCTTCCACTAGTGGGACTCTTCCCTTTTGTGAACCCTAGGCTCATGGGCCTCTTGGGGCTGGTGCCCTTGGCCCATGTAGGCCAAGGCGCACCCCCTACAGCCCATGTGGCCCCCCGGGGCAGGTGGACCCACCCGGTGGACCCCCGGGACCCTTCCGGTGGTCCCGGTACAATACCGATGACCCCGAAACTTGTCCCGATGGCTGAAACAGGACTTCCCATATATAAATCTTTACCTCCGGACCATTCCGGAACTCCTCATGACGTCCGGGATCTCATCCGGGACTCCGAACAACATTCGGGTTACTGCATATACATATCCCTACAACCCTAGCGTCACTGAACCTTAAGTGTGTAGACCCTACGGGTTCGGGAGACATGTAGACATGACCGAGATCGCTCTCCGGTCAATAACCAACAGCAGGATCTGGATACCCATGTTGGCTCCCACATGCTCCTCGATGATCTCATCGGATGAACCACGATGTCGAGGATTCAAGCAACCCCGCATACAATTCCCTTCGTCAATCGGTATGTTACTTGCCCAATACCTCGTTCAATCTCGTTACCGGCAAGTCACTTTACTCGTACCGTAATGCATGATCCCGTGATCAGACACTTGGTCACTTTGAGCTCATTATGATGATGCATTACCGAGTGGGCCCAGTGATACCTCTCCGTCATACGGAGTGACAAATCCCAGTCTTGATCCGTGTCAACCCAACAGACACTTTCGGAGATACCCGTAGTATACCTTTATAGTCACCCAGTTACGTTGTGACATTTGGTACACCCAAAGCACTCCTACGGTATCCGGGAGTTACACGATCTCATGATCTAAGGAAAAGATACTTGACATTGGAAAACTCTAGCAAACGAACTACACGATCTTATGCTATGTTTAGGATTGGGTCTTGTCCATCACATCATTCTCCTAATGATGTGATCTCTTTATCAATGACATCCAATGTCCATAGTCAGGAAACCATGACTATCTGTTGATCAACGAGCTAGTCAACTAGAGGCTTACTAGGGACATGTTGGTGTCTGTTATTCACACATGTATTACGATTTCCGGATAACACAATTATAGCATGAATAAAGACAATTATCATGAACAAGGAAATATAATAATAATGCTTTTATTATTGCCTCTAGGGCATATTTCCAACAGTCTCCCACTTGCACTAGAGTCAATAATCTAGTTACATTGCGATGAATCAAACACCCATGGAATTCTGGTGTTGATCATGTTTTGCCCTAGGGAGAGGTTTAGTCAACGGATCTGCTACATTCAGGTCCGTATGTACTTTACGAATCTATATGTCTCCATCTTGAACATTTTCACGAATGGAGTTGAAGCGACGCTTGATGTGCCTTGTCTTCTTGTGAAACCTGGGCTCCTTGGCAAGTGCAATAGCTCCAGTGTTGTCACAGAAGAGTTTGATTGGCCCCGACGCATTGGGTATGACTCCTAGGTCGGTGATGAACTCCTTCACCCATATTGCTTCATGTGCTGCCTCCGAGGCTGCCATGTACTCCGCTTCACATGTAGATCCCGCCACGACGCTCTGCTTGCAACTACACCAGCTTACTGCCCCACCATTCAAAATATACACGTATTCGGTTTGTGACTTAGAGTCATCCAGATCTGTGTCGAAGCTAGCGTCGACGTAACCCTTTACGACGAGCTCTTCGTCACCTCCATAAACGAGAAACATTTCCTTAGTCCTTTTCAGGTACTTCAGGATATTCTTGACCGTTGTCTAGTGTTCCTTGCCGGGATCACTTTGGTACCTTCCTACCAAACTTACGGCAAGGTTTACATCAGGTCTAGTACACAGCATGGCATACATAATAGATCCTATGGCTGAAGCATAGGGGATGACACTCATCTCTTCTTTATCTTTTGCCGTGGTCGGACATTGAGCTGAGCTCAATTTCATACCTTGCAAAACAGGCAAGAACCCTTTCTTGGACTGATCCATTTTGAACTTCTTCAAAATCTTATCAAGGTATGTGCTTTGTGAAAGACCTATGAGGCGTCTCGATCTATCCCTATAGATCTTGATGCCTAATATATAAGCAGCTTCTCCAAGGTCCTTCATTGAAAAACTCTTATTCAAGTAGGCCTTAATGTTGTCCAAAAGTTCTATATCATTTCCCATCAAAAGTATGTCATCTACATATAATATGAGAAATGCTACGGAGCTCCCACTCACTTTCTTGTAAACGCAGGCTTCTCCATAAGTCTGCATAAACCCAAACGCTTTGATCATCTCATCAAAGCGAATGTTCCAACTCCGAGATGCTTGCACCAGCCCATAAATCGAGCGTTGGAGCTTGCACACCTTGTTAGCATTCTTAGGATCGACAAAACCTTCCGGCTGTATCATATACAATTCTTCCTTAAGGAAACCATTAAGGAATGCCGTTTTGACATCCATTTGCCATATTTCATAATCGTAGAATGCGGAAATTGCTAACATGATTCGAACGGACTTCAGCTTCGCTACCGGTGAGAAAGTCTCATCGTAGTCAACCCCTTGAACTTGTCGATAACCCTTAGCGACAAGCCGAGCTTTATAGATGGTCACATTACCATCCGCGTCTGTCTTCTTCTTAAAGATCCATTTATTTTCTGTGGCTCGCCGTTCAACGGGCAAGTCAGTCAAAGTCAATACTTCGTTTTCATACATGGATCCTATCTCAGATTTCATGGCTTCTAGCCATTTGTCGGAATCCGGGCCCGCCATCAGATCTTCATAGTTCGAAGGTTCACCATTGTCCAACAACATGATTTCCAAGACAGGGTTGCCATACCACTCTGGTGCGGAACGTGTCCTTGTGGACCTTTGAATTTCAGTAGGAGCTTGATCAGAAGTATCTTGATCATCATCAATAACTTCCTCTCTAGTTGGTGCAGGCACCTCAGGAACATTTTCTTGAGTTGTGCCATTTTCCGGTTCAATAGGTAACACTTCATCAAGTTCTACTTTCCTCCCACTTACTTCTTTCGAGAGAAACTCTTTCTCTAGAAAGAATCCATTCTTGGCAACAAAGATCTTGCCTTCGGATATGAGGTAGAAGGTATACTCAACAGTTTCTTTAGGGTATCCTATGAAGACGCATTTTTCCGACTTGGGTTCGAGCTTTTCAGGTTGAAGTTTCTTGACATAAGCATCGCACCCCCAAACTTTTAGAAACGACAGCTTAGGTTTCTTCCCAAACCATAATTCAAACGGTGTCGTCTCAACGGATTTCGACGGAGCCCTATTTAAAGTGAATGCGGCAGTTTCTAAAGCATAGCCCCAAAAAGATAGTGGTAAATCGGTAAGAGACATCATAGATCGCACCATATCTAATAGAGTGCGATTACGATGTTCGGACACACCATTATGCTGAGGTGTTCCAGGCAGCGTGAGTTGTGAAACTATTCCACATTTCCTTAAGTGTTGCCAAATTCGTGACTCAAGTATTCTCCTCCACGATCTGATCGTAGAAACTTGATTTTCCTGTCACATTGATTCTCAACCTCACTCTGGAATTCCTTGAACTTTTCAAAGGTTTCAGACATGTGTTTCATTAAGTAGATATACCCATATCTACTCAAATCATCAGTGAGGGTGAGAACATAACGATAGCCACCGCGAGCCTCAACACTCATTGGACCGCACACATCAGTATGTATGATTTCCAATAAGTTGGTTGCTCGCTCCATTGTTCCTGAGAACGGAGTCTTGGTCATTTTACCCATGAGGCATGGTTCGCACGTGTCAAATGATTCATAATCAAGAGACTCTAAAAGTCCATCTGCATGGAGATTCTTCATGCGTTTGACACCTATGTGACCAAGGCGGCAGTGCCACAAGTATGTGGGACTATCATTATTAACCTTACATCTTTTGGTACTCACACTATGAATATGTGTAGCATTACGCTCGAGATTCATTAAGAATAAACCATTCACCATAGGAGCATGACCATAAAACATATCTCTCATATAAATGGAACAACCATTATTCTCGGATTTAAATGAGTAGCCATCTCGAATTAAATGAGATGCCGATACAATGTTCATGCTCAAAGCTGGCACTAAATAACAATTATTAAGTTTAAAACTAATCCCGAAGGTAAATATAGAGGTAGCATGCCGACGGCGATCACATTGACCTTGGAACCATTCCCGACGCGCATCGTCACCTCGTCCTTTGTCAGTCTCCGCTTATTCCGCAGCCCCTGCTTTGAGTTACAAATGTGAGCTACTGCACCGGTATCAAATACCCAGGAGCTACTACGGGTACTAGTAAGGTACACATCAATTACGTGTATATCATATATACCTTTTGTTTTGCCGGCCTTCTTGTCCGCTAAATATTTGGGGCAGTTCCGCTTCCAGTGACCACTTCCCTTGCAATAAAAGCACTCAGTCTCGGGCTTGGGTCCATTCTTTGGCTTCTTCCCAGCAGCTTGCTTGCCGGGTGCGGCAACTCCTTTGCCGTCCTTCTTGAAGTTCTTTTTACCCTTGCCCTTCTTGAACTTAGTGGTTTTATTCACCATCAACACTTGATGTTCCTTCTTGACTTCTACCTCCGCTGATTTCAGCATAGCAAATACTTCAGGAATGGTCTTTTCCATCCCCTGCATATTGAAGTTCATCACAAAGCTCTTGTAGCTCGGTGGAAGCGACTGGAGGATTCTGTCAATGACCACGTCATACGGGAGATTAACTCCCAGCTGAGTCAAGCGGTTATGTAACCCAGACATAGTGAGTATGTGCTCACTGACAGAACTATTTTCCTCCATCTTACAGCTGAAGAACTTGTCGGAGACCTCATATCTCTCGATTCGGGCATGAGCTTGAAAAACCATTTTCAGCTCTTCGAACATATCATATGCTCCATGTCTCTCAAAACGCTTTTGGAGCACCGGCTCTAAGCTGTAAAGCATGCCGCACTGAACGAGGGAGTAGTCATCAACACGTGTCTGCCAAGCGTTCATAACGTCTTGGTTCTGTGGGACGGGTGGATCACCTAGCGGTGCTTGTAGGACATAATCTTTCTTGGCAGCTATGAGGATGATCCTCAGGTTCCGGACCCAGTCCGTATACTTGCTGCCATCGTCTTTCAGCTTGGTTTTCTCTAGGCACACGTTGAAGTTGAGGACTACGTTGGCCATTTGATCTACAAGACATATTGCAAAGATTTTTAGACTAAGTTCATGATAATAAAGTTCATCTAATCAAATTATTCAATGAACTCCCACTTAGATAGACATCCCTCTGCTAGTCATCTAAGCATAATATGATCCGAGTCAACTAGGCCGTGTCCGATCATCACGTGAGATGGACTAGTCAACGTCGGTGAACATCTTCATGTTGATCGTATCTTCTATACGACTCATGCTCGACCTTTCGGTCTTCTATGTTCCGAGGCCATGTCTATACACATGCTAGGCTCGTCAAGTCAATCTAAGTGTTTTGCATATGTAAATCTGTCTTGCACCCGTTGTATGTGAATGTAAGAATCAAACACCCGATCATCAGGTGGTGCATTGAAACATCGAACTGTCGCAACGGTGCACAGTTAGGGGGAACACTTTCTTGAAATTATTATGAGGGATCATCTTATTTACTACCGTCGTTCTAAGTAAACAAGATGCAAAACATGATAAACATCAAATGCAATCAAATAATAATAGTGACATGATATGGCCAATATCACATAGCTCCTTTGATCTCCATCTTGGGGCTCCATGATCATCTTGTCACCGGCATGACACCATGATCTCCATCATCATGATCTCCATCATCGTGTCTCCATGAAGTTGCTTGCCAACTATTACTTCTAGTACTATGGCTAACACGTTTAGCAATAAAGTAAAGTAATTTACATGGCGTTTCTCAATGACACGCAGGTCATTCAAAAAATAAAGACAACTCCTATGGCTCCTGTCGGTTGTCATACTCATCGACATGCAAGTCGTGATTCCTATTACAATAGCATGAACATCTCATACATCACATATAGATCATTCATCATACATCACAACTTTGGCCATATCATATCACAAAGCACTTGCTGCAAAAACAAGTTAGACGTCCTCTAATTGTTGTTGCAAGTTTTACGTGGCTGGAGTAGGGTTCTAGCAAGAACGTTTTCTTACCTACGTGAAAGCCACAATGTGATTTGTCAACTTCTATTTACCCTTCATAAGGACCCTTTTCATCGAATCCGCTCCAACTAAAGTAGGAGAGACAGACACCCGCCAGCCACCTTATGCAACTAGTGCATGTTAGTCGGTGGAACCGGTCTCACGTAAGCGTACGTGTAAGGTTGGTCCGGGCCGCTTCATCCCACAATACCATTGAAGCAAGATAAGACTAGTAACGGCAAGAAAGTTGACAACATCTACGCCCACAACAAATTGTGTTCTACTCACGCAAGAAGAACTACGCATAGACCTAGCTCATGATGCCACTGTTGGGGAACGTAGCAGAAAACAAAAATTTTCCTATGGTTTCACCAAGATCCATCTATGAGTTCATCTAGCAATGAGTGATCGGATGCATCTACATACCTTTGTAGATCGCGAGCGGAAGCGTTCAAAGAACGGGGATGAGGTAGTCGAACACGACGTGATCCAAATCACCGGAGATCCTAGCACCGAACGGACGGCACCTCCGCGTTCAACACACGTACGGAACAGCCACGTCTCCTCCTTCTTGATCCAGCAAGGGGGAAGGAGAGGTTGAGGGAGATGGCACCAGCAACAGCACGACGGCGTGGTGTTGATGGAGCTGCAGTACTCCGGCAGGGCTTCGCCAAGCACTATGGAGGAGGAGGTGTTGGAGAGGGAGAAGGAGGCAACCAAAGGCATGGATGAAAAGCCCTCCTTCCCCCACTATATATAGGAGGGCCAAGGGGGGGGCGCCGGCCCTGGGAGATCCAATCTCCTAGGGGGTGGCGGCCAAGGGAGGTTTCCCTCCCCCCCAAGGCACCTAGGAGGTGCCTTCCACTAGTGGGACTCTTCCCTTTTGTGAACCCTAGGCACATGGGCCTCTTGGGGCTGGTGCCCTTGGCCCATGTAGGCCAAGGCGCACCCCCTACAGACCATGTGGCCCCCCGGGGCAGGTGGACCCACCCGGTGGACCCCCGGGACCCTTCCGGTGGTCCCGGTACAATACCGATGACCCCGAAACTTGTCCCGATGGCTGAAACAGGACTTCCCATATAAATCTTTACCTCCGGACCATTCCGGAACTCCTCGTGATGTCCGGGATCTCATCCGGGACTCCGAACAACATTCGGGTTACTGCATATACATATCCCTACAACCCTAGCATCACCGAACCTTAAGTGTGTAGACCCTACGGGTTCGGGAGACATGTAGACATGACCGAGATCGCTCTCCGGTCAATAACCAACAGCGGGATCTGGATACCCATGTTGGCTCCCACATGCTCCTCGATGATCTCATCGGATGAACCACGATGTCGAGGATTCAAGCAACCCCGCATACAATTCCCTTCGTCAATCGGTATGTTACTTGCCCGAGATCCGATCGTCGGTATCCCAATACCTCGTTCAATCTCGTTACCGGCAAGTCACTTTACTCGTACCGTAATGCATGATCCCGTGATCAGACACTTGGTCACTTTGAGCTCATTATGATGATGCATTACCGAGTGGGCCCAGTGATACCTCTCCGTCATACGGAGTGACAAATCCCAGTCTTGATCCGTGTCAACCCAACAGACACTTTCAGAGATACCCGTAGTATACCTTTATAGTCACCTAGTTACGTTGTGACGTTTGGTACACCCAAAGCACTCCTACGGTATCAGGGAGTTACACGATCTCATGGTCTAAGGAAAAGATACTTGACATTGGAAAACTCTAGCAAACGAACTACACGATCTTATGCTATGTTTAGGATTGGGTCTTGTCCATCACATCATTCTCCTAATGATGTGATCTCGTTATCAATGACATCCAATGTCCATAGTCAGGAAACCATGACTATCTGTGATCAACGAGCTAGTCAACTATAGGCTTACTAGGGACATGTTGGTGTCTGTTATTCACACATGTATTACGATTTCCGGATAACACAATTATAGCATGAATAAAGACAATTATCATGAACAAGGAAATATAATAATAATGCTTTTATTATTGCCTCTAGGGCATATTTCCAATAGTTGGCACACGTTTTCATCTTGACTCTCCGGTACAACTTTGGGGCACTCTTTGAAGTTCTTTGTGTTGGTTGAATAGATGAATCTAAGATTGTGTGATGCATATCGTATAATCATACCCACGGATACTTGAGGTGACATTGGAGTATCTAGGTGACATTAGGGTTTTGGTTGATTTGTGTCTTAATGTGTTATTCTAGTACGAACTCTAGGATAGATTGAACGGAAAGAATAGCTTCATGTTATTTGCTACCTCTTCAGCACTGCGTTGGTTTTCCCTTGAAGAGGAAAGGGTGATGCAGCAAAGTAGCGTCAGTATTTCCCTCAGTTTTTGAGAACCAAGGTATCAATCCAGTAGGGGGCCACACGCAAGTCCCTCGTACCTACACAAACAAATAAGAACCTCGCAACCAATGCGATAAAGGGGTTGTCAATCCCTTCACGGTCACTTACGAGAGTGAGATCTGATAGAGATAATAATGATAAGATAAATATTTTTGGTATTTTTATGATATAGATTGAAAGTAAAGATTGCAAAGTAAAAATACATTGGAAACTTATATGATGGAGAATAGACCCGGGGGCCATAGGTTTCACTAGTGGATTCTCTCAAGATAGAATAAGTATTATGGTGGGTGAATGAATTATTGTCGAGAAATTGATAGAAAAGCAAATAATTATGAGAATATCTAGGCATGATCATGTATATAGGCATCATGTCCGTGACAAGTAGACCGTCTGCTGCCTGCATCTACTACAATTACTCCGCACATCGACCGCTATCCAGCATGCATCTAGAGTATTAAGTTCATAAGAACAGAGTAACGCCTTAGGTAAGATGACATGATGTAGAGGGATAAACTCAAGCAATATGATATAAACCCCATCTTTTTATCCTCGATGGCAACAACACAATACGTGTCGTTTACCTTTCAGTCACTGGGATCGAGCACCGCAAGATTGAACCCAAAGCTAAGCACTTCTCCCATTGCAAGAAAGATCAATCTAGTAGGCCACCAAACTGATAATTTGAAGAGACTTGCAAAGATAACCAATCATGCATAAAATATTTCAGAGAAGAATCAAATATTGTTCATAGATAGACTTGATCATAAACCCACAATTCATCGGATCTCGACAAACACACCGCAAAAAGAGTTACATCGAATAGATCTCCAAGAAGATCAAGGAGAACTTTGTATTGAGAATAAAAGAAAGAGAAGAAGCCATCTAGCTACTAACTATGGACCCGAAGGTCTGAAGTAAACTACTCACACATCATCGGAGGGGCCATGGAGTTGATGTAGAGGCCCTCCATGATCAATGCCCCCTCTGGTGGAGCTCCGGAAAAGGCCCCAAGATGGGATCTCTTGGGTACATAAGGTTGCGGCAGTGGAAATAGGGTTTCATGGTGCTCCTGGATGTTTTCGGGGTATGTGAACATATATAGGAGGAAGAAGTAGGTCGGTTGAGCCATGAGGGGTCCACAAGGGGGGAGGGCGCGCCCCCTGTCTTGTGGACTCCTCATCCATTTCTTAACGTCCACTCCATGTCCTCTGGATCATGTTTGTTCCAAAAATCACGCTCCCGAAGGTTTCATTCCGTTTGGACTCCGTTTGATATTCTATTTCTGCGAAACACTGAAATAGGCAAAAAAACAACAATTTGCACTGGGCCTTGGGTTAATAGGTTAGTCCCCAAAATAATTAAAAGTTTAAATAAATCCCATTAACATCCAAAACAGATAATATAATAGCATGGAACAATCAAAAATTATAGATACGTTGGAGACATATCAAGCATCCCCAAGCTTAATTCCTGCTCGTCCTCGAGAAGGTAAATGATAAAAACAGAATTTTTGATGTGGAATGCTTTCTAGCATGTTCTTCAATGTATTTTTCTCTATTGTGGCATGAACGTTCAGATCCGAAAGATTCAAGGTAAAAGTTTATTGTTGACATAAAAATAGTAATACTCCAAGTATGCTAATCAAGCAATTATGTCTTATCAAAGTACCATAGCCAAAGAAAACTTATCCCTACAAAATCATATAGTTTGGCCATGCTTCATTTTCGTCACACAAAATGCTCCCATCATGCACAACCCCGATGACAAGCCAAGCAATTGTTTCATACTTAGCCTTTTCAAACTCTTTCAACTTTTACGTAATATATTAGCACGAGCCATGGACATAGCACTATGGGTGGAATTGAATATGATGATTGAGGTTGTGTGAGAAGACAAAAAGGGATAAAGTCTCACATTGACGCGGCTAATCAATGGGTTTGGAGATGCCCACTGATTGATGTCAATGCAAGGAGTAGGGATTGCCATGCAACGGATGCACTAGAGCTATAAATATATGAAAGCTCATCAAAGAAACTAAGTGGGTGTGCATCCAACTTGCTTGCTCACGAAGACCTAGGGCATTTGAGGAAGCCCATCATTGGAATATACAAGCCAAGTTCTATAATGAAAAATTCCCACTAGTATATGAAAGTGACAATATAAGAGAATCTCTATCATGAAGATCATGGTGCTACTTTGAAGCACAAGTGTGTAAAAAGGATATTAACATTGTGCCTTTTCTCTTTTTTTTTGTTTGGGCCTTTTTTATGGCCTCTTTTTTATTTATTTTTGTCCAAAGTCTCATCCCGACTTGTGGGGTAATCATAGTCTCCATCATCCTTTCCTCACATGGGACAATGCTCTAATGATGATCATCACACTTTTATTTACTTACAACTCAAGAATTACAAGTCAATACTTAGAATAAAATATGACTCTATGTGAATGGCTCCGACGGTGTACCGGGATTGCGGTGAATCAAGAGTGACATTTATGAAAAATTTGAGCATGGTGGCTTTGCCACAAATTAGATGTCAACTACATGATCATGCAAAGCAATATGACAATGATGATGCATGTCATAATAAATGGAACGGTGGAAAGTTGCATGGCAATAT
The DNA here is from genome assembly GCF_002162155.2 of Triticum dicoccoides. NCBI lineage: Eukaryota > Viridiplantae > Streptophyta > Magnoliopsida > Poales > Poaceae > Triticum > Triticum dicoccoides. The sequence goes on from NC_041388.1 coordinate 249,126,156, forward strand.
ATCTCGGAATGGCTATGAAAATGCCATAATAGGTAGGTATGGTGGTTGTTTGGAGGAAGATATAAGGAGGCTTATGTGTGATAGAGCGTATCATATCACGGGGTTTGGATGCACCGGCAAAGTTTGCACCAACTCTCAAGGTGAGAAAGGGCAATGCACGGTACCGAAGAGGCTAGCAATGATGGAAGGGTGAGAGTGCGTATAATCCATGGACTCAACATTAGTCATAAAGAACTCACATACTTATTGCAAAAATCTACAAGTCATCAAAACCAAGCACTACGCGGATGCTCCTAGGGGGATAGATTGGTAGGAAAAGACCATCGCTCGTCCCCGACCACCACTCATAAGGAAAGCAATGAAAGAACTCCCCATGCTTCAAATTTGTCACACAATGTTTACCATAAGTGCATGCTACGGGACTTGCCAACTTTAACACAAGTATTCATCAATTTCACAACTACTCAACTAGCACATCTCTAATATTACCACCTTTATATCTGAAAACAACTATCAAGCATCCAACTTCTCTTAGCATTTAAAATTTATAACCGAACTGAATTACCATGCTGTTCTAAAGGACTCTCAAAATGATATAAGTTAGGCATGAGAGATCAATTATTTCTATAAAATAGAACCACCGCCGTGCTCTAAAAGATATAAGCGAAGCACTAGAGCAAAAATTATCCAACTCAAAAGATATAAGTGAAGCACATAGAGTATTCTAATTAATTCTAATTCATGTGTGTCTCTCACAAAAGGTATGTACATCAAGGATGATTGTGGTAAACTAAAAAGCAAAGACTCAATTCATACAAGACGCTCCAAGCAAAACACATATCATGTGGCGAATAAAAATATAGCTCCAAGTAAAGTTACCGATGGACGAAGACGAAAGAGGGGATGCCTTCCGGGGCATCCCCAAGCTTAGGATTTTGGTTTTCCTTGGATTTTACCTTGGTGTGCCGTGGTCATCCAAAAGCTTAGGCTCTTGCCACTCCTTGTTCGATAATCCATCAAATCTTTACCCAAAACTTGAAAACTTCACAACACAAAATTTAAAAGGAAATCTCGTGAGCTCCGTTAGTAAAAGAAAACAAACCACAAATTCAAGGTACTGTAATGAACTCATTCTTTATTTATATTGGTGTTAAACCTACTGTATTCCAACTTTTCTATGGTTTATAAACTCTATTACTAGCCATAGATTCATCAAAATAAGCAAACAACACACGGAAAACAGAATCTGTCAAACACAGAACAGTCTGTAGTAATCTGTAGGTTTCGAATACTTATGGAACCCCAAAAATTCTAAAATAAATGTCTGGACGTGAGTAATTTATCTATTAATCATCTTCAAAAAGAATTAACTAAATATCACTCTCCAATAAAAAATGGCAGCAAATCTCGTGAGGGCTAAAGTTTCTGTTTTTTAAAGCAAGATCGCAAAGACTTTCCCCAAGTCTTCCCAAAGGTTCTACTTGGCACAAACACTAATTAAAAGAATAAAACCACATCTAAACAAAGGCTAGATGAATTATTTATTAATAAACAGAATCAAAAAGCAAGAAACAAAAATAAAATTGGGTTGCCTCCCAACAAGCGCTATCGTTTAACGCCCCTAGCTAGGCATAAAAGCAAGGATAAATCTAGGTATTATCTTGAGGCATCGTGACGAGCAAGCAATCCAACACACAAGCAAACAAGAAACAAGCAAAAAGAGACAAACTGGAAAAGAGAAGGAAAACGGAAAAAGAGGGCGAATAAAACGGCAAGGGTGAAGTGGGGGAGAGGAAAACGAGAGGCAAATGGCAAATAATGTAATGTGAGGGGTAAGAGATTGTGATGGTACTTGGTATGTCTTGACTTGTGCGTAGACTCCCCGGCAACGGTGCCAGAAATCCTTCTTGCTACCTCTGGAGCACTGGTTGGTTTTCCCTTGAAGAGGAAAGGGTGATGCAGCAAAGTAGCATAAGTATTTCCCTCAATTTTTGAGAACCAAGGTATCAATCCAGTAGGAGGCCACACGCAAGTCCCTCGTACCTACACAAACAAATAAGAACCTCGCAACCAACGCGATAAAGGGGTTGTCAATCCCTTCAAGGTCACTTACGAGAGTGAGATCTGATAGAGATAATAATGATAAGATAAATATTTTTGGTATTTTTATGATATAGATTGAAAGTAAAGATTGCAAAGTAAAAAATAGATTGGAAACTTATATGATGGAGAATAGACCCGGGGGCATAGGTTTCACTAGTGGCTTCTCTCAAGATAGCATAAGTATTATGGTGGGAGAACGAATTACTGTTGAGCAATTGATAGAAAAGCGAATAATTATGAGGATATCTAGGCATGATCTTGTATATTGGCATCACGTCCGTGACAAGTAGACCGACTCCTGCCTGCATCTACTACTATTACTCCACACATCGACCGCTGTCCAGCATGCATCTAGAGTATTAAGTTCATAAGAACAGAGTAACGCCTTAGGTAAGATGACATGATGTAGAGGGATAAACTCAAGCAATATGATATAAACTCCATCTTTTTATCCTCGATGGCAACAATACAATACGTGTCGTTTCCCTTTCTGTCACTGGGATCGAGCACCGCAAGATTGAACCCAAAGCTAAGCACTTCTCCCATTGCAAGAAAGATCAATCTAGTAGGCCAAACCAAACTGATAATTCGAAGAGACTTGCAAAGGTAACCAATCATGCATAGAAGATTTCAGAGAAGAATCAAATATTGTTCATAGATAGACTTGATCATGAACCCACATTTCATCGGATCTCGACAAACACACCGCAGAAAGAGTTACATAGAATAGATCTCCAAGAAGATCGAGGAGAACTTTGTATTAAGATTCAAAGAGAGAGAAGAAGCCATCTAGCTACTAACTATGGACCCGAAGGTCTGAAGTAAACTACTCACACATCATCGGAGGGGCCATGGAGTTGATGTAGAGGCCCTCCGTGACCAATGCCCCCTCCGGCGGAGCTCCAGAAAAGGCCCCAAGATGGGATATCTGGGGTATAGAAGGTTGCGGCGGTGGAAATAGGGTTTCGTGGTGCTCCTGGATGTTCTCGGGGTATGTGAACATGTATAGGAGGAAGAAGTAGGTCGGTTGAGCCACGAGGGGGAGAGCGCGCCCAGGAGGTAGGCGCACCCCCTGCCTCGTGGACTCCTCGTCCTTTTCTTGACGTCCACTCCAAGTCCTCTGGATCACGTTTGTTCCAAAAATCACGCTCTCGAAGGTTTCATTCCGTTTGGACTCCGCTTGATATTCTTTTTCTGCGAAACACTGAAATAGGAAAAAAAACAGTAATTTGCACTAGCCCTTGGGCTAGTAGGTTAGTCCCAAAAATAATATAAAAGTGTAAAATAAAGCCCATTAACATCCAAAGCAGATAATATAATATGATGGAACAATCAAAAATTATAGATACGTTGGAGACGTATCATTATTTTACTACGGACTCTTGAATATATCGATCAGAAAGGATAACTTTGAGGTGGTTTCGTACCCTACAATAATCTCTTCGTTTGTTCTCAGCTATTAGTGACTTTTGAGTGACTCTTTGTTGCATGTTGAGGGATAGTTATATGATCCAATAATGTTATTATTGTTGAGAGAACTTGCACTAGTGCAAGTATGAACCCTAGGCCTTGTTTCCTAGCATTGCAATACCATTTGTGCTCACTTTTATCACTTGCTACCTTGCTGTTTTTATATTTTCAGATTGCAAAAACATATATCTACCATCCATATTGCACTTGTATCACCATCTCTTCGCCGAACTAGTGCACCTATACAATTTACCATTGTATTGGGTGTGTTGGGGACACAAGAGACTCTTTCTTATTTGGTTGCAGGGTTGTTTGAGAGAGACCATCTTCATCCTACGCCTCCCATGGATTGATAAACCTTAGGTCGTCCACTTGAGGGAAATTTGCTGCTATCCTACAAACCTTTGCACTTGGAGGCCCAACAACATCTATAAGAAGAAGGTTGTGTAGTAGACATTAGGGGTTCCCGAACTGTGCATCTAAGGTTGATGGTAACAGGAGACAGGGGACATGAAGTTTTACCCAGGTTCATGCCCTCTTGATGTAGGTAATACCCTACGTCCTGCTTGATTGATATTGATGAGTATGGGGGTTACAAGAGTTGATCTACCACGAGATCGTAATGGATAAAACCCTAGAAGTCTAGCATGTATGATTATGATTGCCTCTACGGACTAAACCCTCCGGTTTATATAGACATCGGAGGGGACTAGGGTTGTACAAAGTCAGTAACAGAGAAAGGAATCTTCATATCTGAACGCCAGGCTTGCCATCCACGCCAAGGAGAGTCCCATCCGGACACGGGAGGGAGTCTTCTATCTTGTATCTTCATAGCCCATTAGTCCGGCCCATGTCACACAGGCCGGATGCCCGAGGACCCCTTAATCCAGGACTCCCTTTGTAGCCCCTAAACCAGGCTTCAATGACGAGGTGTCCGGCCCGCGGATTTTCTTCAGCATTGCAAGACGGGCTCCTCCTCCGAATACTCCAAAATAGCTCTCGAACAGAGAACGTGCCCGGCTCTGTAAAACAAACACCACATATATCCATAGAGAGTATAATATTTTATGAGTCTGGTCCACTGACAACTTTTGTAGAGTGACATCATGTCATAGCCCGGTCATTATTTCAAACCGTTTTTAGCCTCCTGCTCCATGTTTCAAGATGCGGTTTTATTGGCACGTCTTGTCAAAGCAAAGACCGTGTCCCCTTATTGAGGGATTCTCATCAATACGGGCGTGGGTAACCCAACCACGCTGCCTGCACGACCCTTGGGGAATAGGCGAGTTTTAAGGCAAGTGGGGAGGTTCTTGATATTCACTGCCTTTGTAAAGGGAAAAGGATTCGCCTCTTTCACCCACGCCCTCTTCCTCTATGCCCTTCCATTCTTGAGCTCCAGTGCCCAAACTTCCATCCTTTCCGCTTCCAAGAAGCACTCCAGCCATGTCCGGATCTGGAGCACAAGGCAAGTGGATGGTTTCCTCCGTCAAGGAGAAGGACATCACCAGGCTCCGGGAGGCTGGGTACCTAGCCAAGGAAATCGCCCACCGGCTTCCGGCAAAGGGACAGATTGTCCCCACCCCAGAGCCCCATGAGAGGGTCGTGTTCATTCCCCACTTTGTCCTCGGGTTGGGATTTCCTCTCCACCCATTCGTCCACGGGCTCATGTTCTACTACAGGCTGGATTTCTACGATCTGTCCCCCAACTCCTTCCTCAATATCTCGGCATTTATTGTCGTGTGCGAGGCCTTGCTCCATATCCCACCCCACTTCGGACTATGGTTGAAGATCTTCAATGTGAAGCCGAAGGTGGTGGATGGCCAACATGCAAAGTGCGGAGGCGCCATGGTGAGCAAGCTTCCCAATGTCACATGGCCCAAAGGTACCTATGTGGAGACCGTCAAGGGGTGGCAACAACAGTGGTGCTATGTCATAGAGCCTTGCAATGCCACCTGGGTCGCGGCTCCCGAATTCTAGTCTGGCACCCCGATGCAACTCACCTCCTGGCTAGAGAAGGGCCTGGACTGGTCTTTGTCGAATGAGCTGAATGCACTCTAGATGCACATCAAGCGCATGGTGGACAAGAACGTCAAGCTTGTCAATGTGATCCAGGTGATGCTCGCTCGCCGCATCCTGTCGTGCCAAAGCTGGACTTGCCACTTGTGGGAGTTTGATCCGGCCAAGCACCATACCTTGCAACAGTTCTTCGGCTCTATGCATGAAGACATCTGGAAGGTGCTCTTCAAGGACAACGAGACGTGGCCGGCGACGGCCGAGGACCGCGGGCACGACCTGGCCCATCCCGCTAGTGCGGTAAGTTTTATGTATTTCAAGGTGTACCCTTTACTTGCATACTCAAGGAAGATGTATAAACTTCCCTATTTGTTTTTTCAAGGCTGGACAAAGAAGGCGGAGAGGATTCAATGTCCGGCTCCGTTGCTTGAAGAACCATCTATCCCACTTCTGACGAAGATGCTGGTTCCGGCGGCCTATCAAGCGCCGGAGAAGAAGGCCAAGGGGACCAGGGGTGGTCTTCGCCATAAGGGCACTTCGAACATGACGTCCGAAGACGCCGACACCCACTCCCCTCCCGCCACTGACGATGAGGAAGAGGAGGAAAGTGATTCTCCCCTGAGGGGGAATGAATAAAAGGGCGGCCTCCACGCATGTGGAGGCAGAGGCGTCCAAGCAGGGGAAGGCCTCCGCCGCGGACAACTCCGTGTTGGACATTGAAAGTAGCTCAGAGTGGCGCCCCAGGGGTAAGCCCCTGGCCGAATCGTAAGTACTCAAAGACGCACACAAATATCCAGCTTATTTACTTCGTAGTTTTAACACATTGAATCATGCACTTGCAGTCCGGCTCGTTCCGACCTCGAGCGATCCTCATCATCGGGAAACTCGCTGGATCCGAAGGTAATGGACAGCGGGTCCCTTCCGGCGGCCTCCTCTCCCAGGACTATGGAAGACGCTGAAGTTTTGTCCCAAAGGACACTCCCTGCTCAGGGGGAGGCACAAGAGGCCATCACGGTGGCGCCAGAGGATAACACCTGGGCCGCCGGACACATGGGGGAGCAGATCCCCATGGAGACTGGCGATGGGGGCCATCTCCAATTCGGCCCCCAGCCGAATACGATCCCGGAGACCTATACGGCTCCGGAATCCGGCAGGCATCCTCCTTCAATGGAATGAGGTGCGCCAATTCCACTGGTGAGCTCTGTCCATCCAGAGGCACCAAATACTCTATTGGAAGCACTGTGAAGTGCTTCCATTATTGAGGAACACCGTACCCTCATGGGTACGGTGGTTGAGAGGATTCAGTCCGCCAAGAGCGGACTGACTGAAGCCTGCACAAGCCTTCTAATAGGCTTTGAGATACGCGACACAATTGTATAAAAAGAATGTCACAGTATAGACAGTAGCCCTTGAGACTCTATCCGGTGTTCGGAAAGAAAAGTCGGACAGAGGATCAGGTAATTTTCGTAGGAGACTAACTAAATACGTCTTATGTGAATAAGTAGGCGTCATTGCTGGCCGCAACCTCTCATGCTGCTGAGGTCTCCGGACTAAAGCAAAGTCTGGAGCGGGCCGAGGAAGAGCTCGGCCATGTAAAAAAGCAGCTAGAAGACAAGCAAGGTATGCAATGACCTTGTGTATATCTAGAAAGGATGAATGATTTGTGCTGACCATAGTGCCATGATATTTATCAGGGGTGGCGACCGAGGTGGAGGCCCTCAAGAAGGCGCTGGCCGAGGCCGAGGAGAGAGCGGCAAAGGAACAAGCAGCCCGTGAAAAGCATGAGGCCAGGGTCGGTGAGGTCCAGCAGGAGCTCTAGGATGCCATGAAGAAATACGAGTCCTTGGAATGCCACGTTGCAGATCAAGATTCCAAACTCGCCAAGGCTCGCCAAAGCACACAAGATGCCCGGGTCGAAGCCCAAGGCGCCCTCCAGGGGATCCAAGAGGCTAGGAAAATCGCGGCGGGTATGGCCTTCATTATGCAGAGCAAATATGTGAAGAAGAGGTATCTCTTACTAACCCGGATTTGGAGTTCTCTAGGAGCGTTTGCAGATTTACTGCGCAGTGTTGCCAATGTTGCAGAGTTCTTCCGAGCCGAAGAGGGGAGTTCGACCGAGAAGCTGTTCTGGTCGCAATACCTTGCGCCAGAACATCCAGTGCCCTTTAGCGATTAGCTAAAACAGCTGGTGGAACTGCATAGGGTGGCCGAAGTAGCCATGAAGGATTTTATAATCCGGCTATGGCCTGCCGAAGTCATACCCAGCAGCTACTTCGGGCTCATGGAGCGGCTGGTCAATGCCTGCCCCGGCTTGACGTGATCAAGCGGTCGGTCTGCATCGAAGGTGCGCGGATGGCCTTCGCCCGTGTCATGATATAGTGGGCGAAGATGGACATCGTGAAGCTCACGACAGAGGGACCGCCCGCTAGCAGGGAGCACCGCACGCCGGAGCGGTATTTTGATGATTTCCTCAAGGGATCCCGCATTGTAGAGGGCCAGTACTCAAAATACATTATCTTTGAATGAGTACCTTCATGTTATCCCGCCCTGTATGATGAAAACAAGACTGATGTGTAATATAATGCTTGCTGTTTATTTTGGAATTTTACCTCCTGTGCGGCTGTTTTTATTAAATCTAAGAGTTCGCCAGTCATCGGCTTCAGCCCCCACGTATGTAGTACGGGGGTGTTCGGGATGGAATCTAAACACTCTTGATCCAAGAAATTGGTCCTTGAAGGAGGTGTTTAGTGCAACGAACCAGGTAATCGGACTATGTGGCTTTATCACCCTCACTTAGCCATAGGAGTTTGACAATAGAAATATAGGCGCAGCCCCTAGTATTTGTTAGTCCGGACTAGGGTACTGTAGACACTTGATCGGGTGAAGGCCGATCCGTCGCATAATGTGGAAAAAATCGCAAGAGATTTTAACCTCCGAAGAGCTGACCAGCTCACGCCGCATCATGACAGTCAGTTTTCGGCTTTCTCTACTGAGGTGCTCATCCGGATAAACCAGGACACAATCGCAGTAGTTCTCCCTTTACTACCCTAGCCGATAGAGCGGAACGTAAGGTAGTAAGCACAGGAGCCGGGCAACACAACTATTGACCAAAGACATGATTCGGAGCCGATGCATATAATGCTAATTTCGGGGGCCAAACTATACTATAAAAGTGTTTGGACTTGTTGCCACAATATGGGGCGCAATAAAGCCCCTGGCGAATTACGGCGTACCAAAGTGTATGGAGGCAAATAAGAATAGTGAAATAAAAATGAAGTAGTAAGCTAGTGCCACATAAGTTAAGCCGCAAACTATTTCCATTATAATTTTGAATAATACGTCAAAGTGTATTTGTACAAATAGTGCAATAAGCAACAGTGGCTATTTAACATGCCAAGACCAAGGGGGAGCTGCGTACGGGTCCTGAAAACAGGTAGAATGATCGTTAAGAAGAACATCTAGAGATTCCGCCATACGTCTGTGCTACTTGCCACCTTGGTATATCCGTCCTTCGAAAGGACCGATTATCAGGCCGTTGAGAGGGGCCTATGGAAAAGAAAACCTGAAAAGGATAAAAAGTAAGAGTATGTGTGTCCCAGGAAGGTCGAGCCGTATTGTGGACCACAGTCTGGTTATGCCTCCGTCTCTGCCCATGGTATTTTTAGTGCGTAATTATGTACGCGTGGTACGTATGCCGCCACTTGGTCGGGGCTGAGACGGAGGTCGAATTGCTAGTCTAACTCCTGACGAGCCGAACTGTCATGCTGTAGAGTAGTCCGGACTTGTTTGATAGTGTCCGGGAGCTTGGCCGCTGAATTAAAGTTCTGCCTTAAAAGGCCGCTCTGTACTTCCGCTGCCAAGGCCGCGGTGTGTTCCTCGGTACGGAGGGAGCGCTCCGTGTTTCCATTGACTATTATGACACCGCGTGGTTCGGGAATCTTGAGCTTGAGATAAGCATAGTGTGGCACCGTGTTGAATCGAGCAAATGCGATTCGTCCGAGCTGCGGAAGGGGACGATATCGAAGATTAATTCTTCGCTTCGGAAGTTGTCCGGAGATCCTAAGACGACCTCCAATGTGATTGAGCCCGAGCGACGGGCCTCTACACCTGGTATAACTCCTTTAAAGGTAGTTTTGGTGGGCTTGATCCTTGATGGATCGATGCTCATTTTGCGCACTGTATCCTGATAGAGCCGGTTGAGGCTGCTGCCATCGTCCATGAGGACTTGTGTGAGGTGGAATCCATCAATTATTGGACCGAGAACCAGTGCGGCTGAACCGCCATGGCGGATACTGGTCGGATGGTCCCTACGATCAAAAGTGATCGGGTATGACGACCATGGTTTGAATTCTGGGGCAACTGGCTTTATTGCATAGACGTCCCTGAGCGCGCGTTTGCGCTCCCTCTTAGGGATATGGGTAGTGTATATCATGTTCACCATTTTGACCTGAGGGGGAAACTTCTTCTGTCCCCCTGTGTTCGGTGGATGGGGCTCCTCGTCGTCATTCTCGCTTTGCGACCCCTTCTCCTTGTCTTCGGCATTTAACTTGCCGACCTGTTTGAAGACCCAACAACTCCGGTGGGTATGATTGGCTGGTTTATCAGGGGTGCCATGGATCTGACATGGATGATCGAGTATGCGGTCCAGGCTGGAAGGGCCCTGATTATTCCTTTTATATGGCTTCTTCCGCTGACTGGACTTGGAGCCACTGAATCCGGCATTGACCGTCGTGTCATCAGTATTGTCACCATTGTTTCGACACTTGTGCCTGTTACGTTGGGGCTTGCCATTGCTATTTCTGGCTTCCGAGGCGCCAGGTTCACCTGCATTGTTATTGCCGCGGGCTAGCCAGCTATCTTCGCCCACGCAAAAGTGGGTCATGAGTGTCGTGATGGCCGCCATAGACTTTGGCTTTTCTTGGCCGAGGTGTCGGGCGAGCCATTCGTCGTGTATGCTGTGTTTGAAGGCCGCTAGGGCTTCGGCATCCGAACAGTCAATGATTTGGTTCTTTTTAGTTAAGAACCTAGTCCATAATTTCCTTGCTGACTCTCCGGGCTGTTGGATTATGTGACTTTAGTCATCAGCATTCGGAGGTCTGACGTATGTGCCTTGGAAGTTGTCGCCGAAGGCGTCTTCTAGGTCTTCCCAGTTGCCAATAGAGTTTTCTAGAAGGCTGTTCAGCCAGTGTCGGGCTGGTCCCTTGAGTTTTAGGGGGAGGTATTTGATGGCATGAAGATCATCACCATGGGCCTTGTGAATATGGAGAATAAAGTCTTCAATCCATACCGCGAGATTTGTGGTTCCATCATATGATTCAATATTCATGGGTTTGAACCCTTCTAGGAATTCATGTTCCATTACTTCATCAGTGAAGCAGAGAGGGTGTGCGGCGCCTCTATATCGGGCCAGATCGTGACGTAGTTCGGATGGAGTCCGTCTGCGGTTTTCGGCCCGGACGTGATTGTGCTTGCCATGTTCGGCTTGATAGCCATCGTCCCGCGTCGGGGCACGCCCCCGCAATCCGTAGATTGATCTGGCCGGACCTGCTTTATTCTTCAGGTCCTGCCGTAGGTCATACGTGTATCCCCGAGCTGTTTTATCTCTGCCTTTACGGCGAGGTAGGACGAGCTGGTGTTCGGCTTGAGTTGCCGTTTTGTCCCGGCCACGTGGTGGTCGATCAGCTTTATTACGTGCTGGTGGTACGGGCTCAGGTGCCTCGTCATTGAATTGAGGTAGCAGTTTACGCTTCGGGTAAGTTTTGGTTGGGCGCTCGAGGCCGTATTCCTCTGCTGCCAGGACATCAGTCCATCTATCGTTGAGCAGATCTTGATCAGCTTGAAGCTGCTGCTGCTTCTTTTTCAGGCTCCTTGAAGTGGCTATTAGCCGTTGCTTAAAGTGCTCCTGCTTGAGAGGTTCCTCAAGCACGATAAAGTCTTCATCGCCGAGGCTCACCTCATCCTTGGAGGGTGGAAGGTAATTACTGTCCTCCGAGTATTCTTTTGCAACCTGTTCGTCAGGGCTAACTTGCCCATCCTCCTAATCGTCTTGTTCAGAGTTTTGCTCGACAGGGTTTTCTTGGTCTTCGACATCATCCGGAGTGTTGTTGTCTCTCGTGCCGGTATTGCTGTCTTTGCTGCGGCGTGATTTAGAGCGGCACCGTCCATGCTTTGGTTGTATCTCGGGAGGTTCATCCTATACTTGATTTTTCTCATTATCGTTGTCACCCTTGTTGGGTGTATCCACCATGTACACGTCATACGAAGAGGTGGCCATCCAGCGTCCGGTAAACGGCGGGTTTTCGGCTTGCTCTTCTCCGGACCGTCGATGTCTTCGCAGCCGTAATCGAGCATGTTAGTTAAGTCCTCTACTGTGGCGATGAAGTGGGTGGTGGGTGGGACGTAAAATTCCCCGCTCTCAGCCCCTAGTCCGGGCTAGGCGTAGTTCAGAGGTTGCTCCTCTGTAATTACGAGGGAACGCATCAAGTCCAGAGCCTCGCTTAACGGCGAGGTTTGTCGGGGGAGAAAAGAGTCCACAGAGCATGGCGGGAAGGGAATTCCTTGGCCGAGCTCACATGATGCTGACTCCAAGAGTTCGGAGCCAGTGTCCGGGGAAGAGTCCGGCTTTGTGATGGTTTTCGGCGACACTGCTTCCTCCAGCTCTCCAGTACTGGGCCTAACGGCCACGGATAGTCTGGCGGGTTTAGAAATCCTGTCTTCAGTCCTAGCGAGGCGCTCCAGCTCTAAGGCTGGAGCGAAGGTTGGGGTCGTGAATCCTAGGAAGATCAAGTCTCCTTGGATGTCAGCGACATAATCCAGGTTTCCGAAACTAATCTGGTGACCTGGGGCGTAGCTGTCGATCTGCTCCAGATGGCCAAGCTAGTTGGCCCGCAGTGCAAAGCCGCCGAATACGAAAATCTGTCCGAGGAGAAAAACCTCCCCTAGGGCAGCATTGTTGCAGATGATGGATGGAGCCATCGAACCTTCTGGCGGCGACACAGCGGAACTCTCAATGAAAGCACCAATGTCGGTGTCAAAACCGGCGGATCTCGGGTGGGGGGGTCCCGAACTATGCGTGTAAGGTTGATGGTAACAGGAGACAGGGGACACGAAGTTTTACCCAGGTTCAGGCCCTCTTGATGGAGGTAATACCCTACGCCCTGCTTGATTGATATTGATGAGTATGGGGGTTACAAGAGTTGATCTACCACGAGATCGTAATGGCTAAAACCCTAGAAGTCTAGAATGTATGATTATGATTGCCTCTACGGACTAAACCCTCCGGTTTACATAGACACCGGAGGGACTAGGGTTGTACAAAGTCGGTTACAAAGAAAGGAATCTTCATATCTGAACGCCAGTCTTGCCATCAACGCTAAGGAGAGTCCCATCCGGACACGGGAGAGAGTCTTCTGTCTTGTATCTTCATAGCCCATTAGTCTGACCCATGTCACACAGGCCGGACACCCGAGGACCCTTTAATCCAGGACTCCCTCAGCCATCCCGCATGGGCGCTAGGTCTGAGAGGACGGCCTTGTCGTGAGTGCGTGATCTCGCTCGCCGATTACGAGTGCGTCAATGTTGCACGTCCTTTTCTTCCCCGGCAGATCTGTGATCACCAGTAAGGAGGGAGAGAGAGGGGCATCGCCGTCTTTTTAGATCTGGAGAGAGGGTGATAGTGTGAGAAGCAAGTGGGCAACCCTTAGTAAGCAAGCGTTGAAGCTCCAGCCTATATATCTCTTTTTATACTAGTACTAGAGGTGGAGTAGTGGTAGAGTAGTTTATATTTTATCTGCATATAGTACCAGTTAGTCGTGCTTCAAAACTGAAAGGCATGCCATTAAAAAATAAAGTCGAGAAATAATGCGGCACCTCGGGCCAACGCGGCCAGATCACATTTTGCACGAGAAATGACACACCATGTTTGATTCACATGTGGTCCCGCTCCAACTTGTCAGTGAGACGACGACGAGTCCTTTTATACAATTTCCGAACGGACGCCTATGTAGGCCGGGGCGCCTCTTCCTGTACCGTGGCAACCGTCCATCGACTCTTTGCCTTTCCCTCTCAATTTGGAACTGCTGTCGCATGCTCTTCCTCCCTCCATTTTCCTTCACCCTTCCTTCTGCCATTGTTCGATCATCTTCTCCATGGAGGGAACAGGCCAGAAACGACCATGTAATTCTTGCCCTGATCTAAAAGATGACGTGGTGGAGGAACTCATTGATCGGTGCGACGTCATCACCTCGGCTAGCATGGCAGGTTAGTGCAAGACCCTTCTCGACTCAACACATAACATCATTAGAAAGAACCCCAAGGGTTCAGGAGTGGTTTGATCGCCCCTATCTTCTTCGCCATGATGTTGGTCGCTCGCATGAGTACGATGGAAGCCTCGCCTTGTGCAAGTTGATGTTGCTTGATAATGATACGTGTGATGTTAAGATGCCATCGCTTGAGGGTAAGGCTTGTGTAGGCGCAAATGGAGATTGGATTGCTTATATTGGGTACAACTGCGAGTGGGAACTAGTGAATGTGTACACTCGTCACTGGGTTCCACTTCCAAAAATCTCATACTACCCTGAGGTTGAGCACACCGGTATTCTATGTACGTTCAAATACGATCATGGTGACTGTCATCTACGAAAGATAGCAATTTGTCGAGTTCCTACTCGCTCTTGGGGTTATTGGAATGCTTGTGTTGTCGCTATCTTCGACAAGCTTGTTGCCGTCCTTCATACTTCGACTCGATGGATATTGCTCAAAAATCAGTTTCTATACACAGATGTGTACTGTGATGCAATTCAATACGAGGGTCTTGTGTTTCCTGCCACCACTTTTGGCATTGTTTTCACATGGGATCCTTATTGTTTTAGTATGTTTGTCTTCCACTTTAATTATAATTGTTTCATTCACCCTACATGTGAGTTAGTATCCCCGCACTAATTAACATTCTTTGTTCCCAAGGTCCTATCAACATTCCCCCACTGATACTTGGAAAATTTTACTATAACCAAGGGGGAGATGACAATGGTGATGATCACGAGCATGAAGACGAGCATGACCTACATACTCAGTGGCGCCTGGCAACTTATTTTGATGGGTCACCTATTCTTGTCTATATACATGGCACTACTGATGTTACTAAGGATGCAGGTGTTGTCTCCCATGGTCGCACTCTCCGGACCTATTCCAACATCCGTTGTAGGGTATTCGGGATGGATACTAGTGTGCTAGCACCAGCACCTTCTGAATGGTTCAGTATTGATAGTCTTGGAGAAAACTCGCTCTTCCTTGGACTAAACTATCCACTGATGGTGAAAGGCGATCCAGTTGTTGTTGGCACAACATTACTACCATTTATGAGAAGCAACTGTATCTATACCTCGGACATTGCTATGCTTCCCTACCTTGGCTATCACAATATGCGTCCTGATATAGGCCGCTTCAGCCTGGATGATGATTCTTGCATTGGTATCGAGATTGACAATAGCTGGCCTTGCCCAGAGAATCACTTCTAGTTCAAAGCAATCATTTCGAACGCCAAGGATTGGTTGGCCTGAAGTTTATTTCATCGCTTTGTTATTTGTTGTGTGAGAATTTTTTTAGTATTTATAATGTATCCTCATTGTCGTTGTGGGTTGATGACCTATTGTATGTAATGCTAAATGATATGCCAGTGATAAACTTACTAAATTTATGAATGGCTTTAGAGCCGCTTCTCAGAGTGGGTGTTGCGACGAGGCAAAAAATATATTCCTGAATACATAATTGTACGTGCATTGCAACAGGTTGTCGCATGAGTCCAATCAACAATAGTACTACTAGTTGTACTAACTTCACATGCTTCACATGTCAGGTGGGTGTTTTTAC
Organism: Triticum dicoccoides; assembly: GCF_002162155.2. NCBI lineage: Eukaryota > Viridiplantae > Streptophyta > Magnoliopsida > Poales > Poaceae > Triticum > Triticum dicoccoides. Next base: position 249,141,609 of record NC_041388.1, read on the forward strand.
TCTAGCTGCGAATCGCATCATCCTAGGTCCTCGGATGAGTCCAATCAACTATAGAAATTGCATTCTGATGTTTGGGTTTAAACTTTCAAAACTGATGCACTATCTCCAAGTCTACGTATACGTAATACAACAAGTTTTAAAATTGAGACCAGCCATCCATCCTCACAAAGAACACTTTTTAACCTAGCACAGACTCCAGGAAATTTGTCCACGGTGTGGTGGGCCATATGTTAATGTGTTCGCTGTACATAACCAGCACCTCGAGTCCATGATATATAGTTGGGTGGCATGGTCCGGAACAAGCATTCACGTCCAGGAGTACTGCACATGCCACCAGCATGACTTCCTTTTAACACCATATTTCTTGGAGTCTGTGCTACAACTATATCTTCTCCCTCCTTGTTTCTCTAACTCAGCCATCGCGCGGCGGGCGAGGTGGGGGTTTCCCGATAGTCGGCTTCCACAACTGCGGTCTCACTTGTAAGTGAAGATGCAAGATAGCACGTGTTTCTATAGCGGTGTGGCAAACCAACCATGTGGGGGTGTGAAGTGGCTTCGCTCTTGTGGGGGACAGAGGCCATCCTGCGCAGGCGCTAGGTCTGAGAGGACGGCCTTGTCGTTAGTGTGTGACCTCTGTGGCAACCATCCGCTCCCCACTAGCCTCTTCATGTACCGTGGCAACCATCCACCGCCTCTTCGCCATTCCCTCTCGATTTGGAACTGCTGCGCTCTTCCTCCCTCCATTTTCCTTCACCCTTCCTTCTGCCATTGTTCTTGCCCCGATCTGAAAGATGATGTGGTGGAGGAACTCATTGATCGGTGCGAGTCATCACCTCAGCTAGCATGGCAGGTTCGTTCAAGACCATTCTTGACTCAACAAATAACATCATTACAAAGAACCCAAGGGTTCATGAGCGGTTTGATCTCCCCTATCTTCTTCACCATGACGCTGGTCGCTGGCGTGGGCACGACGGAAGCCTAGCCTTGTGCAAGTTGATGTCGCTTGATAATGATACGTGTGATGTCAGAATGCCATCGCTTAAGGGTAAGGCCTGAGCATGCCCAAATAGAGATTGGGTTGTTTATATTGGGCACAACTGCGAGTGGGAACTTGTGAATGTGTACACTCGTCACCGTGTTCCACTTCCAAAATTCTCAGAGTGCCTTGAGATTGAGCACACGGATGATCTACGTACGTTCAAATACGATCATGGTGATTTTCTTCTACGGAAGGTAGCAATTTGTCGAGTTCCCAACCGCTCTTGGGATTACACGAACTATGAAGTTGTTGCTATCTTCGACAAGCTTGTTGCCGTCCTTACTTCCACGCCTCGATGGATATTGCTCAAAAAACAATTTCTGTACACGAATGAGTACTGTGATGCAATTCAATACGAGTGTCTTGTGTTTGCCGCCACCACTTGTGGCACTGTTTTTGCATGGAATCCTGATTGTTTCGGTACGTTTGTCTTCCACCGTAATTAGAATTGTTTCATCCACATGCATGCGAGTTAGTATCCCCGTACTAATTAACCTTCTGGTGTTTCCAAGGTCCTGTGAACACTCCACCACCTATACTTGAATATATTTTTAACGAAGGGGGAGATGATGATGGTGATGATCACAAGTATGAGGACGAGAGGGACCTACATACTCAGTGGCGCATGGCAACTTATTCCAATGGATCACCTCTTCTTGTATGCATACATGGCACTGCTAATGTTACTAAGGAAGCAGGTGTTGTCTCCCATGGTCGCACTGAAGGAAATATGCCCTAGAGGCAATAATAAAGTTATTATATATTTCCTTATATCATGCTAAATGTTTATTATTCATGCTAGAATTGTATTAACCGGAAACATAATACATGTATGAATACATAGACAAACAGAGTGTCACTAGTATGCCTCTACTTGACTAGCTCGTTGAATCAAAGATGGTTAAGTTTCCTAGCCATAGACATGAGTTGTCATTTGATTAACGGGGTCACATCATTAGAGAATGATGTGATTGACATGACCCATTCCATTAGCTTAGCACCTGATCGTTTAGTATGTTGCTATTGCTTTCTTCATGACTTATACATGTTCCTATGACTATGAGATTGTGCAACTCCCGTTTACCGGAGGAACACTTTGTGTGCTATCAAACGTCACAACGTAACTGGGTGATTATAAAGGTGCTCTACAGGTGTCTCCAAAGGTACATGTTGGGTTGGCGTATTTCAAGATTAGGATTTGTCACTCCGATTGTCGGAGAGGTATCTCTGGGCCCTCTCGGTAATGCACATCACTTAAGCCTTGCAAGCAATGCAACTAATAAGTTAGTTGCAAGATGATGTATTATAGAACGAGTAAAGAGACTTGCCGGTAACGATATTGAGCTAGGTATTGAGATACCGACGATTGAATCTCGGGCAAGTAACATACCAATGACAAAGGGAACAAACATATGTTGTTATGCGGTCTAACCGATAAAGATCTTCGTAGAATATGTAGGAGCCAATATGAGCATCCAGGTTCCGCTATTGGTTATTGACCAGAGACGTGTCTCGGTCATGTCTACATTGTTCTCGAACCCGTAGGGTCCGCACGCTTAACGTTACGATGACAGTTTCATTATGAGTTTATATATTTTGATGTACCGAAGGTTGTTCGGACTCCCGGATGTGATCACGGACTTGACGAGGAGTCTCTAAATGGTCGAGACATAAAGATCAATATATTGGATGACTATATTTGGACACCGAAAAGGTTCCGGGTGAGATTGGGACAATACCGGATCACCGGGAGGTTATCGGAACCCCCCGGGAGGTATATGGGCCTTATTGGGCCTTAGTGGAAAGGAGGGGAAAGGAGCAAGGGAGGGGGCGCGCGCCCCCAAGCCTAATCCGAATTGGGAGGGGGGCCGGCCCCCCCCCCTTTCCTTCCTCCCTCCTTCCTCTTCCTTACCTCTCCTACTCCTAATAGGAAAAAGGGGAGTCCTACTCCCTGTGGGAGTTGGACTCCCCCTTAGGGCGCGCCACCCTCCTTGGCCGGCCTCCTCCTCCACTCCGTTATATACGGGGGCAGGGGGGCACCCCATAGACACAACAATTGATCATTGATCTCTTAGCCGTGTGCGGTGCCCTCCTCCACCATAATCCTCGATAATATTATAGCGGTGCTTAGATGAAGCCCTGCGACAGTAGAACATCAAGATCGTCACCACGCCGTCGTGCTGACGGAACTCATCCCCGACACTTTGCTAGATCGGAGTCCGGGGATCGTCATCGAGCTGAACGTGTGCTAGAACTCGGAGGTGCCGTAGTTTCGGTGCTTGATCGGTCGGGCCATGAAGACGTACGACTACATCAACCGCGTTGTGCTAACGCTTCCGCTTCCGGTCTACGAGGGTACGTAGACAACACTCTTCCCTCTCGTTGCTATGCATCACCATGATCTTGCATGCGCGTAGGAATTTTTTTGAAATTACTACGTTTCCCAACAGTGGCATCAGAGCCTAGGTTTTATGCGTTGATGTTGTGCACGAGTAGGACACAAGTAAGTTGTGGGCGATATAAGTCATACTGCTTACCAGCATGTCATACTTTGGTTCGGCGGTATTGTTGGATGAAGCGGCCCGGACCGACATTACACGTACGCTTACGCGAGACTGGTTCTACCGACGTGCTTTGCACACAGGTGGCTGGCGGGTGTCAGTTTCTCCAACTTTAGTTGAACCAAGTGTGGCTACGCCCGGTCCTTCCGAAGGTTAAAACATGTAACATCCCAAATTTTCAATTTGGAATGTTATACATTAGATCATCAATGCATATCATATTTCTTTAGCATTTTGGTTAATCCTAGAAATTCTACGCAACTCAATGACCCACGGAGACAGTTGGGGATTTCGATATTTTCATATTTGAGTTCTCTCAAATTTTGAGAATAGGATCATTTGATTTTATTTATTTTATCATCAATTATTTCTATTACAAATAAATGAGAGAGGGAATAAAATGACTTTGCCAAAATAAAGAAATATTGAGGATTTAATAATAAAATCAAATAAGATTTTATTTCGGAGTTTTTCGGTGTTTTATTTGAAATTAGGAAAAAAGTGCGTTTTTCAAAAATTGCATTTAGGTCCCAAATAAATGTTCACCTTGTGAGGCTTGATTTTAGAAGCCCGTGAAAATTTATTTCAGAATTTTTGAAGTCCGTTTAGTATTTCTTTTTATTTTTTCTTCCAAGCAGAATATTTAAAAAAAACGCGTCGCACGCCGACTGGGCCAAGGCCCAGCCGACGGCCCACCCTGCCGCCTGCCGTCTCCCTCCAGGAGACTGGAGCCGCCGCCACCGCCCGAGTCCGGCTCAGAGCCGCCCCGCCGTGCCCCTTCCCCAAGGAAGCACACACCCCTCCTTAAATACCGGACCCCCCCCCGCCGCCCCTCACCTCACCCC